>NW_004955434.1:7827066-7856142 GCF_000276665.1 Chinchilla lanigera | reverse complement strand
TTTTTTTTTTGGTTTTTCTCCAGTACCGGGAACTGAACTCACGACCTTGCGCTTGCCAGGCAGGCGCTTTGCCGCTGAGCTAAATCCCCAGCCCCGAACTCACGACCTTGCGCTTGCCAGGCAGGCACTTTGCCACTGAGCTAAATCCCCAGCCCCCAATGGAAGTATTTTTTAACCTAATTCTCTTTCATGTCATTTTTTCCTACCTTACTGGTTCTGTAAATTTGAATTTATGTGTTGATTTTCTTATATTAAGGGTTAAAATTTCATTAGAAAGAGGAAAATGGTATTATTTTAATGAACTAAAATAGGATGCAGAAGAAAAAAGAAAAATAAGAGGAGCTCTTTGGAAGAAAGTAACAGGAAAGTAATGTTTGATAGATGAAAACTATAAGAACAGTTGTAAAGAATATTTATTTAATATTTACTTAATCAGCAATAATGACCTTTCTGGACCTTTCAAAACATATATTGAGAGATTCTACAGCTTACATACTGAGTTTGTTTTTGTTTGGCTTCTTTTCAACCTTGCCTGCTATCTTGGAAATTCGTGTGTGTTGATCCTTACTTTTGTAAAAAGGAAACTCAAAACCAGTTGTTATTCAGTTAAATTCTAATGGGACTAGCCTGGAAAATGGAAGGTTTGTAGTTAAAGAGAATAATACATGAAAGTGGAAGTACATGATTTAGTGGGAGTTTTCTACAGCATTTTAACTTTGGATCTGTTTTCTTCTCTCTCTCTTTTTTAAATAAAAGAACAGAGTTCCTTTCTTGATCATCTATACCATATTTTCATTATAACCTATAGCCTGGGTTTCATTTACATGAAAATTTACATGAATTTACATGAATCTTACATGAATTTATGTGGCAGTGCTTTGCATCTGTCTAAATTTGGCTATATTAGTTAGAAAATGGATTGGCATGCAGTTGTGTGAAATACTGAGTTGATGGTGAAAAGGAATACAAGTATGTAGGCACACATTTTTCAACTTGTTTTTACACTGTTCTTCAGAATATTTAATATTTTTTAATGAAATTATGGGTTTTTTAAAGAAAAGAAAACAATCAAGCAATAACAGGAGAAATGTTTTTAGTTGTCCAAGGCTAATGTTGACTTAAATAGATCTAGGTCTTCATGGTTGACAGCTGCAGATAATTAGTTTTTTCTTCCTTAACAAAGAAAGCAAATGGAGCCGCAAGACATTCATTGCCTTTTCTGTCATCATAATAATAAATGTATGTATTTAACTTCTGTAGTTCCTTAAATTGATTTAGTGCTAAGCTGCCTGCATTACATATAATAGGAGTGACAAGTGAAAGCTGCAGCACATATTTGTGTGGCAAAAGGGATCAGTGATTGACAGCAAAGTTTCTCTCCACAAGAAATAGCAGTGTGTGAAGCTCAAAAAGGGCCAGACACATAATTCTTAAAATTGTAGAGCAGATTCCTGCAATGAATTTTGGAAAAAGATTGTCACTTGGTATATTTGAGTGTCTGTGTGTTCTTAGTTCTGGTGAGGGGCCCAGATGGACAGAATCTCACCTGGTAGGTTGAGGGAAATTCCTTTTAAACATACTAGTATTTATGATTGATGCTTCCAAATTACAGATTTAATCATGACTTTGTATTAAGTAATTGAAAATTTCCTTCAAATATAACTGATTCACTAGATACAAAGAAGCCAAGTAATCTTCATCTTTTAAAGCAAAGATTTTAAGCCTTTAAATTGAGCTATTTTTTATTAGAGCATATTGGTAGCATGTAATGATCTTATTCCATGGGGAGCTGGTACATACACATAACGCATCTTAATTCATTTTTTAAACCCATATTTATATGTCTGTAAACCTTGTCATACTATTTCTGCAGGGTTGTCACATAGGCTCGGTGGTTTCTGTGCATCACACCCACAAAATGCAATCATCTTTCAAAAATATTCAAGATACTCTCCCTGTTTTTGTTCCTGTGACACAAACCCAGGAACTACATTTGCAAAGACACTTGCTGATTGCTGTGGAATAATGCTCTACGGCGAGCCCAGAATGCCGGACTTCATATGGTGTCATGGAAGTGCTTCTTACTTTGCTGGCAACTCTGTGTGTCTGTGGGAGTGGGAAGGGGAGCCCTAAGTGCTCTTGTACACTGGCAGCCTCTACTGGCCATTGTGAAGAGCAGCAGTTGACCTCTGTTCCTTTGTACGTGGGCTCAGCTGTCACTTCTTTGTTCTTAACTTTTTGTTGTTGACTTTGAAAGACTAGTTCATCTGTTAGATGCCTTGATTTGCAGTTATCAAAGGACAACTAGTTCAATATTTTCATCAATTAAACAAATACAAATGAGTGGGATTCTTTAGAACATTAAAAAAGTTGTAAATATAACCCTACCTTGAGAAAGAATCTCTAAGAGGTAAGATAAGATTAACTCCTTTCATAAATTTAAAGTGCTTTTTCAGTTGAAGACCTCTGAGATCCAGAAGCAAGGCATTTTCTTGTCATTGGCGCTGACAATCCTAATCCCCTAAAAGCAAGCTTGGACTCAGTGATAAATTTAATGCAACATATGTAATTACTTAGTGTACCAACTACTTTAGAGATTGCCAGAATGTGGGCATGAATTTTTATTGGGCTTTATGAATATAGATACCTTTGAGGGCTGAAGGAGGAGTGGTATTTAGATTTTAAGTCTAGAAAGACAGTTGCAAGTAACAGCTAATTGTGTTTTTACAGGTAGAGATTTGTACAAGGTAGGCCTAACAGCTTCATGTTTGGGGAATAATTTGACCATAGTAGATTATTTCTCCAAAAATAATTGATCCATTTTATTGACATTTCAGTTTTATCAATATCTGTACAGATCTAGATATTTTCTGGATTAATACAAGATCTCATTCATTCCTACTTCTACCACTACTCCTGTTAGTACAGTAGAATACTAATAGATTTCCTTCCTCTCATGTTCTTTGCTTTCAAATTCAACTATACACATGCCCAAATGCATTTTAATATGGCATTGCTAAATCACAGTTTGCAATTAAAAAATAAGGTATTGTTTGCTGGAGAAAATGAATGGTATAGATGGTAGAGCAAAAACAGATTTGTGCCAGGATTAAAAGGGTATAAGATTTTATCCTAGTTCTTGACCATAAGCATACAGGTGTGTCTCTCTGAGCCTCTGCTTCCCCGTTCTATAAAATAATTTGTTTTCAAGATTAGTTGAAGTACTGTATTTGAAATTGCCACGATCTCTTTAGAACTCTTACTTTTTTTCTGCTACAGAATACAGTCCCCAAATTTCCAAGTCTAGTATATCTTTTCAAACAGCTTTATTTCTTTACTAGGCCTGGCATATAAGTACTTAATGAATGATACTTGAGTAAATTAATCCTATCTTTCCAGCATTGTACTCTTCTTTCTACTGTTTCAATTCAAATTAAGTAATCTTTTTTTTTTTTTTTTTTTTTGCACTCAATATAGTGTTTGCACTGCCACATCTGTGTTGTTCTTTTGTTCTGGTGTCAGTGTTACCATTCATCTTGTTAAAGTCCTGTAATTTGAGTCATCAGTGCCCTCATATCTCCTTCTGGTCCACTTTTACTTTTTTTCCCTCGTAGCAGTGCTTAAAACTCACCACTCTGCTTTTGCAGCATGTCTTGCTTTATTAATGAAAGTGGCCTGTTTGTAAACCTTCTCAGTATATGATAATCTAGAGAACAGGAATTGTAGCTTTTGTAGTGCTTAAGGATATATTCATTGATTTTATAATCACCATATTGATAAATAATTTATACTACATTTGCAAAAAATTTAGAAAGAGGATCAGCAAAGTATTAGAAGTGGGACATGAAGATGCTGACAAACCATTGATACTCTGATTTGTAGGGGTACAGAGTTCTAAGTACTTTGGAGAAAGTCTCCTCGAAAATAAAGACCTATATGTTATTTTCAGTTAATAATTTTTTTTATTTTACTAAATCACTCCTTTAAAACATTCATACTATAATTAGTAAGCAGATCCTTCTTTATGTTAATAAATTCCTTTGGAAGATAAGTAAAAAAGAGGCATACGAATTGTAGAAGTAGGGGAGAAACTTTCCCACTGACTCATTTTTAATTTTTTAAAAGCTTTTGCATTATTAGTCAAACCAAACAAATTGCAACTATGTTTTGTATGGGCAGCTTACTAGACATTCTCATTAATGTGTAAGTCTTCAACATATTTGATTACTTTTAATTTTTTAGTTGGTTTTATTTGGTATAATTTATTTTAATATAATTCACCAATTTTGACTGTAAAATGTAATGAGTTTTGATGAATGTGTAGAGTCGTCTACCATCATCACAATGAAGAAAGGGATCATAGCCAGTGTGCTTGTTGTCCTAGGTATTCAGGAAGCTAAGGCACGGTGATTGTAGGAGCTCAAGATGTAGAGGCTAGCCTGGGCAATATAGCAAGATTCTGTCTCAAAACAAAACAAGACACATCTCTCAACAAAAGACCTATATCCAGAACATATAAAGAATTCAACTAACACAATATAAAAAATTTCATCTTTTCAATTACTTTTCATGCTAATCTTCTGATTGAAGTTAAGTGTTACTATTTTTTCATTGAGTGATAAAGCAATCTTGAATACTGGGATCATCTACATCTATCTATATCTATCTATCTGTCTGTCTATCTATCTATCTACACATACCTACCTATCTGTCTATTTTGCTAGGTTTGATTTGTTAGGACTTTTACCATATTTTTTTGTATCTTTTCTGGAGAGATATTTGTAGTACATTTTATTATAATATGTCATTTTTTTAGAAAAACTGATTACTACTGGTTTTAGAAAAATAAGCCAAGGAATATTCCCCCTCTTTTATTATTAGGAAGGGTAAATACAAAATTATGAATTGGGAAATACAGAAGTTTACTTGTGCTATTCTTATTTCTCATTACTGAAATAAGTATTTTAATATCTGGTAAAGGTAATACTTTCATATGTTCTCCAGATGATTATACCAAAAATCAAAACAAGACAAAATATCTTATGCAAGTGGGCTTATAAAAGTATTTGTAAAAATTGATATGCAAATTAATAATTTTCTATTTTTGGACGTAAATGCAATACAAAGTAGAATATATGAAAATATATTTCAGAGATATTAATACTTGCATTTTTGTTTTTGTTCATTTAAACATTTTGTGCAGTTTTTATAGATTCTCTTTAAACCACATTTTGTTCATTAATCAATTTAATAGATTTGTCAGTGGTAATTTTTATGTTGCTCTGAATTAAAAGAGATGTTGATGTAGCACAAGAATGTTGTTCTAATCAAATTTCTTTGTAGCAACAAACTATTTCTACAAAGTGCAGTAGTTGTTAAATTGTATCCTTTTTAGATCTGAGGACTGGTAGATCTATTCCAGTTGCTTAGTCATCAGTTTGACTGGACTTTGTCCACATTTTACGTGTTGATGTTAAAACCATTATATCTGCATCCATAGCACGTTGAAAAACTTTATAGAGTCAGGATGACAAATGGTATTTATTGTCAGAGATAGTATTTGTTAAAATTGCTTTGGAGGGTTGGGAAATTGGATTAAATGAGTAAAAATTGTGAGTTATAATTAGGTGATGAACATAAGACCCAATTAATGTTTTGGTATGAAGAAGGTTTCTGTTGTTTTTGTATATTTAAGAATATAGAATTTTAACTTTACCAAGAGCTATATAAATCTTTTTTACTTTTTTGGGGCGGTGTTTTTTGGTACCAGGAATCGAACGCACGATGTTGCGCTTGCCAGGCAGGCGCTGTGCCGCTGAGCTAAATCCCCAGCCCCATCTTTTTTACTTTTATTTTGTCTATCTAGTTTTGAATATAAGACACGGGAAGAGAAACTTTATACCAGATAAATCTAGTGTGTTCCTGCTTTGATAAGTACTATATAGCATTTATTAGAATAATTAAAATTTAAAACTACCTGAACAATTTCTGTTCTATAAAGAGGATTTCTTAAGATGCTTAAATAGATCCTTTTTTCAGTTTCCCTTTAAGAACATTCATGAGCTTCAATTTCTTTTCTGGTGCAGAGAATGCTCTCAGATAATGCTCTCCTTGCTAAATTCTTATTTTGCAATAAATACCACCTATATAATGATATAATCTATGAATCAAAATGTGTAACTAAATCATTAAGTGTATTGTTGATATTTTGTATGATTATATTTTATAAAGTATCTGCTTCATGAGTTGCATTTGCATTTATTTACTATATGGAATAACGTAAGAAGTCAAGCCACAAATTACTTTGTTAAAGCAGCAATGGAACTACTACCATAATGTATATTTTAAATAAATATTAATGAAGAGAAAGAAAATAGTAAATCTTAGGGATGAATGTCATAACACTGAGAAGTGTTGAATTTTATAAATTATGATTGTAATCTGACAAGTGAAATTATGAGAACATTAAATATATCCAAATAAGAACATGATTGAAATGTCATTGAAAGACACTTGCAGTTCTTTTTGCACATATAGTAATAATATGTTGTTTGTTAAGAAATTGATTAAGTTATCACCCAAAGAAGTATCATCTTACCCCACTGCAGAAAGAGAAGCAGGTTTAGTTGGAAATGGCAAGGGAATAGTAGGAAGTACAGAAGGTTTTGTAGCCTTTTTTTTTTTTTTTTTTTTTTTTGAGAGTGGCACGTGTACCTTACAATTAGTGTGTCTTCATATAGTTAATGCAAAGTATTGTTTGAGAATTTTCTTCCTGAGCATTACTCCCAAATCTGCGGGGCAGAAGAGCAATAAGGTATCTTTCTGAGGTTCTGTGAAATCCTGTCTCCATTAAAGTGAATAAGAATAAAGTGACCAAGTGACATGAAAAAGGTTTCATAACAACTTCAGTTTGTGAATTTCAAGTTTAATGCTGAGCAAAATATAATTGAGCATTGAAAGTTATATTTTGGGTTTTTTAAAGTGTTAATTTATCTTATTTATTTGATGAATACACAAGCTTTGGGAAACCAGGTGTCAGGATGATGATTGCTTTATTGACCAGGACTTTATGCTAGCAATGTAAACTCTTTTATGTGACATTGTTAATATTAGATTACTTAGTTTCGTACACATGAATATTGAGGTGCAACAGTATTTGTGCGTAACTTGAAGCCATTAAGTTCACCCATAAATTGGTTCTGAATTAATTTGCATCTCATTACAAGAACATTTGACATTTTACTATAAGATAAGTTTTAGAGGCCAGGACAGATTTCATGTCTTTTGCTAGTACTTGATATAACTTTTAGGTGTTTTCATTCTATCCCTTCTATTGCCCAGTTTGGTATAGGACTTAAAGCTGGTGATTGTGTGCCTTCATACTTAAGTTGGATTGTAAGCCAGTGTAATAATAGGGGAAAATAAGGTCCCAGATGAGAATCCTTTGACAAATAACTGTCTCCTGAATTTGAGAAGTTGTTCCAATGAAAATTTTTTCCCTCTGTCATGTTACTATATAGTTATTTAAAAACTTTTTTTTTTCTTGAGTGTAGAACTATTATTACCCTTAACTACACCATCTGTAGGACAGATTGGTCTCCCTTTGAAAGTATAACTTACACTGAGTAGAATGGTAGGAATATAGTAGGATGAGGTGATGGGGATGGGTAACAGGTAACTAGGAGCTGATGTGACACAGGAGAAGACTGGGAAGTAAAAGAATCCCTGTCAGATTACTGAAGCACATTCCAAAAAGGGAAAACAGAACAAAAATGTGGCCCACATAGTGTGTCTCTGGAAACATAAGATTACATAAATAAGTATTGTTAATTATGTTATATATTATTTAACTTATAACATTATCTGCCTTAGTTACTTTCTTGTCTCTGGGACAAAATACCTGACGTCCACAACTTCAAGGAGGAGAGGCTTTTTACAGATTCAGTTTGTATTTGCCTGGCTCCAAGACGTAAAAAGGATGGCTGAGGCGTATAGTGGAGAACAACTACTCAGCCCTTGAAAACCAGGAAGCAGCGCCCCAGGGATGCGCCTGCAACCACACCCTCCCTCCTAACAGCACATTTAGCTACTGAACCTGTCCACAGATGAGTCCATCATTAGTTAGGGCCCCTGTGACCTAATCATGTTCCAAAGACACGTAGCTTTTGGGAGACATTTTAAGTCTGAACTAAAAAATTATCTCTAAAATGTATTTTTATTCCAGTTGCGTTTTAGTTAGCTTTTGAATCCCAGTGAAAAAATTTCTTCCAGATCGTGTAGTGCCCAGTAAGTGTGCCAGTTTCATGTTTTCAGTCCTAAATTCTGAGAATTTAATCAGTAGTGTCTTCCTCTGGAACTTACCATGTGTGTCTTCCACTTTTCACAGATGTGATTGGGGTAGAAATCACTCCTGTTTATCTGAATGAGAACCCTTTGGTAAAATTCCTTTGATTCTAAGATAACTACATGAAATGTGTTGCATAAATCATGTCACAGCAAACGTTTGTCACCTGGCACTGGAGCTTCATGAAATTTAAAAATGTTGGCTCACTGCTTATAGTGTTGAGTTACAGTTCTACAGAAAGTCTGTTTGTACAGATGAAGCCGTTCTTGGTCTAATGCAAGATTCATCTGAAGTGTTAGGGCTTGTATAAATTTATACAGAGATCCCTGCTCAGAGTTTGCAAGACATGCTCACTGAAGGTTTGTTTTAATTTCTCATTCCTTTCCTTTTGGCATACATATAAGATAGTGGAACAGACCTTTATCATTTTGGTTTAGGATTCACTATTGTACAAGAGCGTTTTCAATAGTTGTAATATATAATTAAATTTATACTTTAAGATGTGTTTTTATTTTGTTTTTTTGTTTTTTTTTTGGTTTTTCTCCGGTACCGGGAACGGAACTCACGACCTTGCGCTTGCCAGGCAGGCGCTTTTGCCGCTGAGCTAAATCCCCAGCCCCCAAGATGTGTTTTTATTTGTCACTATTCTTCCCCTTGTCTTCCTCTTCATTTTCACTTATCATAATTTCTACACCCATCTCACTTACGTGGCAGTTTAGACTTTTTTAACTTTCTTCTTAAAAATATAGTAGATATTGCCATTCCCATGCTTGGAAACCCTTATTACATATAGGAAAACATTACAGTCTTTTTGGTCATCAAACAGGTGCAGACTTGTTTAAAATACTCTCTTTGTTCCCATTTCTCCTCAGCATTAGCTTCCACTGTATGAATAGCTATTCTAAGGCATTTAACTTGAACCTTTTTGTGTGTTTTCGAGTAAAACGTAGATTTTATTTTGTTTGAGCATGGGTATGCACGTTTTTAGGTTTTCACTGCTGGTATTATACTCTAGGCCTTATTTTGCCTTCATCACTGTCCATTTAATAGCTGCATAGCATTGTGTAGAGAGTATTTGCTTCTTTTTATTTGTCCTATGTATTAGACATTCAGATTACAAAGCCTTTTTATAACTGGCTGCATATATTTAGGCCATGTCTTGCAGCTACTCTCCATGCAACTTTAACGGCAGCCACAAGAAGTCAGCTACTCTTGTGTGAAAGCCGTGTACTCTTCATGTTGTCATGTCGTTGCACATGCTGTTCCCTAGGTAACTTTCAGTCTTCTAATGACTGCTTCCTCACAACTCAACTCAAATGTTGTTTCCTTGATGAAGACTTCAGCAGGTATTTTATACTTGAGCTAGTTTCTCTGTTCTGTGTTTACAGAACACATTTTTTTTTTTTTTAATCTGGGTAATATAGAAGCATATATTCCTGCCTACTATATTTTTCTATATTTTTCTCTGGAGTCCTTGAAGAGAGGGACCAGATCTTAGGCATCATTCATATCTTTTGTTCTACTGTGGTGAATTGCATATAATGGCAGTCAGTGAAACACTGAAAGAATAAAGTGTGCAGAGGTTTTTAAAGTGAAATACTGACAGCATAAGCACAAGTAAGTCTCACTTGAGAAGGTTGACACATAAAATACAAAATAATATGTAAAACTAAGAGAATGGCAGTAAGGAGGCCAAATCCTAAAATGCATTGCAGCTTGTAAAGTCACTAAGAACCACAACATAATATGTTCACATCATGAAAACATACAGTTTTGGACAGATGGTATAATATTAGACATTGGAGTCAAGGCAGAGGTATGGAATGCCTGGACTGGTCTTAACTGCCCTGTCAAAAGAAAACAGTTAAAATCTTGGGGCTGGGGCTATAGCTCAGTGGCACAAGCACCTGCCTGGCAAGCACAAGGTCCTGAGTTTGATACCCAGTGCCGCACAAAAAAAAAAAAAAATCTTGGGAAGGAGACTTACAGTGGTATCCAGGGAATTTAAGTTAAGGAAGGTGAGGCAATTGTCAAAGCATTTTGATGCTGTTAACTAGTTAATGTCCTGGTAGTAAATAACTCACAGGTGTAAATGGTTTGGTGATCTTTGAACAGTTATGGTCAGTTCTAGAAGTGCCGAAAGACTACTCATCTTGCAGATACAGGTTTTACTTTCAAAACGAACAGAGAGGAAAAAGTGGAATTTCATAATTTAAAGATTAGTGGGTTTCATCTCAGTTCTTCAGAGTTTTCTTCATTAGACAAGATGGTTTGTGGGAACTCACCTGTAAAAGAAGTGGTCCTCTGGAGACCACATGGGCTCACAAAGAAGTGGCTTGTAAAATTGTGAAGAGTTTTTCCAGTGTAGATGAAATAAGCTGACTTTACCAAGGTTTTGGAGAAGGTCTCTCATAATGTTTTCATAAAATAGGGTGGTCAAATTAGTCCAGGTGGATTTGTAGATGGTTGAAATCTTGGTGAATGAATTAATACCAGCTTTGAGAGAGGTGTTTCCATGACATGACATGGCTTTTCACTCTACTCATTTTTATCACTGGCTTGGATTAAACAGGTTTGTCACACTTGCTTATCATTGAAAATGGGGAGCTAAAGATAATAGATTGGATGAATGAATCAAGACAGAAAAGAGGTTTAGTCATCTGAAATGGTTGACTAAAACTAAGGTGGCCTGTAATAGTTACTGATGTTAAATTCTGCATATGTATAAGTTTTTCAAATTATCACACTAGTCAAGAATCAAACAGACATAATTGAAGAGCATTTTGTATGAAGAGACCTGGTAATGTATAAGTATCACTGCCATGTCCCATGTTACTATTATTTAAATGTGTCCCCTCCAAAATTTAGTGTTGAAACTTAATGGCCAGAATAGTGACATTAAAGTGTGGGATCTTCAAGAGGTCCTGAGGTCACAAGTGCTTTTCCTTTCTTGGGTAGGATTAAGTTCCCTATGAAAAAAGCTTCACACAGCATTCTGTACCTGGCCCCTCCACCTTCTGCCATGTGCAGATGCAGCCTTTCTGCCTGCTGCAGGACAGATCCCTCACCAGACAATTGACCTCAGTGCCTTGATCTTGGACTTCTCAGCCTCCAGAACTATGAGAAATAAATTTCTTTATAAAATTCCAGTCTCAGATACTCTGTTATAGCAGCACAAACAGACTAGTACACCTGTGTAGACTTTTTCAGTAGTAGTCTCTCTGTACTAATAAGAAGAAACCATGATGTTTAGATAAGACTTCTAGGTGTGTGTGTGTGTGTGTGTGTGTGTGTGTGTGTGTGTGTGTTTGGGGGATTTAATCTAGAGCCTCATGAATGCAAGGCAAGTGCTTACCAGTGAGGTACACCTACAGCCTGGCTTTTATGTTTTAAGAAGCATCCAGGAATTTTGTCAGAAAAGGAATATTTCAAAGAATCAGAGTAGTTTCCTCATTAAAATTAATTTTTGTGTGTGTGTTTGTGTGTAGAAACATCATCAGAATACCAAGTCTTTTCAAATAGTCAAAGTCTGAAGGAATTAGTCTACTTCTGTATTCAGTTTATAAGAGAATGTATTGCATGTCTACTGTGAGTCCAAATATTATGCCAAGTGTTGAGGCTATGATAGTGGTTACAAGTAGAAATACTGACCTCCTGACACTAATGGAATAAGTGCAAGAATTGTGCTTATAAATTACACCTCTTGGAACTGCAGTAAAGGTAGAGCATATAAAAGGGAAAGAGCATATAAAAGGGAAATCTGCTTTGGCTGGTAAGATAAAGGAAGGGAAACCCTGCTTAAGGCAAGGAAGGGTGCATTAAGTAGGTGAAAATGGGCAAAAAGGGCTGTGGGATGGCCTAGTACAGTGCTTCTGAAAGACAGAAAGTTTGGTGTACTGTCCATTCTAGAGGTAGAAGTGAGGCCACTCAGTCTTTGAAGACCTTATTGATTTTATTCTTTATCTAGAAATAATAAAAAGCAATAGCTTATCTTACTTGGAAGACCATTTGACTTAAATTTGTGATGGCATCTCCGATGTAGTGTGGGTAGCTGACTGGGATTGAGGCTAGAGGTGTTCTTAAGCCATCTAAAGAGTGATTGCAGATGGGTGAACAAGGAGGTTATGCTCAAAGAAGTGAGACTTGTCAGAGAAAGTGGAATTTTGTTCTGGAAATCAGGTACAACTGAGTAAAGAAAAAATCTGCAGAGAGAAGATTGGGGTGTGAATCTTAGTTTTGCCACTAACTTTGTGTCTTTTGTGAAATCCTAGTTCTTCTATATCCCCAGTATAACTGTATGACATTATTCTGATAGGTTTCATCAGTATTAGATAATTGATATACATGTGAGTTCCTTACAGACTGAGCTATTATGTAAAAAATGGAAGATTTGAGAAAACAAACATTAATCAACAGTGGCTATTATTAGACTGGGTGATTTAACTACTTAAAGAGGTGATTCTTAGATTTTTATTATTGTAGTCTGAGATGTTTATACCTCTTTCTAGTTGTTCTGGAGTGTTTGGGTATCAGGGACAATATAAAATTGTATGGGGGGTCCATGCTTTTTGACTGCCTGGTAGTAACCGAGTAGCTTGGTCTGTTTTCAGTTTTACCTAAGGTTTTTTTCCTTATGTATGGTCTCAGAAGCAAGAAGCAATTTTAAGGAATCTTATAGCAAAATCCTAAAGTAAAGAACTAGAAAATATAAAATTTTCAGATGTATCATTTGGTAAAGTAGAAACTTTGTGCCTTCAGTTACATTCAAGTAGGTACAGATACTATATACCTTTGTTTCTGCTGTAGTGTATTATCTGTATATGTATCTGTTGTATAAATGTAAAGCCTTGCAAATACAGAAACAATCCCCTAAGTAAAAATATGCCTTTACCTTTGAAATGCCTTTTTAAAAAGATATGTATATATACACAAGATATCTCAGATAATTGTACTACTAATTTCTATTAGTTAATTGAAAGGAACAGTTAGTGCTTATATTGTTTGATCAATTTTAAATGCCTGTATCTGGTAATGTGAGCAACTACTTTGAGGACAACAATATGCAATATAATAACCATTGTTAATTTTATATCATCTTGGTTTGAAATTGGTATCATTTCTATTGTTTTTTCTTTCTTTAAAATAAAAAATTATTGGGGGCTGGGGATTTAGCTCAGCGGCAAAGCGCCTGCCTGGCAAGCGCAAGGTCGTGAGTTCGGTTCCCGGTACCGGAGAAAAAAACAAAAAAAAATTATTGAAGTAATATACAAAAAAAGTAAGAAAATGAAAATTGGAGTGAAATACGTTGCATAATTACTTTTTTGAAACACACAGGAAAGAACAATATTTCTAATACCTTAGGAAGGCGTATGTGTAGTACCAGTATTATTCAAGTATTTATGCACATAGAATCCACTCAAATAGTCATTGAACACTAAGATATGGTATGTACTGCTCTTACATGTATTTTTATTAAAGTTATTTAAGTGTTACCACTGGTGTCAAAATCTGGCCTGGTAAAACATGACATACCATTTTGCAGTTCAATGAGACAGAAGCCAAGATGCAAATATAATCTAAAGTTTTTAACATGTATATTCTTCTGGAAGAATCCCCCCAAAAACTTAGATGGTAGCTCTTCGTATGCTTTAGGCATTGTCAGAATTTGGATGTTTTACGGTCCATAACAATTGTTCAGTTCTAAATACGTGTGACTTGTATCTATTACTTTGGAACATATGGGCTGAGATGGAAATACTTGCTACCCTAGCATTTAGTGATAAATACTTATTTCATTAAGAAAACTAGGAATAACAGTTGCTAAAAACAAGCTGCACTTGAGAGATGTCCTCACTTGGAAATTGCTTCTCTATCCATAGTTGAGTAGAAGATACGTCTGAGTGGAAATCACGGACTTCCACTTACACTGATAATGCCTATAATAGATAGGCTAGCCCCTAGGGTAGGGAGTTTACATGTATTTTTAATTAATCTTGCCATCAGTCTTGTGAGTTATGAGTACTATTATTCCAGTTTTACAATGAAGAGGCTGGTTTAGTAAGGTCAAATAACTAGTAAATAGGGATGTGTTCTATCTTTAGTCATTTTCATTCTAAGACTGATCTGAGATTGTATTTATACCTATAACTGTCTCTCTCTCTCTCTCTCTCTCTCTATATATATTTATATCTTTATATATATATATATTGTACTATGAATTGAACTCAGGACTTTATGCTTTCCAGGCAGGCACTTGTGCTGTTGAGCTATATCCCTGGCCCCTGTTGAAACACCTGATTTTGTATAAAATCATTTGAAATCATTTTAGACTAACCTGGAGCCATAGCTCCTGGAGCCATACTTCTTGCTATGGACAATATTAAAAAGAGATAACAAGAGTTATCTTAAAAAGAGTAGATATAAAGACTGAAATCAGAAGCCTATACTCATTTCTGTGGAATATCGAGTTTTTGTTTTTACTATCATAATGAGTTTTTGAATATGGAAAACATACACATAGTAAAATAATAATTCACATAGCCCAATAATACAACGCAAAGCATGTCTCTTTCCCACTCTAGCTTCCTGTCCTACTATGTGGAGACAATCAGTGTATCTAATTTCTGATTTTCATTCCAAAGATAGTGTTAACTTGAATTGATTTTTTTAAAAAAAATATTTGAGCATCAATTCCAAAGAAATATCCTGTAAGTAAACAGATTTGTTACTGGATTGAGGCTTGGGTGGGTCAAACCAGGAAAGACTAGAGCTGGCTGCAGATGAGAGATTCAGTTTCGAGAATGCAGATAGGCCCTCATCATTAGCACCTCTTTCTCTTGGGTATCCAAGCCTCTCAGCAGAGTTGCCCCAATTTACAGAAAAGGAAATTGGTGATTTAAGTCACATATGTAGTGCATTTAAAGTAGAATGCAGATGAAGCACAATGCCTCTTTTTCCATTCTACTGAAGTGCATGTGACCCCTCAATTTCAGAGTCTGGTGAAAAAATAAATAATTGAAGTAGTATAAATAGTTTAAAATTAAAAGCCAGGTATGGTGGCACATGCCTGTAATCCCAGCACTTTGGGAAACTGAGGCAGTGGATTGCCAGTTTTGAGTCTGGCCTGGACAATTTAGACCTTGCTCAAAATATAAAAAGAGCTGGGGATGTAGCTGAGTCCAAGAGGCTTGGGTTGAATCCCTAGTATCTTAAAAATAATTGTTTTTGACAGAGTTTCTATAGGTGGGTTAGTTAGCAAATATCAGAAAAGCAAAGGCAGTAACTGATGTTTTTAAAAATGCACTTTTAAATTTTAGAATAGATTTAGATTCACAGAAAGCACAGGGTTCTCCTATATGATACTCCCACTACTGCTATTATTAACAGGTTTTTCCACATTAAGTTACCTCTCCTTTCCATATTGTATGCTTTCTATATTGTATGCTATGCAGGCCACATTTAAGGAGTGGAAAGTTATGGTCCACCTCTTTGAGAATGGACTATCTAAATAAAAGATTTGGAGTACTTCTGCACAAAGGATTTGTCTTTATTTAATTGTTTGTATAACTACAAATTCATAGACTGTGATTATTAGTTTATAATTCAGTAACTTCATTTTATGGCTCAAATTATTTCAGCTTTATGTAGTAGGATCTCTGCTGTTCCTCATCATTGTGATTTTGTATTATTGAACACTTTGCTTTCTGACACTACAGTATACTTCAGATTCAGCTGTCTACTTCCTACTGTATATACTTCTAGAATCAGTCATTCTCCAATAAGCTCAAGTTCCTGTTATAAAAAGATAATATTAGAAACCAAAATCTGAGTGCCAAATTTAATTACAGCTCTTTAAAAACCAAATAGTGAAAAAGAAAGCTTGAGCTGTTGTTACAGTTCATACTAAATCAGGTCATACCAGCAGTTTTTTTTTTTTTTAATTTACTAGCATGTAAATTTTGCCTTAATTAATTGAAGGAAGTGCTGCTAGGAAGTTTTAAAGGTAAAGTGTAGGAAATTTTATTATTCTCTTGTTGCTTTTTAAAAATGCACCTGTCTTTGGTGTCAATTTGTGTATTTATGTCTCCTTGACCAGAAAACCTGATGCAGCTTTCAAACATTGTAATTTGAAACAGGTTGAGATTAACTCTGGATATTGGAAAGACTTTGTGCTCCATTAGGAAAATTATTAAGCACGGAGTCTATGGAAACACACGTAGCTCCTACTTACCTGATGAATAAAGCTTTGTTTTTCATCACTAAACGTTTTCAATTTGTGTTTCCAACAGAAGACTAGTAGACAGTACTTTCTTAAGGAAAGAGAAAAGCAAATAAAAAAGAGAAAAAAAATGACCTTTCAGTATTGTTACAATATCTAGATGGTAGTCCTGACTGATTTTGTTGTTGTTCATAACATTCTGTATTACAGATTTTGTCTTTCTGACTTTAGAAATGAAAATTTACTAACTTAGGATATTTACAGATGGATCAGACAACTCTTTTTTTTAAAAGGCTTTAAAGGAATTTATGAATTTGTATTTGTAATCTTAGTAGTACTGATGAACATTTGGAAGTTTATGTTTTAATTTTAGTTTTTACACTAACTTGCTAGGCACCTATTTTGTCTTACTCTTACGTCTATCATTTCAATAAACAAGTTGTATTTTTAAAGCTCATGAAGCACCAGGTTAGTAGAATCATTGGATCTGACAGGTAAATGTTTAAAATGTAAAAAACAAAGTTGTTTTTCAAGAATTGAGCAGGTATTTTATTCTAACCTATATCAACACTATTTATTTTAATCTATTACATTTTTCTTTTCTTAGTTTAAGTATAAAGAATAGTCTTTTAAACTGTTGTTCAATAGTCAAATGTCAATGTCAAATGGATTTAAAGTGTACAATTTCAGTAAGTAAGAAACTCGGCATTCATGAGGAAAAGAACCAGAAGGTAAAAACTGAAGCAGAGGCAAATGACGAGATCTCTGATAATACAGAAACTCTGACGCATTGTACAGAGGTGTGAGGCAGAGATGCCCAGGGAACCCTAGGATGGAAATAACTGGAAAGCCTTAAGTGGGATGGAGCTGAGTGTAAAGATAAGGAAATAATAAAATATATACAGGTTCTGGTTACAGAGTGCTGGTGTGCTGAGGCTGACAAAGGTTGCTAGGAAACGTGTGAGAACTCTTATTTGGGGTTCAGTGGAGATGTTGAAGATGATGATCAAACAGATCTGGGGCATGGCAGAGGCAAATTGAATTTATTGTGTCCACAGTATGCTGGATTCTGCCCTCTCATATATTGCCATTTAATTCTTACAGCAACTCTTTGAGGGAGGATATGATTTAGAACAGAGGGATGGGAACAGAGTGCAAACCCCGTAGTTACTAATTGGCCATAAACTCAGACAAGAACATCATTTTATTTCAAAGTAGTTTGGGGATAAAGATAGAGAAAGCCGAGTAGCTATAACACAGATGCAAAAGCTTAGCACCCAGGACACCCTTCAATGTTTCCCGAGTTTCTGTGTTTAGTTGGTTAAGAAAAAGAATTTAAAATGGTGGCAGTTAGTTTAAGTAGCTCAAGGCACATGAAAAATTTGTGTTATGGTCACTGACTACCTTGGAAGGGCCTCAGAATGGAGATAGAATGCATGATGACAGGTGATAGAAAAAGTGGGCTTGGCGGTGGGATTATTTAGTCATTTTAATGATCGCCTAACACTCACTTTGAATTGGACCTTTTGTCAGAATCATTACAGACTGCAGAGAGTGATTTTTAAATCTTGGGGAGGTAAATTTTGGGGGGTTGTTCTAGACACAGGCAAACCGATTATTAGTGTATTAGACCACTTGCAAATGGGAAATGAGAATAAAACTATTGATTTTTATGAAGGTAATATTTTTTAAATGGTATGTTTATATTTGAAGAGCAAATCTCAAGAGCAAATTAATTATATGTCTAGTTCTTGAAGTAGGGTAAGTGAAGGAAAAGAATGATTTAATTTTGCTTTATTGCTACCCAGCTCTCTAGGCTAGCCATTTTTTCCTTTTAATAAAAATGCTTGTGGTTCCTTGTCTTCCCATTACCTTGTAGTTGAGAGCTCTGCTAAGTTGTCTGTCAGGCAGTGTATTAAGCCTGCCTGGTTAAAATTGTTCAGAGATATCAAGCGGACAGGGGACTTTTAGCATAATTAAAAAGAGCACTAGCCTTTAAGGATGAGATTTCTGAAATTTATATCCACCTGTAGGGGAAGTTTATGTAATTAGATTCTGGTTCTCCACAACCATTCCTACTTAATTCATGCACAGTGTCCTTTCCTTTTGTGGAACAGTATCTTCTCATGCAGGTGACACCGAAGTCTTTAGAGGAGGCAGAACCATGATTCGCTTGAAAGATCACAATGAAATAAGTTAAAAAACTCAGTATCTCCTTATATTAACCTTTGTGTTTTTGAAAGATGTAGGAGTAAAGTTGAAGATGGTAATGGGAAAAATCAAAACAAATTTCGTATCCTGGGTTCTCAGACTAATTTGAAAAAATTATCTCAGCTTTTGGGAAGTAATCTTTTGTTTGCTGGATGGCTTAGCCTAAGGTTTTTATTTTTGTCTTCATTTTGTAGTTTCCAAATTTTGTGTTGCTGGGCTCTGAAATCATTCTGTTACTCACGTTTTACGCTCATGTTTCAGAAAAAAATGATTATACTTAATACAGTTTAAACTTGCACCTTCGTTTGTCCTTTTGAAGTAAAGTCTGTTGCTATAGACTGCTTAGTATTTACAGAGCACTTCAGTTTTTTTTTTCCTGTATGTTTCTATAAAGAAATTTAAGCTCTTCTTCAGAATGGAACCTTTTCTAGGGTAAAGGAAACTGATATTGCTATAATGAAGAAGCATTTTACAAGAAAATTACCTGGGTTTTTAAAAAAAACTTACATGTATAAGGAATTAATTGCATAGACTAAGGGCTTCTAACATGGACTACTTCTTTAGGGAAGGCATTTTCCTTGAGTAAGTAATGCTTTGTTTTCACCCAGAATATTGGTTTAGAACACTTCTCATGCAATTAAAACCATTTTTCCAATGGCTCTCAAAGCCTCTTAACTTTTTTTAGTATCATCTTATTTTACATTTTTAAAAATAATTAGTTCTGTCTTTATTTTAACGTTAAACAGCAGTGTCCAAGAAGAAACTAAGTTATTTCCGTACCAGGTTTGAACGAGAGAACAAGATGATAAACCCCTCAAGCCCTAATGTACTGTAAAGTACCCATTATATTTAGACTCATTTGAGGAAACTAATCAAAGTTATTTAGCCAGGCATAAAAATATTTTAATTTAAAATCATAAAGAGCTGAAGAGGGAGGGAGACTGAAAGTTTAAACGATAGTAGTTAGCTTATTCTCTTTCGTTTTTTTATTTTTATTTTTTGATGTCTCATTATCTGCAGAAGGAGAGCGCTAAATAGGTTACATCTTGAAACAGTAAAATCTGAATAGCTTTATTTGTGGGAGGAGGTCACAAAGAGGTTATTCTTCTGGCATCTTCTTGACAAGTAATCAGAGTAGTTCACAGATCTCCCGTTTTCCAACCATTTTGTACTGTTGAGAATTAAGTTTTGCAGAATTATATATTACTTTTATTTATGATTGAATAAACTGTAGGCTTCATAATTAAGTGGGAAAGATAATAATGTTTTCAATTAACATAATTAGGAATGAAATAATATAGAATTAATAAGGTAGAGTGTATATTTTAATTCTGGCAACTAGTATACCTCTGTTATGCATAGTACTGTTTTTGTATAACCCTCCCCAAAACCACTTTAATTTCAGACACTGGTTACTATATCTATTTGGTTGCATTTGATTACACTTGGGCACTAGAGATATGAGGACAGGTGGATCTGTCTTTGAAGAGACAGGTAGTTTGCTGGAAACAAACTAAAAATAAATAATTATCAGTATGAATGTAGAGTAGTGTATATGTAAGAGGTGCATGTAACTGGGTGCAGTGTAAAAAATGTCTCAAAGAAGTAAAGACATTTATTTTATTTTATTTTATTTTTTTTGGTTTTTCTCCGGTACCGGGAACCGAACTCACGACCTTGCGCTTGCCAGGCAGGCGCTTTGGCCGCTGAGCTAAATCCCCAGCCCAAGAAGTAAAGACATTTAAACTGATCCTAGAAGGATGAGTTCATTCACTAAGCCAAAAATAAGAATAACATGGAAATTGAGAATGGAAAGTATAAATACATACACTTTTTAAAGGATTATAAAATATTTGAGTACGTCTGGAGTACATACAAGTAATTGGAAGTAGATGGGGAGGTTGATTTCCTGTCCATCTTTTTTTGTTTCTTTTTTTTTTTTTTTTTTTTTGCGGTACCGGGGATAGAACTCAGGTCCTTGCACTTGACAGGCAGGCACTTATGCCAATGAGCTATATCCCCAGCTGCCCTGTCCATCATGTTAACAAGTGTAATTAATATGTGAGGAGTCAAAGGGCCTGAAGGAACTGAAATTAGAGTAACATGAGAAAATTTGTATTTTTAAAATATAAAATGGATGGGATTATAGGCGATATACTCTTAAGATTTTCCATCTGCAAAATGAAGACAGTGCCTTTTTTTTTTTTTTTTTTTAGACAAGGTTTCACTGTACAGTTCTGGCTGTCCTTTAACTCAATTAGTATCCCTGGTCGCCCTTGAACTCGCAGTGAACCTTCTCATCCTCCCGAGTGGTGGGATTACAGGCATGTGCCACTAGGTCTGGCAGTGCCTATCTTAAATATTGTGTTGTAAATTTCATGTGTTAAAGATACGTCTTGCTTAAATTTCTAAATCTATAAAATTGAATACAGTAATTGGTAGCTGCTACTATTAATACTGAACCCTAAGTACTTAGCATTCTATAGTAAATATTATAAATGCTTGCTTCTCCAGGAAATTTGTAGTAAACACAAACAAAAGAACAAAAACGTGAAACTATCTTTGAAGATTTCTTCATTGATTTCCTTATGTAAAAGATAACGAGTATTCACTAATATGAGCATTTATTAGCCTTGTTCATATACTCTGACATTTTAAGCTATTCAAAATGTTTGATATTGATGAATAAAGTTAACTTTCTATCAAAGCACAAATTATTCATTCTTTTTCTTTTTCGTTTCATTTCTTTTTTTTTTTTTTTTTGTACTGGGAATCAAACTGAGGACCTTGTGCTTGCCAGGCAAGTGCTGTGCCGCTGGGCTATATCCCAGGCCCTATTCTGTTTTTCTAACTAGCACAGTTAGAGATCGAGAAGTACTGCTTCTTATCCCAAATGGGAATTTCTCCTATTTCCTCACTGAACAGGCAATCAGTTGAGTTTCAGAGTTTCTGTTTAAAGTCTTCTTCTGACAGAATGCTTTACTTTACAAAGGATTCGGCTTCAGTTGTCAGTGTATTCCATTAGTGTAGTTGATGCAGCTTCCTTTTAATTTCTACTCTGTGGTTAGTAGCTCTCATAAATTCAAATCTAATGCATATTTAATTTGCTGTGTTATGAGCAATTTGTCAAAAGCCATCATTCCTTTTTTGAAGATTCATTTCCAAGGTTTTTTTTTTTTTAATTTGTAATTGTTGATTTTCTTACAGTTTAGTTGAGGCATATTTGATATACGATCCATGCACATAGAGTGTACAATTTGAAAAGTTTGGTATAGTATGTTTCTGAAATAATTACTACAGTCAAGTTAGTGAATATACTGTCATCCCTGTGTCCTTGTATTTTTTTCATACTTCTGCATCTGTCTGCCCCAGCCATGCCAATACCTAAATTGTCCACTCTTCTGCTTTGTCACTATAGATGTATTTATGTTTCTCAGAGTATTTTATAAATGAAATCACCCAGTATACTTTTTGTCTGATTTCTTTCATTCCACGTAATTATTTTGAAATTCATCCATACTTTTTGCCTATAAAAACGTTATTTTAAAAAATTGATGAATAGTATTCCATCATATGTATGTACTGCAGCTGGCTTATCCATTCATCAGTTGTACCAGTTATTCACTATGAGTGATTAATGCTGCTGTGATCATTGATGTACTTTTTTTTTGGACAAATACGTTCTTCACTTTTGGGTGAATACTTAGGAATAGTGTGGTTGGGTTATATGGTAGATATATGTTTAAATTTCTAAGAACGCCTAATCCGTTTTTCAAACTGTCTGCACCACTTTACATTCCCACCAAGCTTGTATGAGAGTTCCTGTACCTTTACCTCCTTGGCAGCACGATACAGTAAGTCTTTTAAATTTTAGTTATTCTAATGGTTGTATAGTGGTTTCTGTTTGTGGTAGTAGTATTTATTTTCCTTGTATTTGGGGGCATTGAGCATCTTTTCATGTGGTTATTTGCCACTTGTAGATCTTTTCTGGTGTGGTTCAAATGTTTTGCCAATTTTTAATCAGGTTGTTTTATTATTGAGTTTGAGAATTCTCTATGTTTCATTATCAACATAAATCCTTTACTGGATAGATGCTTTGTAGATCTTAGTCTGTGTTTTTTTCATTTCCATACATTTCCTTTCAAAGCACAGGAATTTTTAATTTTTGTGAAGTCCAGTTTTTCAACTTTATATTTTCCTGTTGTCATCATGTATAATAAAATTTGCCTAACTCAAGGTCAGATATATTTTCCTATAGTCTAGAAGTTTTGTGACTTTACTTTTTATTTTTAAAGCTATAGCCCATTTCTATAAAGGAACTTTTTACTTTATCATAATTTTAGATTTGCAGAAAAGCTGTGCAGGTTGTACAGAGAGTTCCTATATACCCTCATCCACTTTCTCCTATTATTAACATCTTGTCTTACATAAGTATGGTAGATTTGTCAAAACTAAACAGCCAAAATTAGTATGTTACTATTAGCTACACCTCAGAAGTTATTTGGATTTCACCAGCTTTTCCTCTAATACCAGTTTTTCTGTTCCTGAATTTATTACAGGATTCCACATTGTAGTTAATACTCATATCTCCCACATCTGCTCTGATACTTCATAATTTCTCCATCTTATCACTGGTGTTGCTTATTAAACGATTCAAAGTATTGTCAGCCTCATTTCTACAATGTAAAATTAATCTTTTTCATCCTTTCTATATTGTGTTCTTTAGAAGCAAATTAGTTAAGGATAGCCCATGCTCAAGGACTAGGGGGTAAGGTGATGTACAGAGGAGTGAATTCTGCCCAGTGTCTTAGAGATGAATATCTCCATAAACAATTTGAAATGGTTGTATTAGAAATATTTGTCTTTTCTCCTTTATTTAGTCCTTCAGTCATTTACTAATATAGGCTCATGTATGCATCCAAGTATTCCAACAGTGTTTACTTAAAAGACTATCTTTGTTGGGTTGCCTTTGTGTCTTTGTTGAAAATTGGTTTCCTACTCATCGGTGGATCAATTTTGGAATTCACCTGTCTTCCACTGATGTATTAGTTGCAATTATAACATACTGTGTTAATTATTGCTGACTTAAAGTAAGTAAGTCTTCAAATCAGTTGTTTTCCTCCCCTATTCCTTTCGCCTTCATCTCCTGTCTTCCCCTTGTCCTTCCCTTCCTTTTACTTTCTCCTTCCCCTCCCTTATTCTAAGTCTTCTGCATTTCTGTGTGAAATTAAGAATTAGCACATCAATTTCTATTCAAAATAGAATTTATAATTAACTTGTCATTTTTTAAAAAAAGGAATTGGGATTTGGACTGTGTGAACTTTTTAGATCAGTTTTAGAAGAATTGACATTTTAACAGTATTGAGCCATGTAATCCATGAACAAGTTACATGTTTCTATAAAGGTCTTTCACTTTTCCTAGAAGTATTTTTGTAGTTTTCAGCATACGGGTCTTGCATATCTTTTGCCAGATTTATCTCTAAGTATTTTGTATTGGTTGATGGAATAGTAAATAGTATTGCTTTTGAATTACAACTTCCAATTTTTGGTTGCTAGTAAATAGATGTACTAATAGATTTTTTTTTGTTTTGTTTTTCTCCGGTACCAGGAACCGAACTCACGACCTTGTGCTTGCCAGGCAGGCGCTTTGCCACTGAGCTAAATCCCCAGCCCCCTGACTAATAGATTTTTGAATATTGATCTGTTATGGCAAAACTTTGTTAAACTCACTAGGTCTTGTAGTTATGGTTTCTGTCAGATTTTCTACATGGAAGATCATGCTGTAAGAGAGTTTTACTTTTTTAAAATTTAGCCCCCCCATCCCTGATTATGCTAGCTAAAACCTCCAGCATAATATGAAGAGAAGTAATAAGAATAAACATCTCTATCTTGGTCTTCATCATAGAGTAGAACTGTTCACTTCTTTACCTTCAAATATGTTGTTAGCTGCAAGTTTTTTATGCCTCTTAAATTAGGCTGAAGAAATTATTTTTCTGAGAGTTCCTATCAGAAATGGACATTAGATTTGTTTCAAATACTTTATGTGTCCATTTATTTTTATATTCCCATTATGAATCAGAAGGCTATAATAAGTAATTTTTATAGCATTGTGTTAAATTCCAAAAATAATTCTCAAGAAGTAAACATTTCTTTTCTTTTAAAGAAAGTAAGTCTTCATAGACCTCTTGAATACCATCCTCTCCTTATAGATTTTAGTGAACATCCTCATTTAAATTATCCACAGACATGCTAAATCCAACATGTCCAATTTTTTCTCTGCCTGAAGCCTCCTTCTAAAATTCTGGAGGTCCTATTTAGTCATATTTTCATTTTTAAATTCCTGAATATGAATTACATTTAAGTCAGCCTTGAAATCTTTACTTACCTTTAAAGTCCTGAGATTGACCCTACTTATTAGTCTTGACATATTATCCTTTACAGATACTGTTAGATTCACCTTTTTTGGCTTTGTAAATTTTTGAATATTGATCTGTTATGGCAAAACTTTGTTAAACTCACTAGGTCTTGTAGTTATGGTTTCTATCAGATTTTCTGGTGTGTGTGTATAGTTTCCTTTCTTTGTAATATCTATGTCTATTTTTGGTTTCAGTATACTGCATGTCTCATAGTATATGTTGGAAAATATTTTCCCTTCTGCAATCTTTGGGAAAATTGCCTGTATTGTTAGTATTATTTCTTCTTTAAATGTTTGATAGAGCTCACAGTAAAGCTGTTTGCCTCTGGAATTTTCCTTCTGTCGTTTAAAACTACAATTTCTATAATAGGTGTAGTTATGTACATTTGTTTTGTTCTTAAGTGAAACTAAGTAATTTTAGTTGGTCAAGAAATTGATCATTTCTTTTAAATTGTTATTTGTTGGTATAAATTTGTTATATTCTCATAGTATCTGTAGATTCTGTAGTGATGTCACTGTTAGTCTTATAGTTGCTAGTTTCTGTTTGTTAATTTCGGATCAATCTGTCTAGAGGCTTATCAATTTTATTGACCACTGAAAGGAATGAGAGTTTGTTTTCATTGATTTTTTTCTATTTTCTGTTTCATTGAATTCTGATATGATCCATATTTTTTCTCCTATTTATTTTAGATTTAATTTGCTAGTTTTCTGCTTTTTTAGGTAGGAGCTAAGGATATCCAGACCTTTTTTCATTTTTAATGCGCACATTTAGTATACTGTTCTAGTGACAACCTACAAATTTTGATATGGTGTGTTTTTATTTTCATTAAATTTAAAATATCTCTGTATCATCTTTTGATTTCTCCTCTGCTCCTTTGGTAATTTAGAAGTATCTTTCGTTCCAGAATATTTGGGGTTTTCCAGAGATTGTTGTTATTATTTTATAATCTAATCACTTGTGAACAGATAGCATACTTTGACTTGAATTATTTTAGATTTAAGTAGCATATTCTCTGATTTCTGTCAGCTTTTGCATCATATATTTTGAAGATTTCTGATTAGGTGTATAGAAATTTAGGATTATTCCATTCTCTTGATAAACTGACAACTTTATCATTATTGGTTATTCTTTATATCTCTGCTAATAGTTGCATTCTGAAATCAATCTTTTTTCTGATATTGTTATAGTCACTTAAGGTTTTTGTTTGGAGCTAGTATGGCATATCTTTTTTATCCTTTTGCTTTTAAGTTATGTATGTCTGTGTTTATATTGTATTTTTCAAAGACAGAATGTTTTGTCTTGCTTTTTTAGAAGTCTGTAAATTTTTACATTTTAATTGAAATATTTAAATCATTTACATTTATTAATATAGTTGTTGGTATGCTTCATTCTAGGACTGTCTTTTGTTATTTATTCTGTCCCATCTCTTCTTTGTTCCTGATTTCTTTTTGTCTGCCTTTTGTTTTTACAGTTTTTTCTTTTAGTTTCTAAACCCTTTAAGTATCCTGAGTGTCTGTGATTAACCCCAGTTTATTTAAAGATAGGTACTGACTTGGTATGTCATACTCTAAAAGCTTAAATGTTTAATTAATATCTTCTAAGGATTTTTTTGGCTAGGAATTTATAGGAATTATGTTGCCAGTTCTAAAACAGTTTGCTTACTAATTTTAATTCTGTATACACCATACTACTTAGATGTGGAAGTATATGAATAGTATTGTTGGTGCTGGGTGACCTTTTTGGAGCTACTATTGGCATCTCATTTCCTAATTCAAGTGACCCCAGGGGGCCTGGGACACTTACTCAGGAAAATATCTAGGAGAAGCCAACTTGAATTCCTGTTTTTTTTTTTTTTTTTTTTTGTACCGGGAATCAAACTCACAACCTCCATACTTGCCAAGCAGGCACTGTGCCACTGAGCTGTATCCCTAGCCCCTGGATTTGAACCTTATCTGACTCAGGACTCTTGAGGTGTCTTGGAACCCAAGCCAGCTTCCTGAAGGTCACTTGGAGCCTCCCTGAGAGGAGCGAAGGAACTGCCGTGTGTGCTGAGTGAGCCCCAGAGGACTTGTGCGCCTTGACTCTGCCACTTCTGATTTGTCCAGAGTAATGATAATGCTACAAGATCCTAAAGGCTATCAATGGTGGTGTTTGAAATTCTGAGTGGGAAGGGAAGGACTTGGAGGCTGCATGGGTGTGAGAACACGGAGGGGACTAGGGGACTGTAAGAGAATGTAGCTTAAGACATCTTCATCCTTAGGGGAAAAATAAGGAAACTGCGTGTAACTGGGTATCCTAAGGCTACACTTCCTCCCAAGTGCTCCTGTGCACACGCCCCAGGGCGGCTTGTGAAAATGCAAGTTCTAACTCTGAAGGTCTTCATTGAGTAGCAGGCCCACTGAAGATTGCCAAGGCTAGCATAGCTCCTCGGTGGCCTGAGTCTCCCACAGCAGTGAACTTAGGGGCCTGGTCTAGTTGGCTAGCCTTCTTTCCTTAATCAGAACACAACACAGAAGTGGTAAAACATACATATGCCATCATGACACGAAGAGGATTTCAGCAGGATGTTAACAGTGTGCCTGCTGGGACAGATCCTTTTGGCCAGTGTGGAAGGACCACAAGCTGCTTCCTGTGTATTTGGATTCTTGCTTGGACAGGGAAATAGCAAGAAAGCTGACTAATGAAGGGTTACCCCTAGAGGAGTGCCCCCAGAATTCATGTAGATATAGATGGACTGCCTGTGAAATGTAAAGTTCCTTCCAAAAGAAATTATTATGACATTAACATATACTCTCTATTGGCAAAGCAAGAGAGGGCAGAATCATGGGATGTGGCCAACTCCAGAAATGCTTGGCCTCTCCTCTCATGGTAGTGGGTGCCAAGTCAATCTGTAGCTAATTATTGTCTGGAATAGGTACTCAGATTAGCTATGTAGCAAGCCATCTGCCATCTCCCCCAGACGCCCTTGTTTGGGACTGGAAAAGGAAAATCCTGCCAAAATAAAAATAGCCCCCTACTACATGGGTAAGTTAGGGAAAAATACAAGGTCAGGTTTGTGGTGGGTGGGCAATAGCAGAGAGGGATGGAGGATGAGAGAGTGACTGTCTTCTCCACTTTGCTGTGTCTGACCTTCCTCCTGTGTTCCTTTGTGTTAAAGAAAGACCAATTGTGGATCGGGAGACTCTAGATCAGAGATGCTGGGTCAGAATTGGAAGTAATGAGGGAATTAGGCTCAGTTGTGGGAAAGCATTTTGGAGCCCCTTCTTTTGAATTCAGCTGGCAACCTCATGGTTTTTGCTGGTTTGTTTGGCATGTTATAAGCTCTTGTCAAATTTAAGCTCTTCTGGCTGCTGGCTTGCAGTGGCTGACCTCTCCAGGGTATCCCAGGACTTCTCTTCTCAAATGTCCTGTGAGCCTAACCTCACTTGTTCCTCCTCCCATAACAGCCCTCCCAAACGTGGCTGAAGAGTTCTGAGTGGCACTCTGGATATCTAGAAGTGATTGGGTAGTGTATGATGCTATATCATGTCCAAGAACTCCTATTCATATTTAGTACTCACAGTGTGGTGGTACATTGCCATAATCCCAGCTTTTCAGGAGGCTGAGGCAGGAAAATCACAGTATGAGGCCAGCCTGGACAACTTAGTTAAGACCCTGTCTCAAAATAAAAAGGGCTGTGGATGTAGCTCAGTGGCAAAGTGCTTACTGGTACTGAAAACAAAACAGAACTCTTGTAGACATCCCAAGAGAAGTGGTTACTGTTCATCCTCAGTAATAACGCTGAGGAAATGAAAGCTCTGAGATGATAGTGGCCATCGAAGTCTCACAGCCAATGAGTAGACGACCAAAATGTGATTACAAACTTGGTTCCCCTGTTCTACCCTGAA
>NW_004955434.1:7783197-7826966 GCF_000276665.1 Chinchilla lanigera | reverse complement strand
TTCCTTTTTTTTTTTTTTTTTTTTTCGTACCGGGAATCAAACTCACAACCTTGCGCTTGCCAGGCAGGCACTGTGCCCCTGAGCTAAATCCCCAGCCCCACATTCCTGTTCTTATCCTTGGCTGTTTTCATTCAGGATCTTTTCTTCCATTTTATTCTGAGGGAAAAAGGAAGAGAGAGGAAAACTAGAGGGTGGAGGGAGAAAGACATGAGGTGTTTTTTTTTTGTTTTGTTTTTGTTTTCTTCATTTCTATTTCTGCTTTCCCAAATAGAAGGATTGGTAGAATATATCTTTCAAAAAGTTGAGACAGACTTTTTCTCTTATTTTTAAAGAAGTATATCCAACATGTCATTTGACAAAGAGGGGAAGATCTTGTAATTGCTACAGGGAAGGGAATTGCATGAGCAGGAAGAAAGGAAAGAGATTAGATTTAAATAATGCTATTTTAAAATCAGATATGAAATCAGCAAATCAGCAGCTTTTTATCTCATGCTAGGATATAAGGAGGTGTGAGATCTGTGCATGGGGTCCTTGCAGACCTATACCTGAAATAGCTTTATTTAAATACTGGCCTAGAACTGAGGAAAAAGAACTCCCAAGTTAACCCCTTGCTTGAAGTTGCTTTCCTTCTAGAGGATTTCTTTGAAGTAGCATTGTCATCAAAGGATTTTTGTTGAAGTAGCCCTGTTTTCTGCAAGATACACAAATTAGAATATTCTTGCTCATTTTGTATTCTAAGTCTAGCTCTTAAAATTTTAAAGAGCAGAATGTGGTACAGCCCTATTAAATGCAGGTGCTTTCTACTCCATTTACTTCAGACAGCTGAATGTCTATAGTGGTTAAGACTGATGGTTTGTAAGCTGATGAAAGATGCCAAAAATTAAGTATTTCCAGTACAGTGGAGCCTATAGTCTAGTCTCCATGAATATTAGGGCAGTGTGCCAAGTAAAGCTGGCTCAATTTTGCAAGCAGGAGCCCTTTGCAGAAGGATTCATGGTAATTAACTAATTCAGAGTGCAATATTTTCTTTTCATTAATTTGGCAGAAAACAACTAAATATCTACAGCAGGAATGTTTTTTGACATTTTCATTTGCTTTTTGGAGAATAATGGATACTTTGAATTGGGCTCTAAAAAACTGCTAAGATTTTGTCATTTACATTTTAATTTCCTAACAAAAGTGGTAACTTAATTAGCATTAAAAAAATGAAGTAGGAATACTTGGGTAAAGGAGTGACCAGAATTGTTTCATGTTTTAAAGTGATTGGCTTTTAGGAGATTCTTATTTTATGTCTTTGTATGTTTGAGTGTTAGAATTTCATCTCTGGTGATAATTTCATATCCTTCAACTCTTCTCAACTCTTTCTACTCCAAATATTGGATAACATTTCCTTCTCTTCAGTTTCTTGGTTTAAATAAATTTTTGTTATAGAATTGTTAATTTTTAGCTTAAATATACTCAGGGCTAGTGTAAGGTATTTTCAATAAATTTGGAACTAACAGTCTACTGGGCAAAATTTTCCCTGAGAAATTTTAGGACCTGTTAGTCTCCATACAATTATTTGCTGATAGTGATTTTTTTTCCACTAAAAAATATAATCTATTTTATAATATTCATACACTTCTGGGTGTTAAAAACTTGATTGCTCAGTATACACTTATCCCTTCTGCAGTTTTGACATATTTTCTGGGTATATGTTCACTTCTATTGTCTACATAAACTAGATCATTTGTTTAGAAAAGCTTTGTCTTATTTTTACAGTTCTTTGTTGGTAAATATCAGAAAATCACTTCAATCTATCCATAAACAGAAATGTGGGGGAATATTGAATTAATTTCTGAAATTCCAAAGAAGAGTTTGACTTATCTGAAACTAGAATTCACCACCAATAAAACCATTAGAAACTGCGATATTACTCTTCCATCTTTTATGCTTGTTTCTGTCTGTTTCTTCCTTCTTCACAGTTTAAACTTAATTTTCAGTGCTTTTGGATATATTTCATCAAAGATAGTCATCCAAGACTTGCTAAGTAATCAAGTAGGATGACAAGCAGAGACCAGAGTCCAGTCCTTATTCGAAAAATCTCAAGAGAATGGAGAACAACATGTCTACTCTTCTTCTAATCAGCTGTAACCTAAAGGGTAATATCATAAAGTATAAATTAGGCTGCTGCAGTCCCACTCAGAGGGCAGTGTTTTCAATCTGAGTAGACATTGAAAGAAGTATCTGCCTTCCTAAAATAGGAGTTATCTATAAATAAAAATCTGCTTATTCTGTCAATAATATAAATCTTTGCCTAAATATGTCAAACTAAGCTAACTGGTAGTAGTTTAGTGGTAAATGAGCTGAAAACAGTTCTTAACCTTGAGGAACTTACCTTCTAGTAGGTTAAGTGGAATTTTAAAAAGTGAGAATACAAATAAATAAAGCGTTGTAGGTGCTTGAGGAAGACACATAATGCCAACATGGGGAACCACATTTGTAGTCAGTGGGTGTGGAGAAGGGATAAGGATATTTATTCTCTGTACTATTTTCTGAAGAGGTAAAATTATGTTTAGATTAGAAGGAGTAGGGAAGATGCTCCTATCAGGTAAAGCAGTATGTTTTGTACAAGGGCCTGAGGTACTAGAAATGCAGAATATATAAGCAAAGAAAAGATGATCATTATGGATGAACATGTAAGAAGAGCTTGGAGACAAATTTGTGAATGACACTGATCTTATGTGAATGACAAATTTGTGAATGACACTGTCTTCTTGAACCAAGACTGTGATTTAACTCAGTAACATTTGATAGAAAACCTACCACATTAAAGAAGCTGCTAGATTTGGTAAACTTAAATGCTTATGTGAACATAAAGAAAGAGCCCCATAATGACATGCTTAATAATGATATAAGAAAGCGTAACATTCTATTGGAAAATTAATCTTTGTCATTCATTTGTTCCTTGCGCAGATATTGAGTGTTTTATATGCCAGGAACTGTTTTTATAATTGAGGCAACAGAGTAAATTGATAGGACCTGTCTTCTCTTGGAGCTTATCAGATCTAACATCCTCTGAAACAGCTCAAATCAACTCAAACACATTATCCTCTGAATAGTTAGTTTCAGCATTAGTCAGTTGGGAGATTGGTAGAAATGCAGATTCACATCCTCCCCTCAACACCTGCTGAATTAGAGTCTTCATTAAGATACCCATGGGATCAGTAATGACTGAGATTGAAACAGACCTGGAGCAGGGGTTGGCTAACTATAGCCTTCAGGGACAATTCAGCTGGGAGTCTATTTTTTTAAATTTATTTTTAAGCTGATACATAAGTATAGAAAAATTGTACATATTGGTGGTATGTCATATAATGTTTTGATAACCATATATGTTGTGTAATATTTAAATGAGAGTAAATGTACTCCTGAAACATTTATCAGCTGTATCGTTTGTTTACACATTGTCTTGGCTGCATTCATAATACAGTGACAGATTTGAATATTTGCAACAGAGATTCTTTGGCTCCCAAAGTCTATTTATTATTTGGCCTTTTATAGATAAATGTGCTGCCCTCTGTTCCAGAGGATAAACATATGTGCTTAGGATGTATGACATATTAATTTATACTTCTTTGTAAGAAACTTTATATACTAGGCAGTATTTTAACATTTTTAGCCTACAATGTGTAGGCTACAATCCAAATGTGATACATTGAAGGTTGGTATATAAAATATAATAAAGTTCAGAAGAATGAGTCAGATTGACACTGATTCAGTTACAGAAGATGGAAGGTACCCCTAGGAAATTTAAGAATGATGGGTGGTGTCATTACTATAAATTTATTAATTGTATTTTATTTATTTTGTGAGATCTGCTGTGTTGCTCAGGCTTATCTCAGAGTCATGGGTTGAAGTGATTCTCCTGCCTTCGTCTGTTGAGTAGCTAGGATTACTGGTGTGTACCACCACACCTGGCTTACTTATTTCCTTGAAAGAATTATTTACCAAGTTCTTCTGAAACAAAATTGTTCATTTGATGGTGACTATATTTTTATATTTTTATATGTGTATCTTATGTGGAAACTGAGACTAAAATTAAGGCAAAAGTGTTTCTCCAGTGATGGTTTACTAGTCTTGCAGCTGGGATGCAGATCTAGGCCTTCTGATTAAATTGATGAAATTTCATTTAAGCAAAGGGATTTAAGGAGGTTAGTGGTTATGTCCTGGCCTCTTACCTATCTCATTGCAAGCTTTAATGTAGAACATTCTACTTTTATTTATCCTGTGTATTAGATATAAGATTTCTTTTGAGTATCATTGAAAAAAATCATTTTATTCTCTTAGATCCCCATTTCTGTGTTGAGAATTTCGATGGGCACTGAATATATAGAGCATTTCTTTTAGGAAGCTGTGATGATTTGAATACAGGAATCATTTATCATAGTTATAAATGATAAATGATTAAGAGACCCAGAAAGAAAATCTGTAAAACTGATAACCTTAGTCACTGGTAAGTTTTGAGATTTGTGAGTTTTCACTGTGATTATTATCTTGGCTTTGCAAGTATGCTGTGGGTTTGAAGTCACAAAAGAGACTGGGGACTTGGTAGACTACTTCAAAGAGATTGAGGACTTTGAAACAGGAAGAGACACTCATTCTACTTTCTATTATACAAAGCAAATATAAAGCAGATTTGTAGCAGCCATGAAGATAACATCTTCAGAGTAATTTAAATGAGTCCATGGGAAGGTCTCTTTATCCAGGACCATTTGCTCAATATCTTCCAGTTGTTGGCCTGCCCAAATACTTAGGGAATGCAGTTTATGTAAACCAAAAAATCCAGGGTGAAAGGGTGAGGATTGGATTAGTACCTCTGAAAAGCTAGAGAGAAGAAAGCCTCATCTAGTACAGTGGGAAAATTCCGGAGGTTTCACATCCTAGAGTCAGATAATATAGAGGCAGGTTCTGTAAGATTTGTTTTAGCAATTTAAAAACATCTTTCATTTATGTGTGTCTCCACAACTACTCTAAAACCACACAATTATATTTTATGATAGTCTTGGTATAAACTGTTTGTTAAACATTTTATGTGCTTTTAGTTCTGATTTGTAAAAGAAATTAAAACATGTTTATGGGCTTCTGATAAAACTATAGTTCCTAGGCTATAGGTTGTGCCTAATGGATAAATTAACCCTATCTTTAAGCATTTAAGTAATCATATTAGTATCTAAGTCAGTTAAAAACCCATGCTTCATTTGTCACTATAAAAATCTCTGAAAATGTTTTATAAATATTTGTCTTTTTTAATGTTTGTATTAATTTCTCATTTAAATCTTTCATGGCTTATCTGGAAATACCTAGATGTTTTTAGAGACTTTAACTGAATGGTAGTGAGATCAAACTATTGTCTAAATTGGAAGGGACAAGAAGTCTGATAACTTGAATTTTATATTTTTAATTTGACTTGAATAAAAATAGGCAAACATACATTAGTGGAGGAATATGAAAGGCAATCATAGTATTGATGCTTTGCTTATGAACAAAGAAAGTAAGTATGGGAAGAGGATTTGAAAATTCAATTTCCAAGATGGCACCTTGAATGCTTAGACCTCCAGAGGGGAACGATTCTAAGAGGTTCATGGCAGAAAGTAGGAAGGGAAGAGAGCTGAGTTCTGTGTGAAGACTGTCCTGTAAGGGCCTTAACTGTAATCATGGAGGAGATCCTTTGTGAGTTAATGATTTCTTAAAGGCTTCACCTTTAATAGCATCACGTTGGCCTTCAAGTTTCAGTGCATACATTTTGGAGGGGACAAATTACCATGGTGATATTCTAGAAGAAGGCTTCCCCTTTCTCTAACATCATCAAAACTAGATTTTAGCAAAAAGTACTGGGAACAAATAGAAATCTAATCCTCCATGCTGGAGGAATTTGAGAAACATGTTAAGCCTCTCTTACATTCACACGAACATAAATAAATTCAAGATACTAAACCAGTGACGGTAGTGCTTAAGAACAAGGATTATTGCTCTTCAAACAAACAAAACACAGAATCCAAGTTTTTACATTTTATTATCACAATTAGTCAATATATTAAAATTAACAGATATGTAAAAGACTTAGGGAAATATTATAAATATAACAATAAAGTCAATAATAGAAGCAGACTTTGAGATGGCCTAGATATTGGTTTTAGTGGTTAAAGGTTTATGTATGCCCATCCATACAAAAGATTTAAACATAAAATAAGTAAACACTGACTGCAATCTTCATGAATGGACAGATAGAAAAGCTTGGTTTAGAAATTGAAACTATAAAAAAGCTAAACAGAAATTCTATAAATGGAAACAACAGTAATAATTTGGTTTTACTATCTAGAGTATTGAGAAAAAAACAATGAATGGATACATACTGTATCAAAAATTTTTCAATCTGAAGAACCCAGACAAAAAAGCTTAAAGAAGAAGCCTTAAATGTCCGACATATACCTGTCTGTCTATCAGAAATTTGAAATTTGAAATTTCTGCAAGTAAAAAGTATAAAAATGGGGCATATAAAGTATTTAAATAGTAACTATTGAAATTTTTCCATTTTTGCTTAAGAAGATCCTAACTAATATGTTCAACCAGCTCAGCAAGCCCGCAGTAGAATAGACTATAGTATAATTTGCCACATTAAACTCCTGAAGTATGTCATGGTCATGATGGTGATGATGTGGAAACCAGCAAGGAACCCTGAGTATTCTACCACTATTCAAGAAGGGATAGTTAACTTCATTCCATGTAGGGAAGGTAAGGCTATATCATACATTTAAAAGTATAAAATCATAAAGTCTTTGTATATGTGTTGGTGTATTGAAAAATAGTCTTTATTTTTCAGATTTTAAAAGTATTGTAGGTGCTTCGTGTGGTGGTGCATGCTGTAATTCCAGCACTCAGGAAGCTGAGGCAGGAGGATTGACATAAATTCAAGGCTAGCCTGGGCTATTTAGTGAATTAAAGGTTGGCCTGAACTAACTATATTAGCAAGACCGTGTCTTAGAAAAAGAAAAAATAAATAAGAAATAAAAGTACTGTAAGTTCATTAGAGAAAAGATATAAACATATAAAATTTGTCTGTGATTTCATGACTTTTGATGCATTTATCCTGCTGTTTATTTTGTTTATATTTAAACAATAGCAATTAATTTAAAACAATATGATTTTTTTTACTAAGTCATATTACTTTCTAAAACAGTCCCTAAATTCTGATTTCTATCTGAAGTTTTGTCATAAGTTAAGCTAAAATTTTTAGCTTAAATTAAGCTGGAATTAGTATCTTTTTATGAGAAAAGCTCATGATAAATTCAGGTTAAATGTAGCATAATATATGTGGATATATGTGTGTTGGTATATATGCATAAATGTTTTAAGAATATAATAATTATAGATGAGAAATTACAGAATTGCAGAAGATGAAAATTGTTTATATTTTCTATTTCTGTATTACAAACCATGTATATATAACTTTATGATTAGTAAAACATTAATTATGTATTAGAGTGACTGAATTGTTAATATTTATAATTCTTTTTCCCCCATTTGCGAAGATACTGTGCTGTTTACAATTTTTCGTAGGTAACTATAGGTATTTACATTTTTATTCCCATTCAACTAATATTTGGATAAAATACAATTGAAGTGATTTTATATCTGAAGTTCACTAGAGTCAGCCTACTATTTGATTTTTATTGAGCAGATTTTTTAGTGAAAGGAATATAGATTGGAATCTGCAATGGTTCTCAAAATCCCAAAGTGGAGATATCAAATGTCAGTCTTTTCTTAGAGTGATTTAATTTTTTTTAAACCTATAGTTCTTAACTGAAACATTTAAACTTGTAAGCCACGTTAATTCTAGGATTTTTCCATTCTTCATACCAGCATTCTCTTAGGTATTTTACCATCTGGTGAATTTGTGGTGTGTTTGTTAGAATTTCTGTACTTGTATCCTCAGGGCTTTAATCTACATATTGGGGATTTAGAAGGAAGTTTGAGAATAATGGGAAGTTTTGTGGAGCAGAGGCTGCCCTATATTTTCCTTGTCCTTTTAGAGATAATTACTCCAAACTTAAAGTTGGTAATGGCCCTTGACTAGCTTCTAATTGATGGAGGTAAATTCAGGAGAGATGTGAAATTTTCCTATATTCACACTCATTTCAAGATACAGTCTGGGTCCATTAAATCTGGGACTGATATTGGGAAAGTAGGTGAATTGTATCTTAAAACATTTACAAGTTTCAGAATAACTGCTCATTCAGAACATCTCAGACTGGGGTTTAGCTCAGAGGTAGAGAGTGCTTGCTAGCATGCAACAGTGGAAAAAAAAAAAAACCAGACAAAAATAAAAAATGTTGAATGAATGTGGACTTAGATTATGTCAGTAGTAATACCAGAGTTACTTTATAGATTTAGCTATAAATTCTAAAACCAATTTTTAAGTCTTATTGAGATCTTATGCATGTAAATCCATTTTCCTTTGCATTTCATAAGTAATGAAAAGTAAGAATTAAAAAACAAAAATAACTGATGAATTTAAGCCTCAAAGACAAGACACCAGCTCATGGCAGTCCAAAGATAGGCTACTTCAAGAATCTGCAAAGTATAATACATTATACCACATCATATATACTAGTTACATTGCAATATTCAGAAAAAAGAAATGGTCAAAGGAAACTCCAACTTGATGATTTGCTTTTGCATAATTCTTACATTTTTTAGCACTTTTTATATGTTTTTCTTCAAAAAAAAGTAGTTCTATTGTAGCAGTCCATTGAGGTAGCATGCTGAAATCACATTTCTGAAATACATTTATCTCTTGAAGCCATTTACTTTTTTATGAAAGTACTGACCTCAGTGTATCTTATTTATAATGTTACCTTAAACATAGTGGGTACTTGGTATCTTCTTATTTCTTGAATGATGTGTTTTACTTCACAGTACATCTTATGTACCTGCTAAGCAAGTAGGTAAGTTGTTCAGAACTGTGCAGTATTAAGTCTGACTTAATATGAAGTCTTCTTAAGTAGCATAATGAATTGTTCAAGTCATTAAATTTGATTTGTAAGCCATTTAGAAGATGTTTTATTTCCTGTAGCATCAAAGCATGGAGAAAAGATGTTTCTGATAAGACAGAAGCATTTTTTCTTTGCTGTCTAGCAAATACCAGGATGCAATAACCACAGTGTATCTTGTATTTTATTTAGGTCACATGTTCTGTTTTAAAATACAAACATTCATACACACATGCACACATGCACACATACTTCTACCACTCCCACCACTACCGTGATCAACATCACAAAGCCTAAGTTGATCAGAATCAGTTTGGCAAAATAGTGAAAAAGTACTTGATTATGCAATAAGCCCCACTGGGCTTAAATAAGACCAAACTTTCTTTCATGTGAAAGGCTAGGATGTTTTGTTTTTTTAATGTTCAGCAAATCCTATAGGTTGAGTTTTTTCCTAAACTCTCTTACTGGTCTTTTCTAGAGATGCTCCTGCTTTTTTTCTTAGGAACCTGTTCATAAAGAACAAATCAGATTTCCTTATCAAAAATGCTTCCTTGTCCTTTTTTTTTTTTTTTTTTGGAAAAGAGACTGATAACACTGTGATGGTCCTCAGGAAAATACTGACATGAACTAACTATCTTTGCATTACAACACATTTTCACTTACATATTTCTGCCTTGGAGCCAGCTGACTCTGAAATTAATATCCTTCAACTATCAAATACATATAACCTTTCCTAACTGAAGTTGTGGGTGTTGGATACTGTGTCCCAGTGAAGGAAAACTAACACAGAAAATCGGTGCCAGAGAAGTGGGGTCATTAGGACTATACCTGATATGTGGCTTGTAAGCCTTGGGTACTGGCCTATGAGAGGAGTTTGGAAAGCTTAGGAGATGCAGAGGTCAGAAGAACAGAATGGTGATGGGAATGCACCCAGTAAAAGCTAGGTTCAGGAGGTTTTGTTTTGGTATAAAGATTCCATTGGCAAGTAGAGAACATGTGTGTTACACTCTGGCCAAAAGCTTGTCTAGATTTTGCCCATGTGGTAAGAATTTATGACAGACTTGAGAGTAAGTGTGGTGGACTGATTGATGTGGCAGAAAAAAATTTCAAGGCAGCCCAATGTTCAAGCTGTGGCATGAGTACTCCTGGCTGCTTTTAGCCAATCTTGTAACAAGAATTGGGGCAAAAAGCAGAGCAGAAAAATTTGAAAAACTTCTGTTTTGCCCCAGAAGGAGCCAGCTGTAAAATTGAGATCAAAGGAGGTGTGGTTGCTAAAGAGATTGGTGCCATTAAAAAGAATCCAGGTATTTTGTACAGGGATAAGAAGACAGATGACTTAGTGGCATCTCATAAATCAATAAGACTCCACTTATTGCTGGCTCAAGAGTGCAAAAGTGTAAATTTTTCATCTAAGAAGAAAGTCTTTGTGACTCAGGCTCTTTTAAAAAGCCTTCTAGGGAATAGGTTTCCTGGGATTCATTTCACTGTACTCAGCCATTTAGGTACTCAGGGGCCACTGTAGCCATGATCTAAGGGAGCTTGGCTACTGTTTCTGCTGACAGTAGATCTTGGTGTTGTCCATATGATGTTGGTTTTACCTGCATGCAGAAAAGAGTTGTAAGAACAGGGAGGCTTTCACCCACATTTCAAAAGAAGGCCTTGGAGGCCCAGCAAGTAGCCACTGAGAAGATAGTGAATGAAGCTGTCGGAATGAAGCTGAAGGTATGGTGGAGACCCCAGGAGATTGGCGATGCCAGGAATGTGAACCATCTGCCAAGGAAAGCTGCAGGCTATGAGTGGAGCCAGCCCAAGGGGACGTCGTATCATCTGTAACTGGCAAGGCCATAGGGATGGCGCCACCCAAGGTCTTTGGAACTCATGTTTTACCACCATGTGCCACAGATAGTGGTCATGTAGCTACAGTACTTAATGTTTTCCTTGCTGTGCTTTGGTTTTGCTTTCATGCTATTCTTTTCTCCTATTCCTTTTCAATTGGAAATATTTACCTTGTGCCATTGTAACTTAGGATTATGGAATTTTTTTAAAATATTGCTTTACAGATAAGAGTATCAGAAGAGGCTTTGAGTGGGACTGTTGAGACTTTGGGGAAGAGGCTATTGTGTTTCAGTTATAGGTGGAACTGTATCATACTAGGTGCAATTACTAACATTTATTTGGAGATTAAGTATGGTTTACAGTGGTGTGTTTGGGTATCGGATTGACAAAGGGTACATTGTGACCATTAAACTTAATGTGTCAGCTTAATTAGATTAAGAAATGCCTACCAGATTATTAAAGCCCACTCTTCAGTGTGTCCGGGTATGTCATATAGGCATGACTTGAGATACTATATTTGATCTCTTGCCCCTTTTCTCTCTGGCACTTTTCCCATGTTCTGCTTCCTGGCTACGATGAACTAAACATCTTTGCTCTGCCACACCATTTCACCATGATGTTTCTGCCTTGGAGCCCTCTGACTATGGACTGAATACCCGCTGAAAATAGCCAAATGATATCCTTCCTTATTTAAGTTGTGGGTGTTGGGTACTGTGTCTCTGCACAAGGAGTGTTGGCTAATACACTGAGCATGCCCAGCCTGCAGAAGAGGTCAGTCCAGAGCCAGGAGATACGATATTGATGATTCATTACCTACTTGGTTTTTTACACCATATCATGAAAATATTAACTTCAGATTTCCTCAGACTTTTTTATGGTCTGGTGAGATTCTGATGTAACAATAGAATTTCTCAAGTGAGAAGACTTTATATTTGCTGGTTTTAGGTTTGATCCAATGAAGTTTGGTTGTAGAGATCAGAACCTAGGATATTTTAATGGGCAAAATGATTAGTGGGCAACATTTAAAATTAAATTGTTTTTTGACTTCTTGGATCATCTGAAGAGCCAAGAATGACAGGAGGTAAGGAAGTAAAAGAAGGAATGGGACTTGTAAACAAAGGCATTTTTGGAAGAATGCAGTCATTTTTAGAAATAATTGTTGACCTTGTCTGGTATGTGCACTACTTCTTTTACTTTACCCTTCTTTCTTCGTGCATATGGAATACAGGGATACAGCTGAAAGACTGAAATCTGCATTTAGTTTTGGAGGAGACAGAAGTCAAGGACCTGCTCACTTATTTCTTAACCTGACCTCATACAAGTTTCTTAACCTTTTTCAGTTTCTTTACCTGAAAAATAGTAATAAAAACATCCCTGCTACTACTATTAAAAGGGTCAAATAAAATACGTGAAACTACTTTGTCTATGGTAAAGCTGTATCTAAATGATAGAGTAGATGATGATGATATTGATGGTCTCAGTCACCTTCACAGTTGCCTCAACTTTCTGAGTTTGCCCTGGGATTACTTTTTCATGTTTCTGGTGCCTCTCAGTAGGCATTAGGCTTAGTGAACCATAGAATGTCTCATTAGTACTCAGTCCATGTTTGAGTGCTTTTTTCTAGCTTTAATCCTTCTCTCAAGTGGTAAAAGCTGTTGGTTGGTCTACTTCATTGCAAAAAGCTGGAGGAAGGCAGCATACTCATTGATGGCTTTAATCTTCTGTTGGTTGATTAAAGAATGAATGGAGGCTGGGAGATAGCTCAGAGGAAGGAGTGTTGTTGTGGGCTGCCACATATTTTCTGTCTTGTCTTGTTGGCCTCCCTCATTGACTTCGAGCGCCAGGATAACAAATTTCCACATAATTTTTAGTGTGTTATTAAGAAAGAGAAAGGTGATTTTACAAATATAAAAGTTTTAGGTGAAATTTTAGTTATATTATGAAATACAAATATAAGTAATCTATTTATCTACTTAGTTCTCATAATAGTAGAGTAGAATAAGTTAAGTTTATTTAATATTTTATTTCTGTGTTGATTTAGGGACATGTTCACTTGGGACAACTAAGGTTTTGGCCTCAGTGTCAAAATGATAGGAGATGAATTATAAATAGTTTTTGTTAAAGAAAGAAATTTTGAGATTCTAATAAAAATATACTTTTCTTTATTCTGTTAAATGTATAAGGCCCATGAGATTATTTTAATTAAAGAAAAAACAAAAAATACCTTTTCAATGCATAGAAGTGATGGTAAGGTATAATTATATCAGTTTGACAGCCTTTATAATTTGATAGTTCAGCATCTATTTTTGTGGTTGTAGTAATGTATGCAGTGTTGAGTGTGTTGAAATTGTATAAAATAAAAATGGGAAATGCGTTTCACGTTGTTTTCTTATACCAAATGGAAATCATTACAGTGCTGTATTGCTAAATCGTACCTTTTAGCCATTTAAAAAGAAATTTAGAATTAAAGTTTTTGAAGGTATAGTATTTAAATTCATAAATTCTGGCTGAATAAAGGAGATAATAAGGACTAGTTGGAAGGCAGCAGGACATTTAACATGTAAGTTCTATATCATTTGGAATATAGTATTATTAAATTTGTTGGTTGATACAGAAGCACTCTATATAGTATGTAATTTTCCACTACATCTTTTTGTTTTGAGAAGAAATTGACCCATGTTTGTTTTGACATTGACTTCCAAATAATTTAAATAACTTCTAATATTTTTTATAACACTTATAAATTGGGGACAGCTTTTTCTGTACTATCTTATTTTAACCTATGTCATCTAACTAAAAATTCAAGTCAGGGGCTGGGGATTTAGCTCAGTGGCACAGTGCCTGCCTGGCAAGCGCAAGGTCGTGGTTCGATTCCCAGTACCAGAAAAAAAAAAAAAAAAAAAAAAATTCAAGTCAGTGTTTTCACTGTAACATTCAAATACTTATAAATCAATTCAATGTACTAGTGGGTTGTTATTTATTGAGGTTTCACTACGCATGAGGCATAGTTTAAGCCCACAAAAGGCAGTTACTTGTTTAATCCTTACATTCATACTAGGAGGTGGGAAGTCTTTATTCTCATTTTATAATTTATTCTTACTGTCTTAGTCAGTTTTTCATCACTGAGACATAGTACCTGACACCTGCAGTTGAAAAGGAGGAAGAGTTTATTTTGGCTCACATTTTCAGGCCATTGGCCACTGGTTCCTAGGCAGAACAGCATGGCAGAGGAGCATCATGTAGGAAAAGCTGTTCTTTTCTTGATGGCCAGAAAGCAGAGTCAAGGGAGGAGACAGGAAGGGAGACACACTTTCCACATCACACCCACAGCAACAAAGGGCCTCTTCTCATCAGACCCCACCTCCTAACAAGTCAGTATAATGCCCCCATCGTCCCGTTACCTTTCAGAAGCTCCACCTATGAGAGCATAAGGCTTGGGGGGGACATCTAGATATAAACCATAACACTTATTTTGCAGTTGAAAGAATTAAGGGATTGATGGTTAAATAACTTCCCAGTATCATGGGAGCTAGTTGGAGTAAACCAAGGGTGTGAACGCAGACAGTATAGATAGAGTTGCACACTCTTTACGATCCTACTGTTTGTATAAATACAGAAATCATTCACAAAAGTACAGAATGCTCATGTTAATCAGATACAGGTGAATAACTGTAGCTGTTATGTAAAATCTCCGTCTGCATTTACGAGTTGAAATAGACATTTAAAGAGCTCACGTTATGTAGCAGAGACTGCCCATTTTTAAAAATATATATTTTTTTTTTTTTTTGCAGTACTTGGAATTGAACCTGTGGTCTTCACACTTAACTACATTTCTAGCTCTTCTTTAAATTTTTTTTTTGTTTTGATACAGGATCTCAAGAACTTAGTAAGTGGCCAGGTCTGTGCTCCAACTTGAAATCCTGCTTCAGTTTCTGATTGGGGTTACAGACATGTGCCACCATGCCTGGCTTAAAAATATTCATCTTTCTAATTTAATTTTGGGATCACACAGCTTACTTTATGAGATTTAGATTCTTTGCAATTTATTGAGCCTGATTTTGCAGTTGGAATATGGCTTGGCTTGGTAAGTGTTCTCTGTGTACCTGAGAAGAGTGTGTATTCTGCTGTTACTCAGTGGGATGTTCTGTGAAGGGCAGTTCGAGTTGGTTAATAGTACTGTGCAGTTTTTTTTTTTTTTTCTTGATGTCTTAGTCACTTTTCTCAATACCAGGAAAAAAATACCCAACACCCGCAATGTAAAGGAGAGGTTTATTTTGGCTTATGTTTTAGAAGTTTCTATCCATGTTAAGCAGGCTTAAATGCAAAACAGTATGGTAGAAGAGTCTGTGCTGAGCAAAGCTGATCATATTGTGATGGCCCAGAAGCAGAGAATGGCAGGGAAGGGAAGGGAGGTACACAATTCCAGTCATCCTCAGTAACTTGCCTCTTCTGTCCAAGCCCCACCTTCTATAGTGCCCACCTGTGAGCCCATGAGGCTCTTGGGGGGACATCCCAGGACTAAACCATAGTAATGTGTTTACTGACAGTCCCTATGATTTTAATCTTAACAGTACCATTTCCATAAATGTTGAAAATTTCAAAGAAGAACCCCAAACTGTGGCAAACCAAAACCAAAAAATTAGAAGCCCCCTGGTATATGGCAAGAACATATTTTTCTGGTTCTGTGTATATCCCAGTGTAGTCTTTTACTAGCTGTGAAAGTACTTGGGGAAATCCTTGATCTTTATGGGGCTCAGTGTCCATTTCATTAGAGAACAACACAGATTTTACAAGGTTATTGTAAGAATTAAAGTATTAAGTTTAATGGCAGATATGTGTTAGGTGCTCAATAAATTAGAATGTTTCTTGGTAACTGGATGTAATTGAGGAGGTCAAGGTAGAAGAAAAAAATCCTGATTTATTGGGAGGTTCTTTCAGTTGTGAAATTCCAGCCTATTACATTTTTCAGGTTATCTAGGTAGAAAGTGTCATTTTTTTCCCCTGCTCTGATTTATTAGTATTTATTCTCCCACACCCAGATATCATGGAAGAAAGTACAAAAGAGTTTTCACTTACAGCTTTACTCAATTTCTAAGAGAACTCTTACTGTATAGAATTTAGCTTATATTCATCCAAACTGTCTTGACTCTCTGAAGATGTTAAAGCAATGAGCTCTTAGGTTAAATTCCACATTCAGCAAGCATTTGTTCCTTGTCTTCAAAGCAAGAAAAAAGAGCAGCATGGATGAAATCTTCAAATAAGTCGTGTTCAGGATTTACAGTAGTTTTAGATAGTTTTCTCTAGGGAAGGTTTTTTTTTCTTAAGTTACTGAAACATAAAAAGGCATAATCTAAATACTGAATGTGGAACATTTAAAAATAAAGTAAAAATGTTCACTTTTGAGCAACTCAGACAAATAGTAAACTTCAATAAAGATATTCCTAAGATTTTGAATTTCTATATAAAAATAGTTTGTATCATTGGGAAGGAATGTAAATCGCCTCAATTATTAATTATTCTTTACTGTTTTCTTAGTCATAATATTTCACAAAACTATTAGGTAAATTGAATGTGATTTTAGAATTTTAGTTGGTAAGAATTATTATACCTTAACTCATTTTAATAACATTCTCTTGGAAAGATGTAGCCTTTTCTATTTAGGCAGTTTAAATTAAGAGAGAAAATGTTGTAACAAAAATTAGATGTCACTATCAAATGGTAAATTTTGTAGAAATTTCTGTGTTTTTCCCAAGTCAAGGCTGTTTTTGCGGTTTTTTTTTCCTGTTGAGATTTTTCTGTATTTAAAACCTGTGTTTTAAGAACTGATTGAAGAAGTATGATTTTTAGATTTATTGGTATAAAATATAATAGAATTGTATTTTTAAAAAAATTCTGTATTTTTTATTCAATTCATATTAGACAAGAAACATTTTTCAGCATTTGTGGTAACTACTGATGTTCAATCTGAAGGAAAAATTACTTTATCAGAGAATTTCCAAGATTAATTATAAAAAATGAAGAAATTTATAATTTTTTTCCTGGACATTATAAAGTTCCTTCTCTTTTGATAACTTTATAATGAAGGTAGCATGCATAGAAAATGCAATGACTCCTATTTTTTTGTAAGCATTTGATATGATTCTTTTTCTGTAATGACATTGCATGTCCTGAAACCACTGCAGGGATTTTCAGGTTTCACTGGCTTATGTGGATTGGGAGCAGCAGTGTCAGAAATGTCAGTGTCACCTTTTGTGTCTTATGACCTTTTACTCAGTATACATGTTTACTTTAAAAAAGTGATATATTTTAGAGGACTTCAAGAAGAAGAAACTGCCAAGTGAATTAATAAAATTTTCCTTATTGTTTGAAGTATTTGCCTATTTTATCTTTCTACTGTTAATTACTGTTTATGCACTTAAAATATAGTTACCTTGAAATCATATTAAGAGGTAAATTCTGTAATGTGTAATATCCTTGGTAAAATAATATTGTAGAGCTTCATTATAGAGATTCAAGCAGATCCTGGTACAAACCATGAGTCAAGGTCATTATTTTGAAACACTTGCCTATCTTTAGAGTCTATGAGCCTACATTTCTATAAACAGAGCCACATAAAATAAAGTATTACAAGACTAATGTTGACCTTTTTTAATCTTACTATGAAGTGTTTTTAGTCTAAAACGTATAAGAGATGAGTATGTAGTGCTGTTAATCTGATTTCTCAGTAACCTTTGTAACACCAAACATTTGGCTATGTCGTGTGCCTGTGTGTGTTGTATAGGATGACACAAATATTTTTCTTATATAAATATGAAAAAATATTTAGTTGTTACTTCTTTTATGTCTACGATGACCAGAATGGTGTAGCTAGAGATCTTATGAGTAACGTAAAAATCAATTGTCAGGATGTGCAAAAAAAATTTTTAAGAGGAAAATTGATATAATTAAGCTGCATTACTGGCTTAGCTTATATACATATAGCAGCTGGAAAGAGCTGTTGTGCAGCTGTTGTTTAATTATCAGCATTCTTTTTATTTGACCAAGGTAGCAGAGAAAGGGGTTGGGGAAAAGGAAGGAGGGAGGGAGAAGAAAAATGATTGATTCATTAGCCTTCATTTAAAAATTCAGTTCTTGCCTTAATTGTAAAAGAATGTGTTATTCCATGTGAGCATTTATAAGGAAAGGGAATGGATTTTTTTCATATGTAATTTTTACTTGCATTTAGAAAACATCATCCTGGTAAGTCTGGTATGGAACCATGAAAAGCAGTGGGCCCACATTTGCATGTGGTTTTGAATATAATATGTAAATATCAGCTTGTTGTCATGGCAGAAGAAAAAAAATTATATTACCTTTCTAATAAAGACTGTAAAAAAACGTAATTTTTGAGTTGGTTTTATTCGGAAGTATTTCTTCAGCCTTCTAATGTTCTTACATATTGCAGAAATATTACTTTTGTGTAGGTTAGTTATGGACAACCATGACACTAATGAAATTCAAGAAGATCCATGAGGTGATTAAGGAATCAAGCAGTATAGTTGGTTTTGAAATTACGTTTGTACGAAACTATTTTTAAAACTTTTAAAAATAAAACATGAGGGGCTGGGGATTTAGCTCAGCGGCAAAAGCGCCTGCCTGGCAAGCGCAAGGTCGTGAGTTCGGTTCCCGGTACCAGAGAAAAACCAAAAAAAAAAAAAAAAAAAAAAAAAAAATAAAACATGAACATAATATATAGAGGTCATTGTAGACCATTTTAACATGATAAATATCCCAAGTTGTGGAAAGCTTGTAAACCTCTCATCTAAAACTGATTACTCTTATGAGCATTTCCTGCTGTTTGACAGGGAAAAGTGCACTGTATAAAAGCTGTTACACAAACTATTACATTTAAAAGGTTTCTTTCTCACACCCTAAAATTACACTTATGGCAATCAAAAATTCTGAATTTGTTCTATGTTTATTTAGGTTGCAATTAGTGTTGAATTGTGCTTTTCCCCTATTCCTGGCACACTTGAAATTGGTCATGGTGTCTTTATTTTATACATTATGGTTTACATCCCATGATGACATATTAATAAAATCCTGAGCCTCAAATGTAGATATTCCATATGATAATATAATATTCAGCCTTGAGTACCAAGAAGTTCAGTTAGAAAAAAAACAAAAGCTGGGGGTATAGCTCAGCAGCATAATGCCTGCCTGGCAAGCACAAGATCCTAAGTTTGATTCCTAGTACTTTAAAAAAAAAAAAAAAAAGCAAATGAAAAAGACAAAATTGCAAGATGGTTCAGAATCCCTGCAGAACATAAAATGCTGTAAACCATTCTCATTGATATCTCTGTGCATGCTCACACAGTTTGCCTCACTTAACACCTTGTTAAACACCCTGAAACAGTGCCTTGCTCAGTTATGTGAGAAAGAAACTTGGAAACATCTAAGCAACTATCCTATTTTCTGGTTGCATTCTCCATGTTATATGAGTAGTTGTTTTATTGTGTAATTCACACTTAGGAGTTCTGGCAGGGATTTCTGCTTCTTTGTGCATGCCTGCCTTTGTTTTATAAACCCTAATCAGTTGGAAGGATCTTTTGAATGGGAATTGGAAGTCTTGAATTCTAATGCTGGCTCTGATATTAACTACTGGGTCTACTTGGATTACTGTCTTCAGACTCTGTAAACTAGAAGACTGAAGTACATGGTTTCCTCAGTACTTTCACCTTGCAGGCCAGTGATCTGAAAGTCAGTTACTACCCTTCTTTACCAAAAGGAAATTTATGGAGTGATCAATTCACTGAATGGTTAGGTCTTCTAAAATCAGTTTCCTGAAGTATAAATTCACTGAATAGCTATTTTTGTTAAATTTACCAAATATTCTGATTGTGAAGGTGATAATGACCAGTTCTCCAAATTATTAACTGCTTGAAATGTGTTTATGTTAACTGCATAAAAGTTTATGACAAATTGTGCTGCGTGGAAGAATTGAAGCAGGCTTTGAAATTATGGGCGGGAATTATTAACTTTGTAAAATTTTAGTCTTTCTATCATAGCAGGTTCACACCATATATTTTATTACAGAACTGCTTACCAGTTCAACTCAGCTGAGTGCCAAATTTATTACTGACATTTGGTAAGTGAGTGGAGTAGCTGAATGCTTTTCATTCACTAAAAACAGAAGCAACATACTCATTCAACATAGTTGTGTTTATAAACTTTATGGGATTCAAGATATCTGTAGCTTTTTAATTTAAAATAAATAAAATCTCATTCCTAAAAGTTATTGGTCTGCTGAAAGACAAGATTTTATAATGTAGTGTGGGTTGGTTGTTTTGCTGGATCTCAGTGATTTCACATCCATTTAAACCTTGAACTCATCAATTTAAACATCACGGAACTTATCAAAGTCCCTTTTTAACTGATTTAGTCAGTACAGGTGATTGTCACCACTACTAATAGTTGAAAGAAACACATTTTGAGTGAATTGGTTTGCTTGTCAAAATGGTCATTTGACAAAAGTAATTGACATTTAGTAAAATTTTTCTTACCCCCGTCACCATCTCAGCCAGGGGTGGGGGAAATGGAGCTGTTATGGAAGAGTATTACTGTCTTTGAAATTGGTTACTGTTTCCATAGCTACAAGTCTTGTTGAAAGAGACATATACACAGAAAGGCAGATACACAGACATATACATATACACATATACATATACACATAAGACATATACACAGATAGCCAGGCATGGCTATCACAATGGAGGTTATTTAAAACACTGAAGAAATAAAAGGTCTGGGTGCGAAAACTGGAAAAGTTACTTTTTTATTGTTTGTTTGATCATTATAATGAAATATGTTCCATTTGAGCTTTTGAAACAACAAAACAAATAGAGGGCTGGGGATTTAGCTCAGCAGCAAACGCGCCTGCCTGGCAAGCGCAAGGTTGTGAGTTCGGTTCCCGGTACCGGAGAAAAACCAAAACAACAACAACAACAACAACAACAAAAAACCAAAACAAATAGATCAAGTAAGATGATAGTTTCTTGACATTGGCTTTATCAGAAAGGGAGATGACAGCTGTACTGTGACATTTCTGTGGGGCTTCGTTACCCTAAATCACATCTTTTTCCTGCAGCCTTCATTAAAGCTCTTTGCTTCTCAGTGATTGCAGTGCCATGAGGTAAATAGATGTAGTTACATTTTTCTGGCACTTTTTGTAGTCAGTTTGTGATTTTATGTAACAGGGAGCCGCATCCTTGGCATCTGTGCAGGAGACCCATCAGTACCAGGTTTTTCATAAATAAATTAGTTCATATTCTCCCTTTGGGATCTGAGAAGCTGCCTCTCTTGTTCCTATTCCTTAAGAAGTAGAAGGTAGGTACCTGAGCTCTCACTCTGAAATTTTGGAAAGAAAATCTATAGCATGGAGGCGCATTGCTTTTCAACATTTTCTGAGTCCTAAGTGAAATTCTAACAAGTCTGTCTGTATTGATGCCTCAGTAGAGGTACTGTAGTACCCCCATGATTCAAGCATTTTTTAAATGAGTTTTAGCTTAGATCTCTACACTAGACTAGGAAACTGTCTAGTCAGATAGTTCACATTGTGGGGATTAAAATTAGGAATTTCTTCAAGAATATATCATAGAAGATTATTAACTGAGTTAAAAATTATAGTGTGTTAATTCATAAAATGTATATAAATGACTGAGAGTCCTAGACAGGACTCCAGATAGTTTGTCCATTATAAAATTGTCATATTTGAAGCCTAGTACTGTATATGGCTGGGTTAGAAAAAAAAAGAAAACTTAGCTTCTGAACCTAATATGGCATGTGAAACATTCAAGGCCTCACTGTACCTTTTCTAGTTTGTGACCTTGCTGTTGTTAGAAATAATTGATCTGTGTCATAGTTTCTATCCATAAAAAATGGAGTAATAATGGTACTTACTTTACAAGATTTCTAGACAAATGAAATAATGTATATACATTCCTTATGTAAATGTGCTAATTAATGAAGGACTAGAGGCTTCCTGGAAGACTTTTTTTGTGGAAAGTTTTAGTGATTATTAAGAGAATATAGAAGAATGTCAGTTGAGTGTAGCCAGCTCAAATAAATTTCAAGTGATTGATTAATGATGAAGTCAGACAATTACTATTATGCTAATTACTTATTCTTAGCATTTTACCTATGAAAATTAAAGATCTAAGTGTTTCTGTGTAACAAAGGAAGCATATCAGGCCACCTATTCTAAGATCACATGATTAGAGCTTTGGTTCCCAATTCACAATTCAGTGGATCATGTACACTTATTAAAACACAGTAAATTATATGTCAGAAGCTTTGGAACAGTAGTTGAAAGCTTGATTTATACATTTAAGTTTCTTTAATCTGTCTTCTCGTGCTGTCTCTTCCTCCTCTGTCTCTTTTTTTAAGATACTAGAGATTGAACTCACAGCCTTCACACTGAGCAACATCCCCCAACTTGTGTTGGATCTTCACGAGTTGCTCAGTTTGGGCTCAAACTTGTGATCCTCCTGCCTCAGCCTCCCAGAATGCTAGGATTATGGGCATGCACCACCATGCCCAGATAATCCTTTTTTCTTTATTTAGAAAATACATACAAAGTCATTTCAGACAATTTTTAGAATATAGGAGTTGTTCTTTCGTAGAGAAATTGAAAGGGAAGTCACATTAGAAAATTAAAAGATCTTAATAAATACCTTGATTAGAAATGGCTATAAGACATAATATTTATATAGGATTTCCAGGCAATAAATGCCTCTGATAAAGCATATTCCAGTACTAAAACTGCAGCAGGACCTTAAACTCATCTTCCTTGGAGATTCATTTGCTCATTCAACAAATTGAAGATCCTGTCTGTACTAGGCACTGTGGCATATTTGTAAGTGAAAAAGATAAACATCAGTCTGCTCTTAGGGGTATTCTCTGGTTGGCAAGACAAACAATTTTACTACAATACTTGCGGCACATGGCTTACTGATAGGGTGCTGTAGGAGCACCCAGGAGGACACAAGACCCAGACTTGGGAGAAGAATGTTGGTTGTGTTCTCGGGGAAATAGGGTTCATCCCAACATCTAGAAATTGAAGATGTCAGAACTGGGAAGAAAAAATGGTTTCAAGCTGAAGAAACTTCATGTTCAAATGCCCAGGGTTGTGGAAATGAGGGAGCTAGATTGTGTGTACTCTTGGGAAGATGTAGGCAGGAGCTATATTTTAAAGAGCCTCATAAGTCTTGTTAGAGGTTTTGCAGATTTATCCTGAGGGCGCTGGGGACCTATTGTACGGAGTGGCCTGAACTCTAGGGATGTATTTGGTGAGATGGAAATAAGTGAATAGATTTTCAAGAGATAATTGGGTAGCAGAATAATTACACTCAGTAATTGATTAAATCGGGATGAGAGAGCAAAGTTTAGCTCTCTCTTTTAGGCTTTTTTGAGAAAACAAGTTGCCAAGACTCCAAAGTCACTGGATCCCAATATCTATATTTTCTCCTTCCCCCTTCCATTTCCCCTCCTTCCTCTCTCCTAGGCCTGGGATGGAAACCAGGGGGCCTTTATCCCTGAACATCTCCAGCCCTTTTTATTTTTAAATTTTGAGTCAGGGTTTTGATAAATTGTACAGAATGTCCTAGAACTTGTGATCTTCCCTGTCTCAGCCTCCCATGTAGCTGGAATCACAAGTATGTACCACTGTGTCTGGCTGAAAGATTGTCTTTTTAATGTCATTAATAGGTTTTTGAAGTCCTTGAGGGTAGAGTATGTATCCTCCACAGGTGTTGCAGAACAGTTTGATAGACGTGAAGGACATTTAAGCTGGGCTTTCATGATTTCATTTGAACAGTTAACAGTTGCAGCCATTATAGATCATTTGAAAAGTCTCAACAAGCAGTTAAAAATCTAAAACTAGTTCAGTAGAAGGAAGGGTATTGACTGTTCACATACAAGTAAAAACAGGTAGTGAAAGGGCAGAAAAGACAATCTGTGCTCACCTCTGAATGTGTGTGTGTCCAAAAGGAAGAAATTAAACTACTTTGTTGAGGGGTAACAAAAACTATGCAGACAAGTAGGAATGAAATCAGAATGGACTTTCTTGGAAGGCAAGGTGGAAGAGGTTTTCAAGGAGATAAGAGATTGTCATTAATTTCAATTGTAGTTTGACAATTCAGTGAGTGAAAAAAATGAAAAGATCGTAGAACTTGGAGATCTAAAGATTGATTGTTTTTTACTGTCCTTGGGAAAGATAGAATTCTCTTAAGGTGATGTAGTAAACAGATAAAGAGGCAGCAGGTAAGTAACATTTGCATAAATGGAGCTGTGACTCCAGGGAACTCTTGAATAATTTATTGAAAGGAATGATTGCAATAAGAATAATTACTATTAATGTATTATCAGTGATAAAGGAAGAGCTCTTTCCTTCTTTCACTTGCCCCAGAAGACCACCAAATTCATTAAGAAGGGAGGGAAGAGAGGAAAATGAAACTCACTATGTGAAATTTCACATGTATCTAAAATATATAAGGACAACTGTTTTTAAAGCAGTACCATGGTTTACAAACTTGATTCTTTCCACAGTTCTGGTCACAAACTGAATTGGATGAAAACTGAATCAAATTCAATGGTTAGGTTCAATGTTAACCTTATGGGAAAATTTGATTTGGTTCTCATCCAATTTGTTGTACAGCTAGAATTGTGGAAAGAACTAAATTTGTGAACTGAGGTACCACTGTAATAATTTAGTTGATTTTAAACATTTAAATCATTTAGTTGATTTTAAACATTTAAATAATCCTAGTTAGGAGTATTTATTAATAACCTGTGTTTCCAGATAGCACAATTTAGTAAGGAATTTTTAAAAGAAATATTTTTGGAGCCAACGAAGTATTGGAAGGGCAACCATATATAGAATGTATTACCCTTTGCACACAAAAAAATGTCAAAGGAACATTGTTTTTAAATGATAGCAATTATTTCAAATTTTCCTGCTTTTTATAGAGAAATAATTTTCTGTTAAGTATATGAATTTCTAGAGTTGACTAATTCCTAGTTCTTTAATCTGTTACATATTTATTTCTATAGTGAAAGGCAGTGTAAACATTTCATTAGATTAATAGCATGATGTTGTATAGCAAACATTTCCAGAGTTTATGTGTATGTGGATATATAGTTTTTTTAAGGTCTACCCACACTAATGTTCACTATATTTGCCAAAAAATGGCACTAGTGAGAATTCAGTTATTTAAGGTAAAGTACATTTAAAATGGGGTATATTATTTCCATTATTAGCAATGTTATTACACTGTATTATTTTTCCCTTTTAGATGTGTTGATCTCTTTGAGCCTGTCATTAGAATAGTTAGAAACTGCAAAAGATTCTATGCTCCACTTTTGTAAAAAGAAAAAGAGATAGGAGAAAAAAAATTCTTGTGTGGGCAAAAGAAGCTAAGAGGAATGCTGTCTGTGGAATCTTCAGGTGTGAAGAAAATGAAAAATTACTTTTCTTGCTTTTGTTCTCTATAAAATCTAAAGAAAATCTTCCTGATTGGGTGCAGTAGTACCTGCTTGCTTCTTTTGTGGTTCTGTCACTGGCTACCATGTATCCTTACTTTAATGATAGTGGAAATTAAAACTGAGGCTGCAGTATGAATTTATAGGTGAAACCTTAAATTGGAAAGTAAGAGAAGATACAAAAAGGAGTACAGCTGGAGTAGCTAGAGGGAGAATATTCTGATGAAGGTCAGACTAGTCCATTCACAAACAAACAAAACCCTGACACTGTTATGGGATACTGTGGTGGTTCTAGTTGATCATAATGATCAGTCTTGCTTTCATAGCTCCAGAGGAACCTCATGATTTGAAGAGAAATTTGGTTCCTATGAGATGAAGCCTCATAACCTGAGGAGCAATTTGTTTCCCGTGGGAGGAATCCTCATGACTTGAAAAAGCCTCAGTCATATAAGGCTCTGTTGAAATACAGGTGGACCCTAGGTTTTGGAAATTTATGGGCATAGCCGAAATCCCTGTAGATCTCTTACCCTAATATTTTCAATCTTGAGATACGCTTGGTAAATTTAGGACTAAGAAATCTTGTTCTGCCAACTTTTAGACACACTCCCTAAATGATTAATATCCTTTAGAAGGATTTGACTCAGGGCTTTACAAAAGGTCAAGATTTGTTCTACCTTCAGTTACATTTTGGGCATTCTAGGCCCAAGTGAAAAGTCATAGCTTTTAGCAAAAACCACTTAAATCTCCATCTGGTCTATAAGAAAACACAAATCTTGCTTTTGATGAGTGACAGGTTAGTGGCTCAGGTCTTAGTTTGTCCTCTGTACCTGCAATTGTCTGATATGGCATCACTGTGTCATTTCTGTAAATAATGCAGAATTATGGATTAATCTTCATCTTTCCTTTGTTCCCATCTGTTCTAATTTAAGACCACATAGGGGCCGGGGATATAGCTCAGCAGCATGGTGCCTGCCTGGCAAGGGGGTGAGGTGCTGAGTTTGATTTCCAGTACCAAAAAAAAAAAAAAAAAAGAGTACTTAGAAGTCCTACTTTGCAAGCATTTTTTTTTTTTTCTCAATCCAAGACGTAAAGTAGGATAGATGCTTTTTATTGATAAAAACACACTTTTGAGTCAGGCATGGCTTTGCATGCCTGTAAAATTCTAGCACTGGGTGGAGGTTGTGGAAGAAGGACTGTTGTGAGTTTGAGGCCAGTTTGAGCTACAGTGAGACCAGCCTGAACTACATAGCAAGACCTCTCAAAACAAACAAAATAACAACAGAAAACAATCACATTTTTATGTGTACAGAACAAAAGAAAAAGCTCATTATTTATAGTGTTTATGGGAAGATTATACACCTGACAGTAGGGATAGTTTAGGAAGATGAAACTTGGTAGAACTAAATGTCTAAGTTCCTCAGCTATGTCTTCATAATTTGAGATAGTGAAAAGAGGCACCATAGCTGTTGTCAGTTTGCATTCAAAGGAAGCACAACTGAATTTTACAGGTTGATTGTAGATTAGATAATAGGTTGGGTAGTATCATAAAGACAGGAATGATAGTTTTGACATCTGGGAATGTGTATTACTGTAGATCTCCTTCAGCACAAAACAACAGAGGTTATGCAACTAGCAATGAATCACTCTATAATCGATATGTGTCTCCATATCTTTGGGATTATTTTAGGTTACAGAATTTGAGACTGACTTTCTGTGATAGCTCCAGGCTGAGGTGGCTTTTTGAAGCCCATGTTGGTTTTCATCAGCAAGTCCAGGGTAACTTTGAGACTTCCCAAAGTTTGTGATTAATCCTTTGGAACCCCCCCAAAGGCATTCCATTGATGTTACTGCTGCTTCCCACAGCCTAGTTTACATTATATGCAGTGGAAATTTTCTGCATGTTGTGCTACCTGCTTTTTTCCAGTCTGTGTTTTGTGTTTTCAATATTATAGCTATCTTTTCATGTTGGGTTTTATAGATCCATACAGTATTTCATCATCAATATAAGTGAAACAGTTTATGGTACACAATTATGGATCTTTTGGTTGCTTATTTTTGGTAATAAGTGATATTTAAATAAACTTTTGTGTGTTTGAATACTGTTATATACACACACGTAACTGAGCCGTTATTTGACTTTTTATATGATAAATTTAAATTCTTAAGAGCAAATGGGTCTCTGTATAATAGTACACTTTTTGTCTATATTTAGTAAAGAATGGTTATTGCAAGTCAATTCTCACCCATAATATCCTTTTCTATATGATAAAAATTATAACTTTAATGACTTTATAAGAGTTCATTGAGCATATCTGGTAGGTATACATATTTCAGTTCATGTGATACTTGTTCAAATTTAAAATTCTTTATTCAAAGTATTCCTGAAGTAGATTATCTCTTCACAGTTGATCTTGCTGTCTACTTATGCTATCCATGTAGTCACTAGCATGAATTCTGACATTATTAATAGCTCTGTCACTCTGGAAAATCATTTAATATCTGTAAATCTTATTTTCCTCTCCTATAAAATGGGATTATCTACTGCATGGGTAAAATCACTGTGTTGGTTACTTTTCTCTCGTTGCAGGGACAAAATACTCAATGCCAAGTTAAAGAGGGAAATGTGTTTTGTTTTTTTTTTTGGTACCGGGAATTGAACTCACGACCTTTTGCTTGCCAGGCAGGCGCTGTGTCCCTGAGCTATATCCCTGGCCCAGAGGGAAAAGCTTATTTAGCTCACATTTTGTGGAAGTTTCAGTCTATAATCAGCAGGCTCCAAGGCTGGGTGGCATGGTGAGGGGCAACAGTTAAAGATGGCAGAAGAGAGCAGAAGTAGCAAGGGCAAAGCAGTGTGCGGGGGGTGCTCTTTTCTTCCCATATATTGCGTGCAGGCTACCCATGCCCTCCTCTTGCCCAGGCTCAGGATGTTTACAAAGTGAGGACCCTCACCCACTGCTGAGTCACTTAGTTGAACTTCTAAACTTAGTAAGTTGGCATAACAATTACTAAATGCTTTCAAAGGATCTGTTACATAATTGATCAAATGCGCTGACAGGTTCTGGTTACTTTTAGGAGTGGACTTAACAGTATAAACATTTATGACTTTGTCTCATAGATTTGAATAAGAATCTTTCTGTATATTTTGCTGTTTTGTTCTCAGGCTCCCTTTCTCTGGGCTAAGAGTGTAGTTACTACGAGAGTTTTGTTTGGCTTTATTTTTTCTTTCAGCAAGTACCTGAGCAATGCCATTTTTTAGATTATGCCATCTAGATAAGAATGATTTGGCTATTAACGTGTGAGTGTGAGTGGGAGAAAAAAGCTGGAATGGCACCTGTGCCTGATGACAGCTTCCCTTGATAACAGGAAATAAAAGCAAGTCAAACAGTTTTTACATCATTTCAACCATGTGATGTCATTATTAATGGACTGTTTTATTTTAATGTTTAAGCAATTAGTCCTTTAAGATAAAACCTGTTACAGTAATTTGCTTTTTCTTTTCTTAAAGAAGTTGTTTTTCATAATTCATTCTGAGTCATGGGAAAAATTAGGGAAGAGAAAAAAAAAAACCTTTGTTAAAAGATGAAAAAAGTTACCCAGGCAACTTGTATATGTTACCATTGTCCTGATTAATCTTCACCAACATTAATCACTGTCATCAGTTATCACAGGAAGATGACTGCGGAACAGTCTGCACTATTATCATTCCATCATTTTTCTACAGATACATTTTGTACAAAAGATTTATTGTACACAGTCCTGAGGAATACAGCATCAAAGAGGCAGAACTTTCATACTACAGAAAATCATGAGATTTCTTTTTATATCCTCATCTACTTGACTTACTGATTTGATAAAGCCTCTGTTTTACCAATGAATAAATTTTTCATAGAGGTATCATAGCAATAAAGACCTGGTACTTGACTATAGCATATACTTTAACTATTTTAAAAAACTAAGTAGAGGGGGAAAAAACCAAGTCATAACGTTTTGTATGTGTAGGTAAAATAGTAAGTTCAACATATTTTTGCCCAAGTTTCAAAAAGTTAGACCTATTTCATGATTATTTAACGATATAAAATACATATAATTTCAAGTAAGCCCCATTGTTTTAAATTGCATGTTTTTTGGAAATTGCTGTATACCCTATTTTTGTAAAAGTTAGAGTAAGATTTTTTATTATCTTCTCCAAAATAGTAAGAAAACTGGAAGTTTTATGCTCCAGGATTTTGATTATAATAATTTTAGATGTTAATCCTGTGTAGGAGCACAATAATGTTAATTTCCTGTATTTAAAAAAGTAGTAATTTTCAATTATAAGACAACCTTACTATGATCTTATGTTGCACCAAGATTCTAATGCTTTTACACATAATTCATTCTTGAATATGGTCACATTTTGCATGTGATTTATTTTTACCATGCTTATTAAATGACTCAATAATTTTGGCTAATTTGCTTCAAGTGGGGATTGTAACCAACATCTTTGTCTTTCAGTGCTAAGGGAAAAGGAAGAAAATTCTCTGTTGTACTTGAAAATTAAATTATGTCTTTACTTTCTATGCTAAAATTAAAACCTGTTACAATCTGAGTGTTAAAAACAATACACTAAGTGTAGTAGAATCAAACTTTGCAGACTTTGCTTTTTTACGATGGCAAATTATACCAAGATGAAAGATCCCAATAAAAATTAGATGAGTATTACCTATTTTAAGCTAGCCTAGCTATATAGTTCTGTTTGCTAAGTACTCGATTAGGTCAGACTATTAAACCATCTATTCTGGTGTGTACATTGTATGTGATAAAAGGAATCCAACTGTGAATTTGAGTGTATTAAATAATCTTCAGGAAGTTCCAGAGAGAACATTTGAATGCTTTAAAACTGGAAAATAATGCATGTTTGTTCCAAACACATCTGATTTGCCTAGGTTTACCCATCAGGTTGAAGAAATGCTAATCTTGTTGCATTCAGCAGCTGGGTTTTTGCAATATTCTTTTCCTTCTCCTAGGGGTTAATTAGCCTTCTTTCAAAATATGGCCCATTTAGCTGTAGATTCTCATGATTCAGCCAGAGCTGGCTGTACAAAGCTGAACCGTTAACAGGCGGGTGTGTCCAACTGCTTAATTAGCTAGAATAAAAAGGTCCTTTGTCAAACAAGCATCTGTTGCTCATGGCACACCTGACAGCCACATTAGGCAAGGATGACTAGACTGAAATTGTGCAAGTCTTTCCTGCAAGAATATATGACTCATTTACATAGGGACTGCATCACTGACAGACTGCAGGGGTTTATTGAGCTTATCAAAATGGATTAATGTGACTGCATTTGTGACTGATAAACAAATACCACTTGAAAGGAGGTTGTGAAGGAACTAAACTAACTAAATTACTACCAAACATAAACAAAGCACCAGAAACCATCACTGGGTGAATGTGAACGTCACAAATATAGTCAAACTGTTATGTTGGGAGTAAAACAAAACCTTAACATGGAGCATGTTCTCATATGATGAGCTTTACTTTGTATAAATGTTAGGTAACTCCCAGAGCACTCTGATCTTCATGGATTGAAATCATCTATTTAGCAAAATTTGGCAGGAGGGTTATACTTTTCAAACATGCTGTAACATTCTAATTGACTTGCTGTTAAATCAAGTCTTCAGAATTAATCATTTAAAATGCCTCTGAAAAAAATTTTTACTAGTTGTGTTTTATTATGGTCTCAGTATAAAAGGAGAAAATATCTTCCTTAATTTTGGTGTCAGAAGGGTGAGACGGAAGTCTAATATTGCAAGTGTAAATAAAATATTATGGACTGAGAACCCAAAAGATTCTCCTTCAGACCAGCAGTGTTTTATCTAGGGATTTTTTTTCATTTGGAAGCCTTGTTAGGATATTGCAAAGCAATATAACCTAGTACTTGACTCCATGGGCTTTAGATCCACACAGATATAGATTGAATTGAGGCTCTTCTTCCTTCTGGCTTTTGGTAAGTTTAATTGATCTGTGCCTCAGTTTCCTCATTTGTTAAGTAGAAACTGTAGATTTCTTCTGAGGATTAAACCAGAAAATGTACTTAAAGCAGTTGGTTTAGTTTCTGGCAGCATTAAAAGTAAATGACAGACCTAGTTATGACTTTTAGAGATAGTCTGTGTATGGGATGTGGTTGAGATTCTCTTAAGTCATGGAAGAGAGAACCTCAAGCTGAAGATGGTAGGGAAATCAAAGGAGAAGGAAGTTGTGTCTATGAAGACAAAAATCAAAAAGTTCAGACAATACTGAGGGGCTGAATTCTTAATCTGTTGGTTGGAGCCTATAATCTAGAAGTCAAAGAGATGAACCAATGAGCAGAAGTTTGGAAGAAACAGAGGATATTCTGAGAGTTGATTGCTACTTCTTTGGTACTTGGTTTTACTGAATTGGGATCATTGTGCCACTTTTGCTATGGTATGTTAGATGGAATCAAATGCTGACTGGGAAGTTTTCTATGACTTGCTAACTTCAAATTTTACAACCATTGTTTTCTACCTGTCTTCCTCTACTCTATTCTGTAAAGTTTCCTCTTGTTAAAATAGTGATGTCACTTTGTTTTCTCTTTCTAAAATTTTAACAGCTTTTATTTCTTTACTCTTTATTTCTATCTGTGCAGTGTTTACTATGAAACTGAGGACATCCAACTTGTTCTAGTAGTTCAATATACAGAGCTTTAGTATGATGTTCAAACTGCTTTCCTATTTCCCACCTGTAGGGCCTTGGGCAAGTGGTTTAACATCTCTGAACCTCAACTGACTAACCTGTAAAATGAGGAAAACCATAATTTTAATAATATAGTCACTCATTTTTATCAGTAATAAAAGCTTGAGTATTACCGCTTTGTATAAAATAGGTAAATCAGTATAAATGTCTTCAACATTGTCTGGCTTCATTCAAGGTAGTCAAATACTCAAATGTCTACAGAGGCAAAATGAGTGAATCAACATTGCTGTTTTAATTGTTGTCAGTAAACTAGTAGTGTGGGCACACCTTTTCCAAATTTTCAGATTTTTCAAGAAAATCAGAATTTGCATCTCAATGCATAGTATTTCAATGTTGGTAGTTAAGGAAGCACTCTGAGCAAAGCAAAATCAGTATGTTGAGTCTAATACAGGGGCCAGTGTCTGAAACTATGGTTTTAGGTTCCCTATACACTGTTTTAGGTCATCATTTATTGAAGATTAAGAATTACTTTGAAGGTAAATTTAATTTTAAACTGAATTTCTTTCTTTACATTTTTTCATGTACTTTATCTAAAACACTAGATGTCATGTATGGGCATAGAAGCCAGTCTTGGCAAAGTGTCTAGCCAGTACAGGGGGAAAGAGGATAAAGTACTGGCATAAGTGACTTACTTGTTAAAAAAAAATTACCTTCGTTTGGATAGCTTAAAGCAGAAGCAATAACTGGCCATTGTGTCTTATCAGTTTCCTAAACAAAGAGGACCAGACATCTTGATGTAGGCAGGAGGGACAGACAAAACCTCAGACAAGGTAACTTCTACTGTCTGGTTAATTGGACAGAAACATTGCCTCAATCTTTCTAATTGCTCCTCTGCTATAGCACACATGCATCAAAGCATATAGATGTGTAATAAATCAGAAGAACTTGGCTTCTGCTTTTTTTTTTTTGTTGAAACCCCACCTTCCCTCCCTTCCTGTTCCAAAGAGGAAGAGGCATAGATAAGGTTCCTAATTTGTGTATTCTTTCCCAAAATTTTGAGAACCCTTGACCCTCCCTTGGTCTTACTTAGATAGGAATTTTCTGTAATGAAAACTGCTATTCTCATACATTTGTACACAAACCCATAGTCTTAATAGTAATCCAAAGGGGTGTGTGAGCACGTGTGTATGTGTGTGTGTGTGTGTGTGTGTGTGTGTGTGTGTGTGTGTGTGTGTTAATCAATGCTAAATTTAAAGAAAATGATCTGCCATTTGTGATGTTTCACATAAGAATCTGTATTTCAATTTTTGGAAAATCAAAACTTGTTTCTCCAGATTGGCCTTTCTCTACGCCTGTCATATCTTGGATCTGAATATTAGACTACATATATAACTAGGGTATTGGCCACAGTTTCCATTCCTTTACTTTTATTTTGTAGCCCCTAGCCACCTTCTATCTGTATACCTGAGTTTTGTCAATTATAAGTGGAAATCATAATCATAACAACTGCATTAGGTTGTTACAGGGGTTAATTTATTTGTGAATTAACATGTAAAGCATTTAGAAGGGTCATTAACATTTGTTAAACAATTAGTGATAATTGTCACCACTATACCTTTTATATGCATTAAGTTTTATTGTATTGTTTTAGGATTCTGACTAGGAAAAAAATAAGAAAATACCCAGATCCCTTACAGAAGTGCTAGCATCAGAGTATCCAAATAAAATAAGCACAGATTCAAAGTTTAAAAAAATGTCCCGACACTTCTGTTGGCCCTATTGAGTGAGTTTCTTAACCTTTGTGGACTTTCCTTTCCTCTTTAAAATGTAAGAGGAGATTTGATGTCTTCAGAGGTCTATTTGTAAAATTGAGATGATGGAAGGTGTGGAGAACAAGAAATGGAAGAGGTCATCCTATGACCAAAGATTCTGGCAAGGGTTAATTTTCTACTCAAGAGAACTAAATCCTCTTTGGGAATTTTTTAAGGAAAATCAGTGCTTATGATACTTTCATAGATTTAAGCTATGGTGCAATAGTTTTTTAGACTACTAATTAAATACTGTCCCCTTTATGACAGGGCAGAAAATGAGAATTCTGGTCCCTGCTTGACAGCAAAGAAATTCATATTTATTTTATTCAGTTTTTAAGTAGCAAAAGGGATGTCAAGACTTTGAAGCTTGAAAAATTGATGAACTTGGTCCTTTGGCTTAATTTAGGATATGTCAGTTGGTTTTTGGATATGCACTAATTTTTTATATCACTGAATAATAGTAATTTTTTAAGTTGGAAAGAATCTTAGAAATGATTCATTTTATATCATACTCCAGGGACATCTTGATAACCTGTGAAAGTATCTAGAAAGTAGTTTCCACAAGGTAAGGTTTGTTTTCTGAGAATTAATTTTTTTTACTTATTTTTATTTTCTTTTATTTTGAAAAATGAAGGAAAACATATAAACAGACAAACATTTACAAAATAGCAAAAGAACAATACAAACAATACAGAGTTACAAAGTAGTAGGAAATTAACAATGCTTGTTATATTACATATTGATATCTTCAAGGTGGTTTCTCGGAAAACTAATAGAGATATGCACTATTGATTAATAATTAAGAATATGTTACATTATTTTGGAGCATAATTTCTAAAGATTGTAGTATTTATAGTAGATGAGACCTAAGGAAGGCAATTTTCAATTAAATTCAATCTTTATAATCTCAGGCTAACAGGTTCTAGTGAGAAATTTTTTAACAAAAATGTGGATTAATATTTTTCTGTATTTATTTAAATCGTGGTCAGGATGATTATGACATACATGAACCCTGGCAGTATGTTGAGATGAGAGGTATGATAACACCTGAAAGTCTCAGTATAGAATGCTGAGAACAAATGTAGTGAAGCTTGTTATGCATAGAGAACATTGTAAGTTTTATTTCTGTTTTCATATATTTCAGAGACCATCATGCAGACATCAGAGACTGGGTCGGACACAGGTTCGACAGTGACTTTGCAAACATCTGTGGCCAGTCAAGCAGCAGTGCCTACACAGGTGGTACAGCAAGTACCAGTCCAACAACAGGTAAGCATCTGCGTTTCCAGGGAAGAGGCTTTTCCGTTCATCATTCTGATTGTCTGCCCAAGGATTGTTTGGACTTTACTTTCTCCCTTCATGGAATGCTAAGATAAGCATAGTTCACTTCTTAGGTCAGTTCAGCAAATGTTTCTCCAGTGTTTCCTGAGTCTGCCCTGTTCTTTTTATGCTAAGCTGTAGACACATAAAGGTAAATACTCAGACTATAAGCCCTCTCTAGAACAGCTTCTTAACTCCTAAAGAGTTGTTTTCTTTTGACTTGACTACTTTAAAAAAGATTTTTCTCCTGATTTTTTTCTTCCCCATTGTATATTACAACTTCTTGTTTGTTTCATATTGAAGTGTCAAGCAGTAATATTTTTCATTTAATTGACTCATAGTAGTACTTACTAAAGCAAGTATGCATGTACCTTACACTAAGAAATTTTTGCTTTTTGGTGTGTTAGAAAGTGTCTTGGCATTAGGTGGCTGGTAAATATGTTTAATGAAAATGAAATTAATTTAAAGTTCTGATCTATTGGATGAGATCTAACCCATCTATTAAACAGTTGAAAGGAATTCATTATCAAATGTTTACTGTAGGCTTATTCATATGCAGGAGATTTGACTTGTTTTAGAAAGATACTGACAAAAGGATGCAGTTCATGTCAGTTTAATAGTTTTACATGTAGCATGTGGAGATATTGGCCTGTCATGCCAATCTTGACACTCAAGATTTACCTGTAATTTCTTGGTCTGTAGCAGAATCTAACAAACCTTAACCACTACAATTATAAGTAAATATTTAGAGAGTGGGATATCTTCTCACAAATGATAGAAGGACACAAGGGTACATTCTTTTCAAGATACAGAATTGGGTTGGGTATGGAGGGGGAGTGCTGGGATCTCAAAGAAGTCTTTGACTCTTAGGGTAAGTAAAGATAGCTGAAATAAGTAATTTTTAAAAAATTTTAAGCACATGCCTTTTTAATCTTTACAATATGTATATATATACCTTCCCTATGTCTCATGCTCCAAATTGGTTTGGTTAAACTACATTGTCATATTTGTCTATAAAATTATTTCATATGTTTCAGCCTATTAGTTATGCTTCTTACCTTTTTTTCTTTTCTTTTCTTTTTTTTTTTTTTTTTTTTTTTTTTTTTTTTTTTTTTTTTTTTTTTTTTTTGAGACAGAATCTCTATGTAGTCCATGCTGGGCTTGTACTCACTGTATAGCCCAGGCTGGCCTCAAACTTGCAGTGATCCTTCTGCCCCAGCCTCCCGAGTGCTGGGATTACAGGCATGTGACATCATGCCCAACTTTCTTTTTCCTTTTTGGATTTAACCATTAAAGACAAGTCTTTCCAAAATTATATTTTAGAATCCTCTGGTTTTATTTATGTCATTGTTGTTTGCAAAGCTTGAGTATTATTCAGAAAAGGATAGCTTATGCGATATCAACCAGATAGCAACTGCACAAGTGTGGCATTGTCTTGCATACCTAACTTTAAGAAAATAACAGTTTGTAAGTATATTAAGGACATGTTGAACAGTTAACCTCTCTCTGGCTTGGTTTTCACCTCCTTTGTACAAGACTGATTTTGAGAATACCTATCTCTACCAAGAATGGGGTGGAGATAGTGTTGCTCTCTCCAGAAAGTGCCGTCTGAGACTTTGAAAGATCTTTAATACATGTGTGCCTCTCTATCCTAGGCTCTGTCTTTTCTTCACCCCACCCAAAAAGACAGTTTCTTTTCACTGAATGTGTATCAGACAATGTATACTATGAGTCTTACATAGTTTATGGAGATAATGTATGTAGTAGAGTTCATTAATGCAGCGTTTTTTTTAAAGAGTAGAATTTAACTTCCCTTCTTGTCTCATAAATTACTTGTCACAGGCAACTGAAGTTACCTTTTTTACCTATTATTTTGAAATTTACTTTATATTTAAAAAATAGCATAGGAGGTCAGGGTGCACTTAAGGCCAGACACGAACCACGGTGCCAGCAGTTTGTGGGCCTTCCAGGTCAGAATCTCCTGTCTGCACTGGGCGTATGGAGGGCAGAGACCAGCATAATTGTTTCATTGCTTTTTTAATTTTTAAATTTCTTTTCGTGTTAAGAATTGTTTTAACCTGCTTTCTTTTGGTTCCTAACACACACACACACACACACACACACACACACACACACACACACACACACCTCTTTCCCATTCCTCATGCCACTGATAGTTTTAGATGCTGATGTGCAAATACGATAGTTTTATATGTCTCAGCCCAGTGATTACATTTTAATTTGGGTAGATTAATATTCATTGTTTATACTACCGTGATAGATAAATTTATCCAAAGTTAGCATACAGTAAGCAGTGATTACCATACTTTCCTGTAAAATTCATTTATTTTCCCTGGATTTAATGATTATATTTCTTCTAGTTTGCAATACTTCTGTGGACACATGAAACATTCTTTGATTTCTGATCATTTTTGTGTGGCCTCTGTGATTTTTTTTCTTTTTCTTTCTGAAAGTTCATAAATTGTTTACATCCAGATCTCTTGAAATTTTATGCCTATTTGTTTTCCTTTGGTTTTTTGAGAAAGGGTCTTGCTGTATAGTTCAGGCTGTCCTTGAGCTCGTTACGTAGCCCAGGGTGGGCTTGAACTTTCAATCATCCTCCTGCCTCATCCTCCCAAGTGCTGGGATTACAAGTGTGCACCACCACTCCTGGCCCTACCTATTTTAATAAACTGTGCTAAAACTATCATGGGTGTTTCCAATGTGAGCATTCATATTCTTTAGTTCTAGAAATTTTTCTTCAGCTTTTCTTTGATAATTACCTCCCGTCTGTTTCTTTTTTTACTTTCTAGACTTTTTTGATTTATTTTAAACTCCTTTTGGCCTACTTTAATTTATAACATCATATTTTTATAAGCAAATACAAATTTAAAATTCCCTTTCTCTTCGTTAGAACATATTTTGTTATATTTTTCTCTCTGAAGATACTACTTTTTTTAAAAATGGTTGAAATTTTCTCTTTACTCTTTTTTTACAAGGAACTCTGTTTTTGTTTTTATTGTTCTTATTAAAATCTTTCCACAGATGTTTGACAACCTTTAGGTATTATCAAATTTTAAAATGTAGGTATAAGAAGCAGAATATTTGAATGCATGAGTAGGTCTTGTTGACTTAAAATGGGGTAATTTGATGGGGCTATTTAACTAGGAACTCTCTAATGTCTAGAATATTTGTCCTATTTTAAAATTGTTTTTATTTTAAAGAGAGTAGTAAATGAGAAACAAACAACCAAAAACTAGAACAGTAGCAGCATCCCAGTATCACAAACAGAAACAAATCAAAGCAAGAACATTTAAAGTGATACAAGTTTTCAAGACAAAATAATACGAATTACCAGTGGTTGTTACATTGTATATTGCTATCCTCAACTATTTTGCTCAGATTACCAGATGTAAGAATGGAAGATTGTACAAACTATTAAAGAGAATAAGAAAATAATTCTTCCATAAAATATTAGAGATAATACAGAGTTTCACTAGACAAGATGGTAGGAGTTCACCATTGTAATTCCATTGCATATTGTTACCTTCAAATCAGTTGTTCAGATCAGCAGACACAAGCGTGCAAAATCAATCAGAACATAAAAAATTGTAAGCATTAACTATTCATTTCAATATGCCATCAGACATCAGCAATACAGTTATTACAGCTATTCATATATATACTTATATTTTGCCTTCCTTCTTTCTTTTTTCTTCTTTCCCTCATCCCAGTCGTTCCTCCTTTGAGCAGTTTCTTTCCCTTTCCTATCATCTATTGTATGTTTTCTGTTTTACTTAGTCTTTCAGGTTCCTACACCAAGGAGACAATACGATGTTCACACACGTGGGTCTGATTTATTTCATTTATGAGTATGGTCTGTAGTTGCATCCATTTACCTATGAAAGCCTTGAGTTTATCTTTTTTAATAGCTGAGTAGTACTCCACTTGGGAGTATAGATTGGTGAAACCACTATGGAAATCACTTTGAAGATTCCTCACAAAACTGGGATTGGAAGTCCCCTTTAACCCAGCTATTCCCCTTCTGGATATTTTCCCAGAAGAGTTAAAGACATCATACCACAGTGATAATGGGCACCCATGTTTATAGCAGCACAATTTGGAAACAACCCAGATGCCTGTCTACTCAGGGATGGATAAAAAAGATGTGGTATTTTTATACTATTTTTAAAGACTTCTTCAACTCCCTGCTTGGTGGGTGAATGCTTAGCTGCCTTAGAGTTGAGTAGGGAGAGAAAGTTGGTTATTTATTGGACTGACTCATTAAATCTTTTTTTTTTTTTCATATACTATCACAGGTATGTGATCAATGCAGAGGTTAAACCAAAGAATCAATAACCTTCCAAACTTTTCACCAAATTTATGGAAAGTCCCTTATCATACTGCATGGGTTAGAGAAGGGGATCTGACTGCTTCTGAAATAAAATTACTTTTTATATTAAATACATGGCTTACAAACAAAGTAGATAGCTACCAAAAGTGGAAAAACCAGTGTTACCAGCCATAGATACAAGATTATGAATGTGTCCTCAGACACACACACACACACACACACACACACACACACACAGAATTTATTCTTGCCCTCATGAAAAAATAATTTCATGTATACCTGGACCATACTTTGAAAAATACTGTGCTGTGCCATATCGCCTCCCTAAGCAGGCATACTTTTCAATTTCTTGAGTTAGCTATCCCCTCTGGGACTTTCCAGGCACGTGATTGCATATTCTCACCCCAGGCAAAAAGGTGAAAACTCTCATTGTCTATTTTTCAACAAAATATTTTATTTCACATATTTATTTAGTTATATTTGCCTAGAGACACTGGCTATGAACTTGGTATAGGTTTATTTGGAAGGATTTTTTTCCTTTCCTTTGGTATCCATCCACTCACTAAAGTAGTATCATGTTTGAAGTTCCCTAGTGTACTCTAACCTCGTTCGTATGGGTACAAGTTGTCTATAACTGATAATGATAGTGCTATAATTTCATACTGCTCTGACATACCTGTAATGTCTGGATTGTTAAAGTGTTGATGTTATCTGAAGTTTTCAGACTGTACTGGAATGCTTTTGAAAGCTTTTAGCTTTTGTTAATGACCCATGATTGTTATTGAAACCATGGTATTGATGTCAGAGTTAGCTAATTCTATTGATTCAACTTTTCAATAACTTTCTCTCTTAAAGAGAAAGACTGTAGCTAATTTGTGTGTATGTATGTGTATATGCTTGTGAGTAACATGTAATCTATGTAGTATGGGTATTTTGAGAAACCAGTCAATTTCGAGATTCTATTATATTCATTTCTTTAAAGCCCTTTTTGAATATTCTAATTTTCTAGGTAGCAAAATAAAATGTTGAGTCTCAAAATATTTCTATAATTATTATCTCATATTTATTGTATATGACCTTAAACCTAAATACGTCACCTTTCCTTGGACAATATAGTTCAGGAATGGAGAATTTTGAGGAAAGAATAGGCAGACCTAGTTATATGAGACTATATCATATTTCTTAGGTAAGTTTTCATTGTTTTGTGAAATATTTTAGTCTTAGCTTCTAAGAGGAGATATGGTTGCCTAATTTGTTAAAGCCTATTAAAGTTTAATTTCTTGATTAGAAACTTAAACTTTGATATTGCCCATCCTATTATATTTATAAAAAATATTTTTGGATTGATTGTCCTGTGTAGAATATGATGCAGATAGTTCCCCCTCCCTGTCCTCCTGTATTGAGTAATTGAAGAGTTTTCTTGTAAATTATTTTTCAGGGTGTTAATTTTACATCTAAATCTAAGTGGCCTTCTAATCCTGCTTTCCCTAGAACTGAATTGGAAATCCAGGAAAGGAAAATTTTTTCCTACTGTTCTATAGCCAGCCAAATTAGGTTCTTTTGAGGAAGAAGCTTGGCAGAAGTCTGAATTTTATTTCTTGTTTTAATTTTGGGCTCCTGATATTCCATTATTCTATGAAGAATATGAGATTGAGGATAATTCTTAACCATCATGATCCAAAGCCACAACATTTTTTTCCTCTTTTACGTCTGCCCGATTTAACTGCCTTTGCAGCTATAATTCTATTATCACTGTCTTACATTTCCCTTGAAGAAGGGCACCAATCTTTTTCTCCAAAGTGAGTAAAATTGTTGTTTCATCCTCTAACTTATAAATATAATACCCTGAGTATAGTGCAGCCGTAAGAACGAGGGGCTTTTGTTGAGTCCAGAGGAAAGAAAAGTTTTTGTTCTTTCAAAGAAGCTTTCAATTTTGCTGAAACTTTAATTATCAGAGCCTGAAGATTTTACCTTTTCCTAGAAGTGACTCAGAAAATTTGTTTCTGATGGGTCTTTTTTATACTAGGATATTTGAAACCTCTTTTTATGAGATAAAAGCCCATTTCACGATTCTGTTCAAGAAAGACCCTTTGTTTTTATATAAATGATCTATGTAGAAAGGCCGTCTTTGTTTATACTTTATCAAAAGAATAGAAAATTGATATTGATTCTTTTCAGTTACTATCAGTATGTTATATATTTAACTCCAATGAGAGTTGACAATTAGATTTTAGGAGAAGATTGTCTTCAAGGAGAGTAAGTTTTAAGTGAATTCTCTCCCAAAGATCTGTTTTTTTATGGGTAGTAGCATAATAATCTTAATATTTTAGAGATAGAATTTAGTAATTCAAGTTTCATATAAATCCACCATATGCTCTCCCATTCTGTAGACTACAGCTTTAATAATGGATCATTTCCTTCCTTATCTTTGTCATATTTCTAGTAATAAGTATATCATCATACAGAAAGAAGTAAGACAGTATACCAATGAGAATTTATTTTGATGAAAGTAAACAATAGTGAATAAAAAGATTGCTTATGATATGCCTACTCCATAATAGAATTTTCTAATGGATAAGTTTTGATCAATGGCATCTTTAGTGGGTCCCATTGCTGCCTTGGGGAGCTAAGCCTGAGGTAGTAAACTCCATCATTCTTGTCTCTATTTTCCTTTTTTGTTCAGAGTCAAGAGGTTTGTTTTCTGCAGAGTCCTAGCTTTGACAGACATGAATAGAATTCTTTTCATTTGAGCCATTATCCCACATAAGCAGTTTAAATAAAGACATTTTTTCTTATTGGTTGTTTTTGGAACTTGATTCTCATTGACAGGCTTCTCTGAGGGGACAGTGTTCTCATAATTAAGACAATGGCAGACATGCTAAAAGGAGGGGTGACATTTTAAAATGAATTCTGGTTGAATGTGCTTTAAAAAAGCACAACCCGGTGCTTTTAACTTTGGACCAGAATGTTTATTTTTAGAACCACAGCTGTTAATTTTCCATATCTATTGTAAAAAAGTAAAATATTTCAAAGAACTATGCCAATTTAAATTGGTAAAAGATCTTGCTGTGCAAATTCAATTTGAAGGCCCTTTAGTTGACCATCTTTACTGCATATTTATAAAAATAAGTATTTTATTGTTTAAACATTTGAGTTCTGGTATTCTTTGATCCTCCATTAAGTAATTTTTTTCAGTACTTAGGTGTTAAACCTAAGGGTGTTCTACCACTATGGCTCTATCCCTGTTTTCATTTTTTATTTTGAGATTAAGTCTGTTAAGTTGCCCAGGCTGGCCTTGAACTTGTGATCCTCCTGTCCAAGCTTCTGGAGTAGCTGAGATTACAAGTGTGTGCCGTCATGCCTAGCTTCTGTTATGTGATTTAAAAAAAAAGATTTTGTTTTCCTCATCTGGCATTAGATCATTGTGATCCATTCAGTTACTATATTTTAGGAGGCATGTGCCCAGGTACTATATTAAGTATTGGGATTTCAAAAGTAATTTCATATGGAACACAATTATAGGAAGCTACCTTTTGACAGAAGTACATCTTGTTATGAAGTTAGATACACAGAGCCTCAGAGGCAAAGACAGAATGTGTTTGGGAGTAAGGATCAGTGTACTGTATCTTCATCATGATGTGACCCTTGAGCTCTGTGTGTCATAAACAGAGTTGGAGGTTGTAAGAAAAACAAACCCATGAGGCCTTACCTGTGTAAAACCAAAGAAAAGTTCCAGGGAAGTAAGGCAGTCAGTAGTTCGCATGGGAGAGAGGGATGTGTGATACCACTGTGCAGTAGCCTCCTGGAAGTTTCAGCCAGTGATCTCTTTATGATGCCAACATATGTGTCCCACTTTAGCATTGTAATTCTCTTCTCTGTTCAGGTTGTTTCTTTAAATATTTCCTCACTGCCACTTTTCCTGTTTAAAACATTTTCTTCAGTCTGTTCTATTTCCCTTTTGTCTGGCCCCTTCTTAATCCTAGGAAATTTGTATTGTACTCATGCGACTTTTTTTTTTTTTTTTTTTTTTTTTTGGTTTTTCTCCGGAGCAAAGTCCCGAGTTCAATTCCTGGTACCAAAAAAAAAAAAACCGGAGACGATGAAGAGGATCAACTGGGTTTTTCACTTCAATGCTCTCGTTTTTTGCACATCTGGAAGCTTCACTTTGGTTCTTTTTCAAATGCACGCATTCCTTTTGGGTCTGC
>NW_004955434.1:7593491-7783097 GCF_000276665.1 Chinchilla lanigera | reverse complement strand
TTTTTTTTTTTTTTTTTGAGGCAGGGTCACACTGTGTAGTTCAGGCTGTCCTCGAACTCACAGTGACCCTCCTACCTCAACCTCCCAAGTAGTGGTGTAACAGGCATATGCCACCATGCCAGGCTACATACAACTACTGATATTGTGCTCTTCAGGGATGCTAAATTAAACAGTATTCTCAAAGATCTATGTAGATTTGTCATTGACATTTCATTTTGTTGACTTTCATTTATATCTCTTTGTCTTCTTTCCTCCTTCCCTTTTTTCCTTTCCACCCTCCATGGACTGTGGGCATCTTTGTTTGTTTTGAGGGGTACTTCATCAAGAAAAGGCAATTGATTGGAATTTAAGAGAGTGGGATTTATGATTGAAAGATAAAGGTAAATCCTACCTCTAACCCTTTCCAGTTATGTGACTCTTCATAAATTAACCTTTTTGAGGCTTAATGCCCTTTACTATAAAGTAGGTATAGAAATATTTAGCTCTATTGTAGCTAAAATGTTAAATAGTATACTATTAAATAATTTAGGATAGTATCTGGTTATAGTAATCCTTTAATAAAAATGATTTTGTCTTTTTTTTCTTCACTACTACAACCTTGCCTTAGTATCTATGTAGGATTTGTTCCAGGATCCTCCATGGATTCCAAAAAACTTATGGATGCCAAAATCATTTATATAACATGATGTAGTATTTGCATTGAACCTACATATATTCTTCCATATAATTTAAATTACCTGTTGTAAATGCTATGTAAGTGATTGCTATATTGTTTAGGGAATAATGACAAAAAATATGTCATATTCAGACACAGTTTTTCTTGTACATTTTTTATCTACAGTTTGTTGAATCTACAGATGTTAAATGCACAAGTACAGAAGGCTGACTGTATTTATTAGTATTAATAGTGATAGTATTCACTTGTCTTCTAGTGGGAAATCAAAAGTTTTTTCCCCTATTGTTTCTGTGTGATTTGGCTTTTAGCCATCTCTTTTGGTTCAAATGCTAAAGTAACTTTTCCTCTGTTTTAGTCTTAAAACCAGTATTGCTTCCATTTTCTTTTCTAAGCAAAAATCTATATTCTTTCATTGTTTTGAACTGGATTATGAGTCAGGGAGGCTCAGGCTTAAATGAGAACCAATATCAACTTGATGTGACCTGTAGCAGTGGGACTGGTGCCTTCCTTCCTGGATGGGCACTCTTTATAGTAACCATAACTGTTACAGAAATACCAGAAGAGTTTTCATAATGATCAATCCTAATCTGTTTTGTGTTACTATAACAGAAAACTACCAACTAGATCGTTTATTTTAAAAAGTCATTTCTGATAGTTATAGAGGCTGGGCTGTCCATTACCCGTGGGGCTGGCATCTTGTGAGAGACTTTGTCCTACCATGCCATGATGAAAAATGGAAAGGCAAGAGAGGATGAGGGTGAGAAAGTGAGCAAGGAGAACGTAACTCCACTCTACTGTTGTGATAACAAAGTCACTTTTGAGAAAATGAACTCAATCATGGAAAAATGTTAATCCCTTCATAAAGGCAGAGCCCTCATGACTGTCTCTTAAAGATCCTACATCTCAGCACAGTTGCATTGGGGATTAAATTTTCAGTACATGAATTTTGGGAGATACATTTAAATCATGGCAATCAAGAATATTGCCAGTCTTTTATTCAGCTAATGAAATACAATATCATAATGTTGAACGAAATGTGATTTTCTGGTAAGACCCGAGTTTAGGGAATGAAGGTGAAAATTATATATTGATACCTAGCTTAAGTAGAATTTCATTTTCTAACTAGAAGAGGCTAAAACTGTCCCAAAGGACTACTTAGAGTTTAATTACAGGAAATTTTATTTTTCAATAAATCATTTGGTAAGATCTTGTATACACTTAATTTAGTTGATTCACAGTTTTGTTCTTTGAGCAATACAATTTCTTTCCTGTTGATATCTAATTTGCCTAGATATGATCAGTTTCGGTAAGGTTCAGTTTGTCCTATAGAACTTTTGAAGAGAATAGAAAACTTCAAGATAACCGGTATTTCTATTTACATATTATTTGTATAATGTACAACATAATTCAAATAGACCACCCGCAATTGTATTTCTGTTTGTATTGCTAAAAGAAAGTTCCTGAGGCTGAAAGTGTTTTATAAAGCTTAATAAAGAAGAGAGGCTTATGAGCTCAGAGTCCTGGAGGTCTCAGAGAAAGGCATTGACACCCTGTAGTTCTGGCGAGGGCCTCACGACAGATGGTATTAGATAGTGTGAAGTGTGCAAGACGGATGAGCAGGTGCGTACCAAATCTATGGTAGATATCAACAGGAAGTTCCAGTCTTGCTTCATTACAACTCATTCTTGTGGTAACCAATCCAATGTCATACCTTCCTGTGAAAAGAACATTGATTCCTCTGAAAGGCCCTAACATTACTATAGTGGTAATCAAGCCTCATCCTGCGTTTTGGTAAAAGCAAACCAGAGTATCTACGTTTTTGCCAAAGCAAATCAGGAATTATCTGTGCTAAATGCACACACAGTCTAATAGATCTCAATATATAGCTAAGCTTGTCTGCTTAAAGAAAAGCTTTTTTGTGTGATTTTTAATAATTTTATTGGTACCTTTTAGAAATACATAATGACAATGTTCATCATAGGGAATTTGTGCCTGTACCTGATATATCTTGCTTTTTTTCTTTTTTTTTCCCATTCCCCTCCCTTCCTTTCAACCCCTTTCCCTCCTTTTTTTATAAAAGCTTACTTACATTTTTCCTTTTATTCTCTTTTTTCTTATATCTTCTTTTTAAGGTTTGAATCAAAATTCTTATTTATGGTATGAACTGATCCAAGTATGTTTTCCCAAAGGGAATGACTTTTAATCAAGGAGTTCAGGAATAGAGGTAATAGTAGAGGAATAAAAAGTGGTTTTTGAGAGAAGTATGTGTAGGAATAGCTGGTGCAAGAAAAAGACCTGGTGGGGTTGTGGAGCTGAAACAGGGTGAAAATGGTTGGAGGAGGCAATAAGAGGAGTGAGTAGAAAGCAGTGAGTAGGGAATGAAAAGATACTGTTTAGGAATCTTGGCATCTTGACCTTATGACTCATGTTTCAGCCTGTATTATAAGCTATTTAAAATTTAAAGAATTATTATCATTTTGAAGTTATTCCCATTCTACTTTTGTCAGTTGAAACAACTCATAGTAACATAAACTATCATTTACTGAAAACTTATTTTTTGGAGGGAGTGATTTAAGACAAGGTCTCACTGTGTCATTCAGTCTGGTCTTGAACTCACTGTGTAGCTGAGGGTGGCCTCAAACTCACAGTGATCCTCCTGCCTTAGCCTCCCTAGTGCTGGGATTCCAGGTGTGTATGAAAACCTTTTTTTCCACTCTCTGTGGTTAATGCATGTTTCATTATTTCTAAGGCTTAAAGTAACCTGCACAGTCAATGGTATTATTTCCCTTTTGCTGGTTAGGAAACTGGGGCTCAAGGAAATGAAGTAAATTTCTTTGGGTAATCGTCATTTAACCTGGCTAGCTTTTGCTTATATTTGAGAAGTATGCTCTGAGACGGAAATTACAAAATCAGTGCATGTAGGGTTGATGTTGTATGTTTTTATGAGTATGATGTATTTGTGTTATCTGCTTAGCAGGTAATTCTTTCAGGAACTGTTACATACTTGGCAAGTAGTAAGTGCTCAGTATGTATTGAAGGGATATACTGAATCATACAAAAGCTGATCTGTTTTGTCTGAATCATTGTGTGTGGAGAGGAAAGGGCTTAGGCCTTGCCTGCTTACCTTCTGTTTGCCCCACAGCAGCTCCTGACATGCCTTTGCGGAACATTTGGGATTTATGGAACACAGTTTGAGAATCATCTCCTTTTCCGAATCCTTTTATAGCCACTTAAACTGTTCACCAAACATCTTCAAGCTTTATACCTATAACAAATGAGTATATCAGAAGGTTATTTTCACAGAAAATACGTGTCTTTTTTTTATTTGTCACAAAATGATCTGCCATCCATTTTATCCAGAGCTGCTTTTATTTTAAAAGTTTTAAAAATGTTGTGTTGACATCAGTCAAAACCATTTCTGAAAAGACTCTGGTAGTGTGTTTTCCTTACAGGCCTCACGAACTCATAGATTTTTCTCTTTAGAATAAATCAGTACTGTCTTCTTTTTCCTGGCTGCCTAAATCTCATGTTTAACATACTTTCTGTCAACCATGATGTTTTCATGTAAGAGTCAAACTTCAGTCATCTGACTTCAGAATGTGAGCTTTAAGCTCTACCCCCAAAGATAAAGCAGTCAGATGAATCATAGCAAGGTAAATTGTTAAACATTGTAAGCCCACTTGATGCAGTGGTACTAAACATGGCAGTTCCATGGTAAAGTACATAATATACAGTATATCAAGAAGGATTAATTTTAGCTCTATCAATCACTATACATTATTGGGCAGTGCCATGAGCAAACTAGTGAAGCAATTAGAAATATCTGAGCTCTCAAGCATTATTTGACTAAAATAAGCAGCAAGTGAAAAAATAAGAACTTAGAACTTTCTATACCCTGTGTAACCTCAGATCTTAAGTATGAATGGCACTATATATAGGACCATTAAAACAAGAGGGAAGATTATAAATTGGTATAGTAAAATGTTGAAACAAGGGTAATCTGAGAAAAGAGTAACTGAATGTTTTGCATAATTCTTGCCACATCTGAGCAATCTGAGTTTGTATTAACGGAAAAGCATTTAAAAATGAGTTTCCCCAGCCTGAGTTAAGTTTATTAATAATTTTAGCTACTAATACAGTGTTCAGTAGACATAGCTATTAATTTAGTACTTTATCTTTTCAAATATATAAAATCAGTAAGCTTATATATTCTAAGGAACAAGTTTTCTCCAAATTTAAGCTACCTTCGTATCACCTTGGTGGATCAGTGTTAAAAAACAGAAAGAATGTAGAGTAGAGGAAAATTAAATTTGAGGTTTATGCCTTATTCTGTCTACATTCCTTGTCAATTCTTCTGTCTGGATCATTGCTATCAAGGAGTTAAATAACTCTGAATAATATAAGCAGATAGCCAGTAAAGAACTGGTGATACTTTTAAGAAGTATTTTAAAAACATAGATGTATATAAAGAACTGGTGTTGTAGATGAGACAACTTTAAAAACCTGATTGCTAGAAAATAAAATTTAAATTATTCTCAAGTAAAAATACAAATATATTAAAAATTAGAAATCAGATCCTAAGCTAAAAAATGATAATTTATAACTTGTGCTTTGAGTTTTATTTTAATTAGAAATAAAATTTCCTGTTGAACAAAAATAGGCAATAGTTTCCAGCCCAATCTCTGAAAAGCCATGTTCGTCAGATCAGTTGTTCTGCAAACTGTGAAAGGAACTCATCCAAATTCATGTAATGGATGGACATATTCATTATTAGGTGGGAGAGAGTTTTAAATTACCTATAAAGGTATAACTTTTCATTGCTTTATAATCTTAACTTTTGCTTTAAAATTATCTTTTATTTCTCTGATTTTCAGAGGTAACTTAGATGTAAGCCTCAAAAGTGAAAAAGATAATGTGCAGAGATTTTAATGTCTGGCTTACATGTTGGTTGGGCTGTGCTTTATAAATCTACATAGTTAACCAAAGCCATAATTTTTGAATGATTTTTATCGTCTGCTTCTCTCTATTATTTTGTGTTTCTAGGTCATTAAGTATTGATAGCTTTGGATGCCCTCAAATGTGTTGTTGTTTTTTTTTTTTTGGTAGTAGTACTTTTGCCTTTTAGAAAATACTATGATTAAAGAACCAAAATGAAATAAGTAAAAAACTATACATAAGATAGAACTTCAGCTGTAAGAGGGGAAGATGATTTTTAAATTAAAGCCTTTATTAAAATAATTAGGTTTAAAGAGGCATTATCTTACATGACTCTTAGGTTAACTTTGTAGCTCATGACTGTGTAGCAGAATTGAATAATTTATACCAACAAGACTCCCCTTCCCTTTCTGTTCCCTCCTAGTTCCATCCCCTTTGCTTCCTTCCCATTCTCCTTCCTTCCTCCTTCCCTTCCTTTTTATTCTTTTCCCTTTTCTTCTTTCTCTTTCTCTGTCTCTGTCTGTTTCTCTTTCTCTCTTTCTTTTTCTTTTTCTTTTTCTTTCTCTGTCTCTATCCTCTTTCTCTTCCCTTCCCTTCCCTCCACCTTCCTTACCCTTCCCTCTTTTCCTTCCTCTTTCCTCATACTTCCATTTTCCTTCTCTTCCCCTTCCCTTTTCCCTTCTCTTCCTTTACCCCCTCCTTCCATTCCCTTCTCCTTCCCCTTGCTTTTTTCCCTCTCCATTTGTCTTTCCCCTTCCCTTAGTTTTCCCTTCCTCTTCACTTCCCTTCTCTCCTAAATAGACCTGTACTTTCTACAGGTTGAAATAATAGAACAAAATATGTTCTGAAATTTTTGGAAAGTAATAGTAAATAATTTTATTATTTGAACAAGCTTAAACTTTAGTTTTCAGTACTAATTTCTCCATTTTTATGGGACCAATAAAACCATTGATTATGGTCCTATTTATGACCTTTGGTAACTTAATTATTTGATTTCTTTAAAAATAATTTTTGGATTTGTTTGGTCATTTTTGAGCTTGTATTTAAGATTTGGCCTTGACTTTGAAGTTCTTTAAAGTATTTTTGCCTGTGGATTCACTGATGTATTTGATAGATAAAATATTTAAAACTGATGATTACTCTCAATTTTCCTACTAGTTTCCTAAATAAATTTTATAAAAATGAGCCCTGTATTCTTTAGTTATTTATTTTAATTAAATATTAAGAAATAACAAAGTAAAAAATCTTCAAAGAAGTTGAAAAACTCTGGGAATAATAACATGAAGTAGACCAGCTAATGTAAGAAACAAAACTATACACTTTAAGTCCTCTATATAAAAATAGATTACTGATAACACTAATTAGATTGTTCTTAAATACCTTTCATAGATCCCAGTAGGTAAGTTATTTCACATATGGAAAATATTTTTAATGTTTGAGTTTAAGCTACATTTCTACTTAGGACTTGGTTAGTAATACTTTAAGTTCTTATTAAAAGAATTTAATTTTTGTTTTGCTCCTTCCGTTGAATCAATAGCATAATAATATCACCCCAGAATATTAAAGATATGGGCCAAAGGGATGGCAGCATGAATGTGAGTTGGAATGCTTGATCTGGCACTTACAAGCAAATTACTTTAATCTCCCTGTATTAGTAACATTTCCTTTTGCTGGACACCCAAAACTTATAGCAGAGGGTTTAATTTGACTTATATATAAGGAGATTCAGTCCATAGTCAGCTGGGTCTAAGGCAGGAACACCATGGAGAAGATGCATGGTGAAACAAAACTGCTTAGTTCATGGCAGCAGGGAAGTAGAATAGGGGAAGTCAAGGACCGTATATAATACCCCAAGCCATGCCTTCATGACCCACACAGAAACATCCAGAAGTGTGCTGCATCAAATATCGCTAAGCCACTCAAGTTGACATTCTATTCTAACTGCCATTTCCAACCTTTGGAAACTTGGAACATGAATGTATTTCCTTAAACCACATTTAATCTCCAAGTAAAGATAATCCCATGTTTATAATTCTTTGTAGCATTATAGAACTATCCTGTGTACAGCTGGAAATACAATAGTCCCTTTCCCCATGAACCTCTGTAAAAATAAATATTAAAGAAAACAAAGTATTTAACCCTGAGATGTAATGGCACAGGCTAGAAATTCCCATTCCAAAAGGGAGAAATGTGGAGATAAAAAGGACAGAACCAAAGCAAGACCAAAAGGAGGGCAAACATTAACTCCTTTAGTTCCTGTCCATCTTTGAGGCACACTGTTATTGTTTGTGTCTAGATGTCTTTCCAAAGCCTCATGTGGTCATAGGTAAAGCTTTTTTAGAGGTGGCTGAATCTAGAGTGTATGATGTTGGAAACAAGTGTGTATAATTACCGAATCACTCCACTGATTGGTTTGGCACTGCCCTAATCATGGTAGCCTAAATAGAGTATAAAAGGGCAAAAAGAAGCTGCTAAGGTCCTGTCCTTGCTTTGCAACTTTCGGCCCACCTTGAACTGTTTCTCCATTTCAGTGCTTCTCTGCCATGCCACTTTGCCTTAAAGCCATCTGACTGATGACTGAATCCTGTACAAATTATGAGCCAAATAAATCTTTTCTCTCTTAACTTTGGGTATCAGATATTTTTTTTTTCAGCAATTAGAGAAGTAACTGAGATATAAAAGATGGGGAGATGTGAGTTCCAGAGACTTTGGGCAGCCCCATCCCTATTGCATTGCTAGTTGCAGCCAACATGGCCTCTCTTGGGCTGGCTCTGATCACTACTTCCAGCTTTCATCAGCAGACAGTCCATGTTCCTGTTATCTCTGACTTTCTACTGCATCTTTAGCTTCATTTCCAAAGCTTCACACACTGTCTTCTCAATGACTCCTTGCCTGGCCTCCTAAACCATCCTTTGAAATCCAGGTGAGAGTCTCCTTGACCCCAAAACTCCTGCGTTCTGCATGTGACTAAAACTAGCATCATGTGAAGGATACCAAGTTTGGCTGCCAATGGGAGCAGTTGACAGGCCAATTTGGATAATGGCTGCAATGCCCCCTGAATGCATAGATAGTAAATAGTGAAATGAATCCTGAGGAACTGTTCCCAAGGATGTTCTTCTTGAGCATGGTTTACATGTGTTGTGTTCTTAAATGAAAGATTTATACTTTGGCATCCCTGCGCCTATGACAAGAGGTCTTGCTGAATTCTGAGATGCCATCAAGACATCTTTCTTTTTATCCTTGTATTAAGTACTTGGTTTCTTTTTAATGGCACTAGTCTCTTCAGCAAACACATGTCCTTTGGCTGCAACTATATAGATGGCTCCCTTTTGGGCTAAAATTGAAGTCTTGCAAAATGTTCTGCCCTGCATTTTGTCTTCAGTTCTTGCTTTAAATCTAGCTAAAAGCAGCCAGCAGTACCCATGCTACAGCCTGAACATTGGACTGCCTTGAAATGTTATCCTTTAGATTAATTACTCCTTTGCCCTTACTTTCAATGTCCTGCAAGGTCTCGGGACATCAGCAAAATGCAGATAAAATTTCTTCCAGACTATGCATACATTGTTCTTGTTCCCAGCTAAAAGCTCCTGAGCCTGGCCTTTATTTTTTGCATTTCTTTCAGCATTCTTGTCTTCTAAGCTCTGATTAGAATCACCTGTCATGTTCTGTTGATAGAATTCTATGGTTTCTCTAATTACATCTCCAAATCTTTCCAAATTTTTCCAAAAACCAGTTCCAGAGGCTTCTAAATCTCATTGTAAGGTACAGTACTAGTAATAGCCCCACTTCTGGTACCAGTTTTCTGTATTAGTCAGCCTTCCAATGCCTGGTCACAATACCTGACACTAGAATTTGAAGGAGGAGAGGTTATTTTGGCTCATGTTTTAAAGGTATTTGGTTCATGGTCGGCTGTCGCCAAGGCAGAAACATTGTGTTGGAAGGGGATGGTGGTCAAAACCTCAAAGTCATGGCAGTAGGAAGCAGAGAAAGAGAATAGTGCCAGCCAGGAAATGGACCAAGGAACATATATATAGTACCCAAAATTATACTTTTATGACCTAAACAGAAACACTCAGAAGTGTGCTGTATCAATGTTCTGGGCAGATCTTAAAGCCAGTTAAGTTGACAATCCACCCTAACCACCATATTCCTTGAACTTCTGTTTCATACTTGTTTGTCAGAGCTCATTTGGCAAACATTGGGTATCTGCTGTGTGCCATGAATGGTGTTTGGGTGCTAGGTTGTAAACCCTGAGAGGTAAACAGAAGATAGTGTAGAGAATGGCAGTGCTTGACATATTAGTAAGTGAGAACAATGGGGAGGAACAGAGGATATTTGTAGGAAGTAAGTCAGCAACTGGTAGGGGCAGCTATAGCCAACTCTTTAGAAGATGATACAGTGAAAAAGTACCATCCAATTTTAGTTTACTTACCTTTAATTTGAATTTACTCAGGATTGTAATAAATACCAAGTGAGAAAACATATATAATAGTGCTTTGTAAACTGCAAATTATTTTACAGGTAGAAGGACAAGTAATGGATTCATATGTGAGATACTTTGCTAGGAACTGAGCAATGTGGTATATGGATGTATTTTTAGATATTCTAAGAGTGTGTGTATGTGTATTTACCTACATAATATTTATAATGCAACTATGAATAGATTTTAGGTTGCCCAACAAACTGCATTTAACAGAGCCTGCCATTTTATTTCAGTGCATTTTTTAATGTATTTATGATCTCTTTGATGTTAGACTTAACTATTTGAATTACCTGTCTTTAATGTCTAAATGTCGTGTAATTGTTTATTGTGACATGAAGTCATTTCAGTTAACAGTATAATTGCTGAAATATTTGATCTGTAGGTCTTTACTTTCTAATCTCTACTTTGGAATATTTTGTAAAGTCAATTCTATTAATACAATAGAACACATATATAATTTAAAAGTAATTTTTTTTTAACTGAAGGGAAAACGATCAAAAAATATTTGGAGCTGGGTGTGGTGGTGAACACCTATAATTGCAGCACTGGGGAGGCTAAGGCAGGAAGATTGCCATGAGTTTGAGGCTAGCCTGGACTACCCCCCAAAATCGGAAATTATTGAACTATAATATTGCTTACCATATTATAACTTTATAGGAAAGAGGTATAATTTACATACTCTCAAATCCACTTATTTGAGTGTACAGTTTGATGAGTTTACAAATCTATGTAAGTACCCATAAAATTGCCATCGTAATCAAAATACAGAATGTTTTCATTACCCTAAGCAACTCCTTCTTCTTAATAATAGTTTTAATGTTACCCATGTAAATGTGTGAGTTATATCATGCTATTGTATTGTCATTTTAATTTGTATTTCTCTGATAATGACTGATGTTAAGCCTGTTTATGTGTTTATTGTCCATCTATATATATTTTAACATTTTTGATCACTAATAGTTTATTATTCATCTTTCTACTTTCATTTAAAGGAATAAATAATTTATATCTAATTAGATGTATACAACACACTTAAGAATAAGCAATCTTTAAAAATTTAAAGTTCAAACAAAAAGAATGAGAATAGTGAAAAATCAGTAAGTGAAATCATATATTATCAGTAGGAAATATTCCAATAAAATGTTATGAGACCTTTTGAAGAAATCTTATCAGTTTGTATTGAGAAACCTGAGTATTTATGGCTAGGTGGTGTGAAGATTAGATTCAATTTAATAAACACAGTTACTGCAGTGTGCTATGGATGGAGCTAGACAAGAGGAATAAACTATACCTTGTTGAGGTCCTACTGGGACTCAGAATGAAGGTGCAGAAAAAGTCATGTGCACAGCTCAGCCAGACACAGATTTGACCATGAAAATGTGATATGACACACTGTACAGAATGGCAGAAGAAACTGTGCTTCATCCTGCCTGGAAGTTAATGCCCTTCGATGTGGAGGTAATAGCTTTGGGGAGAAATAAAAGTCATCGTAAATTTGCAAAATTTTCTATTTGGTCATAAGATTTCAAACATGTAGGTGATATTTCGTGAACCTTTGTAGGAGTAATGAATTAATTCACTGAAGTTGACTTCTTGCATCATAGGGATTAATGGTTATCATGTACATACTGCAAATATTATCAATATTATTTATAGGAGAAGTAAGTTATTGTAATTTCATTCATGAACCTTGTATGAGGGCAATGATAAATTATGTCATTGTTGTTAATGGGTATTCAAAGACTGTGAAGGGGGAGGAGATTTTAAATGTCATCTAGTCTATTGTTCTAGTTTCTTTTTTAACCTGTATTTTTAATTTGTGATAAAATTTATGAGCTTGACCACTAAGTGGATAATTCATAATGTAAAGTGCATTCACATTATTGAACAAGTGGTTCACTTGTTCTTGATCTCACAAGACTGAAACTCTACACCAGTGGTAGCAAACCTTTTAGAGACTGAGCACTCAGACTGAAATCCCAACCTACGTATTTACCACAAAGTGTCAACACTGCCCCTGTGTGCACTGTTATTTGATGCTGGGGGACTGGGGCAACGTGCCTCACATACCTACAGAGAGGGCTGTGCATGTCCACTGCTGCACACATGCCATAGGTTCACCGCAGCTGTTCTGTGCCCACTGTACAATTCCCTATTCCCCCATCACCATTTTTAATTTGTTTCTATGAATTTCACAACTCCACTTACCCATCCAGTTTTTTTCTTTCTGCGACTGGCTTGTTTCACTTAGCAGAGTGTCTTCAGGACTTATCCCTATTTTAGCATGTGTCAGAATTCCCCTCCCTGTTAATGCTGATATTCTACTGTAGAGGTATACTGCATTTCGATAATACATTCATCTGTCCATGGACACTTAAGTCACTCCCACATTTTGGCAGTTGTAAATAATGCTGCAGTGCACATAGGTGCACAGATTTTTCTTTGAGAACTCGCTTTCAGTTCTTTTGAAAATATATTCAGAAATGGAATTGCTGAATTGTTATAGTAATTTTACTTTAAATTTCTTTTGGAACCATGATACTTTTTTCAGCAGTGACTGCACCATGTTACATCCCTGGCAGCAACCTACAGAGTTTCAGTTTCTTGTTTGCCTTCCTTCCCTCTATCTGTCCTTTCTTCCCTTACCTTTTTCTTTCCTCCTTGCTTCAGGAGCCATCCTAATGGGTACAAACTGACTTTGAGTAAGTTTTTCTCTTTTGTTTTTCTACCTCCTTCCTACCTTCTCTTTCTCTCTTTTTTTTTATTTTAAAAAATAAAAGAAGGAAAACATATTAGCAGACAGACACCCATTTACAAAATAGCAAAAGAACAATAGAAACAAAACAGAGTTACAGACAAAGTTGTGGGAAATTAACCATGGCTGTCGTATTACTTATTGATATCTTTAAAGTGGTTTCTCAGGCAAACAAATAGAGACATACAAGATTGATCAAATGAGTAATCTTTAACTGTTCCTTTCTGTAGAGCAATAGAAGACAGTAGTACAACTGTGTTAATGATCCTGTATATACATACTTACATCGTTTCCCCTTCCTTCCTTTCTCTTTTCCCACACCCCAGGTGCCCTTCACTTTTGAGCATTTTCCTTTCGTTTCACAATGTCTATTATACTTGCGAGTTTAAATTAAATCTTTCAGGTCTTACACTAGTGAGACAATGTGATACTTACACATGCACGTCTGATTTACTTCACTTATGAGTATGGTCTATAGTTGTGACCATTTACCTATAAAAGCCTCGAGTTTATCTTTCTTTATAGCTGAATAATATTCCATTCTATAAAAGTACCACTATTTTTTTATCCAATCCTCAGTAGATGGACATTTGGGTTGTTTCCACAATTTAGCAATTACAAATTGTGCTGCTATGAACATGGGTGCACATGTATCGCTGCGATATGATGTTTTTAGATCTTCTGGGAAAATACCCAGAAGGGGAATAGCTGGGTTGAATGGGACCTTGAGACCTAGTTTGCAGAGGATTCTCCAAACCGATTTCCACAGTGGTTTTACCAGTCTGCATTCCTACCAGCAGTAGAGAAGAGTTCCTATTTTTCATCCTCTTCCTCGTAGCAAACAGATTTGTATGTAAAACTGGTATTTCTGTTATTCCTTTGGTGGATGAGGCTGGGAGTCATAATGCTACCTTACTCTGTCCCTGAAGGGGACTGCTAACAGAAGGGACAATACAGTTCTATTTTGACTTTATTATTTTATGGTTAAGGAAGATGATGCCAGACAAATGAAGTGACTTGCCTATGATTACACACAGTTAGAAATAGAATTTCTAACCACAGTGGGGAGTCAGTGAAATATTGGAGGAGCACTAATTGTGAATGGCTTTCTCAGAGTTATCTGTTCAGTGGTTTGATATTTTCTAAGTGTGGAATCTGTATTCTGGTGAGATGTGAGATAATTTTAGGTACTCTAAGATAATAAGATGGACCACAGTTGATTCTGGGAAAAAGTTTCAAGACAAAATATCAGAGTAGGGATATTCTCTCTTCTATTGCCTCTCATTCACAGAATAGTCAGTGAAGTCAGTTTGGTTCAGCATATCCAAAATACCTTACAAATATTTGATAAATTTCCTTATTCTCACATACGTACTTAAAAAAAGAGCGGAAGTTAAATTTAAAGATAACATGTAACAATAAATGGTTTGTTAAATATTATTTAATATTTATTTTTATATTCTATTGATGATTTTAAAATACTGTATCATAACAATGACAGAAGTTATTCTCCATTTTTACTGTAGTGTAAAGTGTTTTTTAGAAAGGAATTTGAAGATTGGAAAATCATTTAAAGAGCTATTAAGTAAATAAGATGACACAATATTATTTTTAAAACCATTAAGTAAGAGGTATTACATAGAAGAGAAAAGTGTGTAAGAAGTATTACATGGAAATGGCGTATGGTTGTCTTAGTTTCAGTATTGACCAAGCAAGCTTGACAAGAAATTGAATATCAGTAGTTTATTTGAAGGTGATACTTAGAAATAACAGTGGGATTTTGTGAAATTGAGACAGGGAAGGGTTTTATTGAATACATATGTAATTATACAAATTACAATTCTGGATATTTAGAAATAGTTCACAATAGAGAAAGCTGGGAGCCAGTATTCCCCAGTAAACCTCAGCGATTCTCCACTTGGAGGGATGAGGAAGCCCGGGATATTTATACACTGATTCCTGTCACACATTGGCAGGATATTCATGGTTATGGCAATTTCTTGCCATTGCTCAGTGATGTACAGGCAGGCAAAGAGGCTGGTAGGATGCACAGAACTCTGCCAGACCAAAACTAAACTAAACCTAACTAAACTAAACTAAAGTAAACTAAACTAAACAACTAAACTGAACTAAACTAAACACTGTAAGTACTTTAGTGAGAAGCTGGTTTTTTGTAGAATGGAGTGGTAAGAGTGAGCATGTATGGACATAACACATGACTTACTTATTGGAAGAATTACCTTCTTTGGTAATTTCTATGACTAAACATTTTCAGAAATATGGATTTCACATACTTTTTACAAAACTTTGCAATTAACACTGCATGCAGAAACAAATAAAATAAAAAATGAGTACCTTTGTGGTTTGTTGACACTTTATTATACATTAGTATTTTTATCTAAGGTCATCAAACTGTAAAGAAAAGAATTATTCTTCTTACCTAATTATAGTCCTTCCTGTTGCCGAATAAGTGTATCTTTTTGGATTGTTTTCTCTATGGACAGACACTAGCGAAGGTATAGGAAAGACTATGATTACTTCTTTCACCAGTTTTCTGTCGTCTACTATAAATTCATTTCCCAGTCATTTAGTAATTTATATTACTCTGTCTTGGACTTTATCCAGCTTCTATTCATCTTACTTAAGTTGATGAATCTATTTTTTATAACTGCTTTTTCAAGATGATACATTTATTGAATAGAAGTCTTATAATTTAAATTTCTGGCTATATGTAAAACTTCACAGTTGATTAATAATTTATCATTTTACTGGCTAGAAATTTAAATCAATTGACTTATACAGATCACTGAAATTATCCCCAAAGTCATAACATATCTATGAGTATATCAATTATTTGATAGTTATTATAATGTATTTTAGAGCTGTGGGAAGTAGAAACACTGATTTAATCTGAAGTACTTTGCTCTAATATAAATAAAGTATTAAAATTAAACAGTAGGAATTAACTGTGCTGCTAAAGAAATTGAATTGGTTACATTATTTTGTAAGTATCTAAATTCATTATCTTATTAACTCCATTGGCAAGAAGTAGAAGAAGAGGAGGAGGGGGAAGAGAGAGAAGATGAAGAGGAGGAGAAGGAAAGAAAAGGGACTGTCTTGCTAATTCCATAAGCAGAAACACTTGGAAAATAGAAACCATTGCACACTATGAAGAGGCAATTCTGATGTTTAGAGCATTTGCCCTTGATAGCAACTATGGAGTCCCATTTCTGTTACACATATGCAATGGAAAATAAATTGAATAACTTCTCCTCTAACCAGTTTTTCCCTTGAGCACAGTAAAATGTTCCGTAATTATTTTGCTTCATTAAAAGAGGATGCATTTTATGTTCAAATAATTTAAAGAATCTTTGGTTTTAATTTTATTCTTGGTCATTATCCTACAGATGTTTTACTTACTAGTGTGGCCACGTGTCATTATTTTTAACCTAATAATTTGCTGTTTTACTTTTCTGAGGGGAAACACCACTCCTTCTTGTACACACACACACATACACACACACACACACACACACACACAGCAGGAGAAGTTATAAATTACTTATCTGGACATTGTTTTAAAAATTTAAGCTGTTTGCAATTGCATTCTAGAGTGATGATGTATATATAGTAGAGAAAAGCAAAAATATCTTATGTACATGTTTGATTTGCCTTTTATCTGTCTTACAGTGAGACATACAGTGTTATTTGATAGATTAATACATTTTAGAAATGATTTTGTTTGAGTTATTTTCATTTTAATCAATATGTAACATTTTTATTACCTCACAAAGTGTCTTCTGCCTCTTTGTAGTTGGTTTTTGCCATTTTCCACCCGAAATTCAAAGAGCAAGCAGTGTTCTGATCCACAGATTGCATATTAATAGGTTCCTTTTTTTTATTTAAGGCATCACATATCTTTTAAAAAAATCACATATCTGGCTGGGTGCACACTTATAATCCCAATACTTGGGAGGCTGAGGCAGGAGGATTACCGAGAGTTCAGTGCCAGCCTGGACTACATAGAGAGTCCAGAGCCAGCCTAAACTGCAAAGTGAGACCTTGTCTCAAAAAACAAAACAAATAAATAAATCACATATCTTCAAAGAAGACTTTGAAAGAGTTGTTAATTTATTATAGACTAATTTGAACTACTGGTTTGTGACAGAATACTGGTCCAATTCCAGTGATCATTATGAAAATATAGTAATTTTTAATATTACTTACTTTGGGCTTTAAAAGTGTTGTTAATTTTTATTAATATTAAATTGAACTCTACATATTGCTTACATGTATTCATTGGATAACTTGCAGTAGGTACCATTTAAATATCTTTTGACTGAAATGCCCTGACTTTCTTAAAAAAATTTGTAAACCTACTTCATCACTAATTTATCCTAAAGTTAGTCAGCAACAGCTTATGATCTGTATCTGTATCATTTGTCCTTCGCTGAGAACATTATTTGCTTCTGTTTGTGTCAGTGTAGTTTTCATTGAAGTAATTATCTGCTTTGCTGTCAGTGCTTCTAGGAACTCATGGTCTTATTTTTTGGAGGCAACCCTTTCATGACAGTTTTAATTTCTGCTATTATTATAAAATAGCATGTGAGTAGAATAATTAAATAAAGTTCCAATGCAAGGAAAAATAAAACTGTTTTACTTATGAATTGCCATGGTCTGAATATTTGTATGTGTGTTTGAGGACAAAATTCATACACTGAAATCCTTACCATCAAAGTTTTCATATTAGGAGGTAGAACACTCGGGAAGTGACAAGGCCACAGGGAGGTGGAGCCCTCATGAATATGATCAGTTCCCTTATAATCATGCCTAAGAAAGACTTCCACCATTGTTAAGACAGAGCAAGAAGCTATAGTTGGTGAAACAGAAAATGAGTTCTCATCTGACACCAAATCTGCCTTGATCTTGGACTTCTCAGCTTCCAAAATTGTGAGAAATACATTTCTTTCATTCATAAATTAGCCAATTTGTGATATTTTGCTATAGGAGCCCACATGATCAAAATAGGAATAGCATGAGAACTGAGTTTTCCTGCTCTTGCCAATATCATCATCTTCTCTTTCTCCTTGGAAGTGCTACCTGCCTATATGATTTTACTTTTCTGGAATACTCCAAGCCATTTGTCATATTTGTTTGTGCTTGCCTTCGCCTTCACCAACTCTTTAAGGATTTACTGTGCACCAAGAATTGTGGTAGATGGTAAAGAAGAAAGACATAATTTCTATCTTCATAGAGCTTATTCAGACACAAAAACTATCATTTTCTTGTCTGCATCAGAAGATATTTTTCCAGAGATTATAAATGGAGGACAAAATATGGAAGGAACCTAACTCTCCATCAAAATTACATTATAAACCTAAGTGCTTAACAATGGACAAAACATTAGCTCAAAAGAATTATTTTCTGTTCCATGTGTTTGGGCAGGTGTGCGAGTAATTTATGGTGGCCTGGGTTTAATCACAACTCTCGCTGAAGCTTCCCCCAGCAACATGAAGGTGGATAGTTAAATAATATTGTTTGTTTACTAACTTAAAAACTATAGATAAATAAATAAAAAAATAAATAAATCAGTAAAATAAGATCACTGTCCATCTTAGTGATAAACTGTCAAGTTTTCAGGAAAAATTTTCAAGTCTATCACTATCATTTTAAGTATATATTTCATAGAAATTGAAACTTTTAGAGAATTGGTATTAAATAGGTCCACAATTCTAAGAATCAATTTTGTTCAAGAGAATAAATTCTAAGATTTATTTCAGTCAATAGATGAGTAAATGAATTTTTTTTAAATTGACTCACATAACATTGTTTTAATCATTCTAGTAGGTATATTAGCCTTCTATTGCTGTGACAAAATGCCTAAGGTAATTAACAAGAAGAAAGATTTATTTTGTCTCATGGTTTTAAACCATGATTATGTGGTACCATTACTTTTGGGTCTGTGGCACAATAGTATATCATAGCAGAAGCATGTGGCTAGGGCAAGAAGCAAAGGGAGAGAGAGGAAGAGTCCATTTCAAGGACATACAGTGAACTCACTTCCTTCCTCAAGGCTCTACCTCCTAAAAGCGGTACAACATTCTATTGCTGATCAGATGGAGACCAAACTTTCAACACATGAACCTTTGGGCAGCATGTAAGATCTAAGCCATAACAGTAGGTAGTCATTCCGTATTATGTTACCTTTTGTCTTTAAATTATTTCAAGTCTCTCTCTATTTTTGCTTTTCTGTCTTCCTTTTCTCATGTTCTAAAATTTATGCTGTTCTTAATCTTGACATTTAACTCATTATCTTTCATAGTCACTACTTCTTTCTTTACCTTATGTACTTAAAAAAAAACTTTTATGCAAGTGCTAAATGCAACACATTTTATTAAAAAGGATTCAAACACTATAGCGGTATACAGTGAAAAACAAGTGAAGATTATTTTCAGTCTTGTAATCCTAGTAGCATTGTAAATTTTAAGATATGTTTTAAAAATTTACATAGTTCAGCTGTACATCAGTTAAGATTTTTCTGAACTGATTTCAGAATATGAATAATTCAGTGTTCTTTACAATTTGAAAAAAATCTAGAAATTCAATGTATTGTGCAATAAATTACATTTTCATTTATAGGCAGAAGGTCAACAATACAGCAATTTGTGCTAGTGGAATTTTTGAGGTTGCTGATTAATTCCTATTTTACTAAAATAATGAATTCTTTTATAAACATTGTAGTCATTGCATACGTGTACATAAAATATTAAAATAAACCTTTTTATCTTACACAGTCACACCTCTTAAAAGTCAGTTTTGAACCTGGTGTTAAATTTTCATTAGATAATTTTGCTCAATGACTGGGATACATTCTTGTCCTTTGATTTTTTGGGTTTTTTTGTTTTCTTTTGCTCTGTACTGTTAATAGTAAAGCTACATGAGGTATTATCCTTTCATTTTACCAGTGCCTTAAAATTAGCAGGTGATTTGGGATTTAGGTTGGTATATGTGTCACCTAATATATTTAGGTTGGTATATGTGTCACTCCTAATAAAGGAGCAGCAGTGAGAAAAAAAGTGAAGGAGGGAGTGGTTGTGAGTGATTTTCTTTTCCCTCAGGAACCCCGAACTCCATAGAGGTACAAAATGATGGTAATTATTTTTTTGGAACCTATCTGGATTAATTTTCCTTTGGTTTGTAAGAAATTATAGCTATTTTAGTAGCAACACCTGTTATCTCATAATTTCTATAGGTCATAAATGTGGGTGGGCTTGATTGAGCTCTTTATTCTGTTCCATAAGAGGGCAGTTAATGTGTCTGTCCCACTAGGATTTTTTCTAGAGGTCCTCAGGAAGAATTCATTCCAAGCTCACTAGGCTGTTGGCAAATCCTCTCAGTTTTAGATGTGAGGTCTCTGTTTCTTACTGTCTCTTTGCTGGGATTTTCTCTTGCTCCACAAGTTGTGGACATTACTTCTGTTGCAATCTACTGCATCCCAATCTTCCAAGCAACAATGAAGCCTTCTGTGCTTTGACTCTGACTTTCCCTTTTGCCACCAGCCAGAGAAGCATTCTGTTTTTAATAGTAGGCTAGTAGATCAGGTCTACTTTATTTTAAGGTCACCTGCATCAATAATATAATCATTGGTGAGATTTCTCACAATATTCACAGTATAGCATTAGGGTTTATAATTTTGGGAGAGAAGCATTTGTAGAATTCTGGCTTCCACACCACTTTGTAATTTATCATCAGTCTTCATAATAGGTTAGTGAAATGACCTAGGAGGAAGCACATGACTCATAGATGAAAGGACACTAAGAAATCCTCAATTCTGAAATGACTTATTCTGCACAATTTCTAGATGGGAAAACAGTGTTACAAAAGTTTTATTTTATTGTCAAGGTAGTCAAAATGAACTCTTTAGGAGAATGTGCTTTAAAGTTAAGATGCTGAATCTAAAGTTCATCAAAAAAATATATGTGAGAATAAGCAAGAAGATTTGCTAAAAAATGGGAGAGTGGTGGGAGACAAAATTGTTGGACTTAATTTCAGAATATACTATACTTCAAACCTATAGTAGTAAAAATTGAGTGGTATTAGTTTGAGAGCAGAGAAGTTGAGAGAAGTTAATTCAGGATACACATGATTTCAAGTAAAAGATGAATGAGCAAAGTGTGTTGCATCTGCCTATTATCTCAGCTTCTGAGGAGGTTGAGACAGGAGGACTGTAAATTTGAGCCCAGCTTGGACAATTTAACAAGACCCAGTCTCAAAAGGGCTGGGGAGTGTGGCCCAGTTGTAGCATGCCCATGGTTTCAATATCCCACTCAGAGGTGGTGGGGAAAGATAGTCTAATAAATTGCTTTAAAGAAGTTGAATATCTGTTTAGAAAATACTTATGTTCTACCTTTATTTAAATACCCAAGATAGAATTTAGAGCAACCAAAATAGATTCTAGAGCTAGTCAGTGAGAAAACTCTGAAATCTCTAATTGAAAGGAAAAAGAAATAGAAGAATCTTATTTCATAATCTTAGGAAAAGAGGATTAGCTGATGTAGAACATAAAACACTATAGGGCTTACAGGAAAACATATGATTTATTTTGCAGATATGTAATACTAAGGTGCCACATGCCTAAAATCCTAGCTACTCAGGAGAGTGAGGCAGGAAGATTCCAAGTGGAAGCCAACCTTGGCAGCATAGTGAGACCTCATCTCAAAAAGAAAAAACACTAAGAGAAAGAAAAACATTAATACATACCATAAATAAAAGTAGGCAGATAAGAATAATTTTGTTCTGAAACCCTGTATCGTTCTTGCTGTTTTTGCTTTGCTTTATTTCTATGTTGTTGGCATTTTGCTACTGTTTTTTTTTAATTCTCTTTAAAATAGAAAAAAGAATAATTTTTTGAGCTAATTTCCCCTTCTCATGTGATCAGAAGTGCAAGAGAGTGATTATATGATTCACTTGAAGTTCAGTTGTAAAATAGTAATACTTCTTTGCTAACGTCTTTCATTTGCCTATAGCAATCACAGTTTTAGTAAATAATCACATAGTTTTTGCCTATAAAGCTTAAGTTTCATGTTTATCTATATCTGTTTGTGAGACTTTGTGCAGTTTATTGGATTTGAATCTGCTAGAAGCATCATTTAATTAAAGTCTACTATAAGAAGGTCATATTGAAAGATCTGAGATTTTCTTGAAAAACAGAATCTATCTAGTTTATAAGTAATAAGGTCATCTAACACAGGGCCAATGAATGAATTTATAATGTACTATAAATTCCATTTTCCTCTTACAGTGAATTTTGTCACTTAAATTAGCAATAATACACTGTTTTCTGTCTTTCCTATTCATCACATTTTATCATGCCAAAGGGCTGCCATTCCTAGAAGGTTAACAATAATATTATAGTTAACATTGAATATCCTGTAAATTAATGTTAAAGATTCAGGGAAATATCTTGTTCTTACTCAATAAATACAGTGAGAGAGAATTTAAGCAACTTTTCACACTCCCAACCTATCTGTCATAAAACCATGTTTTATGTTCATTTTCATTCTGTGGGTATAAAGCATCAATTTCCTTTACTTAGAGTTTATGTTGAACATTCACAATACTTGTAGGATTCTTTCTTGGCAAGATTTATTAAATAACCTGTATCATATAATTTATTTCACTTTTCATCAAGACTGAGAAATGTTTTTAGGTTTATGATTTTTATCTTTATATTTCCCTTTTTGTTAGGCAAATCACCTTTTTCCTTATGCTTTTCTTTCCCTTTTTGTTGCATCTTTTCTGACATGCCCATGAGGTCATCTTTCAACTTTGTGAATCACCTTTCCTCAGTCTCTTCATTTTCCCAACAGCTTTGCTTGGTCAGAAGTACTGATTGAGTTATCTTCAATCTCTCTTCTTGCAAGGTGGGTTTTCTAAGTAATTCTACTGCTACTCTGGATATTTTTCTTCCCCACTGTCCTTAATACTGTCTTTTTGTTAATACCTGTAATTATGTGGGTTCTTTTTCCTCTTTCTTCACATTTGGTCCATTACATAGCAGCCTTAACATAAGTATTCTAGTAGCTCATGCTTTAATCTGTATAACCTTAATACAACTTTCAGTGTTCTTAGAACTAAGGTTTGAAATGTTTGAGATATTTAGGGGTGCTCTTATATGAGCAGGATAATAAAGACCTTGACATAATGAAGAAATTTTTACAAAGAGACTGGAATGGTTCTTAGCTGACTAATAAGCTTGACAACTACAAATGGTTTCATTTACTATTGAAAAAGATTTCTGTTTTGAAGGAGGATTAAGTTCATTTTTCTTGAAATATCCCAAATAACGTTGTGTAAATTTGTCCTCAAAATGTACTGATTATATTGAACTACCACATTTTCCTTGGTATATAAGGTTGTCACTTCTTTTAAATGGTATAAATTATGGAAAATATATACAAAATGAGCAAATATATTTGTAATACTACACTGTTTCTTAATAATCTAGTCCCTATGAATATAGATACATTATTGCACATATTCGTATTTTGGGGTATATTTTTTTCTTTTAAGTAGACAAGACAGAAAAATTTCTGGTACATAATGTTATTATAATTAAACCTCATTACTTCCAACATACTGATATACTAGGAAACCTTTTAAAAATTAGCCCAAAGTCATTTTTAACTTGCTATATTCAGAATAGTTTTTCATTATGTTAATTATGAAATTGTGGATTGTTTCTGCTAATACTACCTTTGTTCATTTCTTTTCAACTCACAGTTTGACCACTTCACTGTTTATTAAAATTCAAAAATGATGAGAAATATTTGTTCATTCTCTTTGGAAGCACTTCTGAGAATTTGTGTTAAAGAATGCAATGAAATTAAGAGATAAAGTTAATTTCATATGTAGTTTATTTAATAATCTTCTCTAAGGGCCTGGATAGGGTGGGTAACTGACATGGTTATTTAAAGGTTTCTCAAAGTTGTGTGGGAAGTAGAGGTATTGAGACATATAATGAGATGATTGCTTAAGGATGTTGGTTTCCCTACCTCCATCAGAAATACTTATCTGAATATTTCCTGCACTAAGGTAATGACAATTAACATAGAAAATAATTTTGTAATCCATAACAATTTAGCAAATATTTGGACAGAAATTAACATTTAACATAAGAACAATTTTAAATGGTATTTGAAGAACTTGAATCAGTCATTTCAAGAAAAAAAAGGAGAAGGCAGTTTTAAAGTGTCACCTGTGACTTTAAACCCATAGGGTAAATATCAGTGCTACATTAAACAGCATTAAAAGCGATATCAAGTTCATTTTGGAATAATAAATATTTTTGTGATTTTGTGCTTTAAAAAATTAATTTGTCAACATTTAGAATATACCATAAATTTTACAGATATTCATAGGGCATTTCTTTTACTAGATGCAAGGCAGTATATAATTGTCAAGTAATCATTACTTATAGTACATTTACCCTATGCTGGTTCATTGTAGAAATATGCTAGTATATAAAAAACATTGATGCTCTACGTGTGCTGAAACGGATGGCCTGGAGTTGTGCCATTTTCATTTTCTGACTGAGTTTATATGGCTAAACGGACAAGTACTACAGACGTAGTATTCTTCCTGCACCTGTCTGATTCGGGGGGGGAAAAAGGAACATTTCTGTGGCTTTTGAGTATACATTTGTTCATAAAGGTGAAGCTCTGCTGCCAGAGAAACATGCAAAGTCAAATGACAAATTCTGAATTGGGAAGTAAACAGGAAGTTTCTCAGGGATCTTAAATATCATGGGTGAAACGAGAAATACGTACAATAACTGTAGTGAATTTTCTCCTGTGTTCTTCCTTGTTTTATTTCTTACCTTCTCCCTATGCCCTGGAAAGGAACAGCTTCCCAAATGGCAAGCAGTATGTCCAGCTGTATTTCTTTCACCACAACAAAATTGTTTCCAGGGCCTTTTACATCTAGTTTGAAAAAACATGAATACTGAATAATAAACAAATTGTATTACCTTCATAATATGCCCTAATTCAGTATTTTCATTATTTAATTTGATCTTCTATTCCCTTTGTCATTTCCTTAACTTGGTAGATAATGTGAAGGTTTATGCTCTATTTTTACTGTAAAGTCTCCATTTGATTGAGAAACATGTATATTGCTGTCCTTTACAAGTTAGCCAGGATCTATTCAGATTTCCTTTCTAAGACTCTTGATATTTTTAAGTTTCATTTCTACTTTAATTATAGAATCTCATGATTTTAAGGGATCCTTGATGAATATTTATTGTACCTGCTTATGGATAAAACAATTGGGATACAAAAATGAAATCTACTTACATATATGACTTTTGTTTTTGAGTCACTTGATAACCTCACCAATTACCCAACATTTGTTGTAATTATGCAGACTTATACCCTGCATTTTTCTATTCTTAACTGCTTAGGATTCTCACAAAAATCTCTTATAGAATCTTATTTTATACAAGTGAAATTACTTAAAGAAAAAAATTGATTGCCCTGACATACAAATAGCCAGTATCTCACAAGGATTTAAAACTATACTAAATCTAAATTAACAGATTTTACCAGCTTACTATATTGGTCTTCTCAAAAAAAAAAAAAAACAGTTGTAACGACAAGTTTATAAGTCATGTACTACTACTGGTATTAATAAGGCTAGAGAGAAAAAGAAAGAACTAGTCTGTCATGGGATAAAATAAATTGTAGAAGTGTTTTTAGAGAAACAGTTATTGTAATAATAATTATAATTGTTGCTGTTGATATTATTTTGTGATGCTGAGGATTAAGTCCAGGGCCTCAGGCATGCTAGGCAAGGGCTTTACCATGTGGTACTTTCTTCAGCCCAAGAAGCCCAATTTTTAATCTGGTTTGAAAGGAATTAGTGGATTGGTGACAGAATTTATGTAGAGAAAACAATGTGAGCAACATAAAAAGTAACACAAATATGCAGAATTTTAATGGATGGTTATAGGTGCTGCCTGAAAATATCTATATTAAGGTTTTGATGTTATTAATGAGAGAATTACATGATCCTCATCAGAGTTTTGCTTTTATCTAAAATATGACAAAGAAGCACTTAAGAGTTTAAACAGATGAGTGGCTGTATTACCAAAAAAATGCATAGTTTTAAATGGTAAAGGTTTGTCTTCTATTATTGAATATGATATTTGTACTTTTTCATTAGATGCCCTCTGTCAGATTGAGGAAGTTTCCTTCATCTTTAGCTTACTGAGAGTATGTTTGTCATGTGTATGTGTTTTGTTTTTATGTTTTAGTCATGAATGGATGTTGAATTTTATCAAGTAGTTTTCTAGCATTTATTGAGGTCATAATATTGTTTTTTTCCTTGTTGCAATATTGTTATTATAATTATAGTTTTTATAATATTATTAGGCTATACTCTACCTGCAAAGAATTATTGGATCTATTTATATCTTACTGTAAGATTTTTACATTTATGTATACGAGAATTTAGTCTGTGCAGGTCTTGTAATATTTTCCAGTTTTATTCTCAGGGCTAGGCTAGCTTCATAAAAGCAGTTGGGAGTTATTCTCTTGTTCTGTATTTTTGAAGTCATTTGCCTTAGATTGCCATTTGAGCTTTTGTAATGCATGCCCATGTCCATTTTGCCGTTATTGCGCGAGTTTTGTGAAAATCTTTTGAGTCAAGTTTGTTGGTAATTTCTTCATCCTTTCTGATTTTCTGACTTTTTCATCTATCACTTATAGAAAATAGAATGTTGAATTCTTCATTTATAACTAATTTTTTCAGTTCTATCAGTGATTGCTTCATGTATTTTAACATTCCTTAGGGGCAAAGACAAGTAAGATTTATTATTTCTTCTTGATAATTTTCTTGATGAAATGTCTCTTTTTATCACTGGTAATATTATTTTTCCTGAAGTCTACTTGAATATTAATATAGCCTCTTCATCTTTCTTATGATTGGTGTTTGCAACAGTTATATTTTTACAGTCTTTTATTTCTAATCTATTTTACCTCTGTATGTGTAAATTGTGTTATGCTAGTTAATGTATAGGTGATATTGGACAAAATATAACTCCCAAACTGTTAGATGTCAGATACACCAAGTTCATGCCCAGTGAAATTGAAGAATGAATTCCAAAGGGCAAAGGAGGTTAAGATAGGAAAGGTTTATTGGGGAATAGGAATAGCTCCTGAAAGACAGGAAGGGTCCCATAAGTGGGTTGCCACTCAGGCAAAGTCATATGTGAATACAATTTGGGTCAAGCTAGAATCAACCCATAAGATTATAAGTATAGCTGCTTAGCTAAAATTGATCCAGTAGGGAAGTGGTCACATAGCCAGAGTATGTAGAAAGAACAAGGCATTTTGGGGAAGGGATGGGTCCATATGCTGTGGTCACCCACCTGGGCAACTGATGGCTGTCTGGACTTCTTGGACCAGGTGGTGCTAATTATAGTATAATTCCAAGCTACTGTTTATCCCTTAGGGAGGCATGTGGTCCTGACCATTCAGTCATTATTTTGAGGCCTGTTCTTCTTCAGGTGTGCCTTCAGCTACAATTCTGTTGTCTTTATTTTTTTCTGCTGACTTTCTTGAGAACCCAGTCCCTCTCACTATATATTAATTCTTCTCTAACTTAGCTGCCTATAATATATGTGATCTCACGTTTTTATCTATTCTAACAAACTGGATTTAAAACTTACACATTCAGTGTCATTATTGATAAAGTGAAATTGTGTTTTAGCATCTCAGTTTTGTTTATTCTACACAGTCTTTTTCACTTCCTTTATTCCTCCCTTCTATTGAATTTAGTTTAAAATATTGTTTCTCCATTTTTTTAGTTTTTGTTCAAGCATTTTAATCTGTGTCAGTTTATCACAGTCTTTGTTCAACTAGTATTGTATCAGAACATACAAGAATATTATGAAAATATATTTTTCAATTTGCTTTTGTGCTGTTTTTATATATACATTAGACCCACTCTTCTACATATATTAGACTCACTATATATTATTATTTTTATTTAGTTCCCTTTGATAGAGAATTAAGAGGTAATAAAACATTTAAGAGAAAATACTGTAATTTACCTACCAATTTAACATTTCTAGTACTCCTTACTTCTTTGTATAGGTTTCTGTATGGTATTATTTTTCTTTAGCCTGAAGAACTTTGTCATTACCTTCATTGGATGTCTGCTAGAGAAGTATTTTCTCAACTTCAGTTTGAAAAAAAAGTTTTTAAATTTTTGAATGGTATTTCAATGGTTATAGAAATCCAGGTTGACTTTTTTGTCTTACTACTTTAAAGATGTTTTCAGTTATTTTAGGATTGAATATTTTTCGAAGTTTTTAATCATTGTAATATTCCTTGTCCTGGATATAAGCTTCTTTTTCTGCCTACTTTAAAATTTACACCTTTATTATTGATTTTTAGAGCATTAATTACAGTCTTCTTTGTGCATTATGTACATGGAGCGTTCTAGGTCTCTGCCTTAAGAGTTTAAATGAATTCTAAAGAAATACTACTACTCTTCAAAAATATTTTCTATTATTCCTCTTCTCTATGTGGGACTTCCATTGTGCTATTTTAGAGTACTTGGTAGTGTCCCATAAATCACTGATTCTGAAATACTCTTTTCTCTTTTCTCTCCCGTTCTCATTGCAGGTAGTTTTTATTATTACATTTTCAAATTAACTACTTTTTCCATGTTATCATCTGCTCCTAATCCCATCATGTGAAATTTTAATTTTAGATATTGTGTATAAATATTACTTGGTTTTTCTTTATGGCTTATTTTTTCTCCTCATATTAACAATTTTCTTTAAATTATATTTATTATACCATGTTAAAGTCTCTACTTCATGTCAGTTCTTTCTAGATCTGTTTTTATTTATTGATTTATTTTTCTTTTTAACTATGGAGTTACATTCCCAGCTCTGATTTTTTTTTCTCCTGGTTATAGATATCTAATAATTTTTCATTAGTTACTGGGCAATCTAATTGTTACGGTTTTGTATGTCCATATTTTGCTGTGTGCCTTTAAAAATCTTTTGTGAAAGCAGTTAAGTTTCTTGTGATCAGCTTGATATGTCCAGAGTTTGTTAACTTTATAGCATGGCCCTCATGTATTCTTCAGTTGAGAGCTAGGTTAGCTGTGTGACTAAGGAGGCTTCAGTCATTTAGTGGGTCTACAGAATGCTCTGAGTATTTCACAAGGTCTTTTCCCTGTGACTGGTTAGAGCTGGAATATTGCTGAATCCTACAGATGTGCAGCTTACTATGCTCCAACAGATTCAGGGAGATCTCTGTGCATAATTCTGAATTTAGTTCTGTTCTTAAGTCCTTCCCTGATGCTCTGCCCTAAATATGACCTGCCTTCTGGCTGAAGCTTCCCCAATTCCAGTCCCAGTCTTCGCACCTCAGTGATACTCCCCCTCCTCTGGCAGAGTGAAAAGTGTCTCCAGGTTAGCAGCCAGGATCAGGGCAAGTTCTACTTTATTTCCTTTCTCTTGAGGATTAAAATCTTATGGTGCTTTTGTAATGACTAAATTACCATATTCTACATATTTTATCCTGTTCTCTGTTTCTTGTGGGAAGACATTTTGGGTGGTATTTACTCTAGTATGGCCAGAAGTTGTTTTTATTTACACACATAATGTCTTAGTTCTCGTTTTAAAACTCTTTTTTTAATTTTAAAAAGAAAAAAAGACTAACAAAAAAAACAATGAAGACAAAAATAAGAACAACACACAAACAACCAAAATGATACATGACCTCAAAACAAAATGATAGGAATGAACAATGGTTGCTAAGAGCAGTACACACACACATAATAAAGAGGTTGGTCCCTTCGCTTCTCCACCTCTTTTCATGTAGGTAATTTATATATAATTTTGTATGTATGTTTTTATGCTCATATGTATACATATATGCATACCCACATTTGAAATATACTTGTATACATAAATTTACTTTTATATGTAAACAAATCAAATCACATTCATTCTACAACATAGTTTCTTACTGATAGTGTTTTAAAGATCCTGCTATTAAAATGCATATAAATCCCACTTTATTCTTTTAATATCAGTGTATGTTTGATGGAGTGATTTTCTGCAATTCATTTAATAACTACACTTTTCATAGTCCTTAAGGTTTTCCTTTTAGGTTTTTATTCTTATAAGCTATATTTGAAAAAATATTATTCAGCAACTCTTCAAATGATAAATGTTCCTGAATAAGTAATTCAGATATGTCAAATGATATGCTTTTCTATAAACTACCTTCCAAATTTATCTGAAGACAATTATTTCTTATTGTATAATAAGCATGCCTATTTTGTTAGTGATTAACGCAGTCCCTTTGGTAATTTTTATAATTCTAGAGTGAAAGATAATTTTCATTCAATTTGAAATTCTATGATTGATTTAGGTATTGTGCTTGTGAAATCAACATGTATTATCTATAATTTTAATTTTGCAACCTGCTTACTAATATAATTTACCCATTTTCTACTACCTTTTTTCTCTTACTGATTTGTAGGAGCTACTTGTATGCAGGATACTATATTAAATATGTTGTCACTCGTTTGTTCCAGTATACTTTTGAATTTTTGAACTTTCTTTACATTTGTATCTGTCCCACAAATGTTTTTGTTTTTTGTTAGTAAAAATATGACTAGTGTTTTTGCTTTTTGACTTATGTATTTAGGAGATGTATCCATTTCAAGATTATAAATATTTTGTCAGTTTTATATTATTCTATTTTTATATTGATTTTTAATTAAACTAAAATATGTTCATATAATTATCTGTGTTATGTAATACATGTTTTAAAATTTTTCAGTTTTTAAAATGTACTTGTTTAGTCAGGCATGGTGGTACACATCTGTAATGCCATCACTGAAGAGGCTGAGGCAGGAGAATCAGCACAAGTGTGAGGCCAGCGTGGACTACACAGTGAGACCTAGTCTCAATCAGTCAATCAATCGATCAGTCAATAAACGGTTCTTGTCTATAGTACATAACAGCAAAAGCAAGAGAAATGTACAGACTCTTTTTATAGATCTCCATCCCACGTACAAGTAGACTTTCCCATTATCATCATCTGCCACCGGACTGGTAAATTTGTTAAAATTGATGAACCTACATTTACATATTATTACTACCCAGAGTTCTTAATTTACATAAGAGTTTGCTCTTGGGGTTGGTAGTGTGTATATGCGGAGGGGGCAGAGAGAAAGAGAGGAGGGAGGGAGGGGGAGGGAGAAAGAGATGCATCATTAATTTCACTGCCAAAAACTTCTGTGTGTGCTATTTCATTCTGCTGTACCATCAAACCCTGGAAATCAGTGATTTTTCAGGGTGTTTATAATTTGGCATTTTCCAGAATATCATAGAGTTGGAATTATACACTTTGTAGCCCTTTCAGATTAGATTCTTTCACTTACTAATATGCACTCAAGTTTTTCCATGTCATTTTAAGCTTTGAAAGCTCTCTTCTTTTTAGTACTGCATGATATTCCATTTTCTGAATGTGTTAGTCTATCTATTTGCCTATTTAGGTTGCTTCCAAGTTTGGATAGTTATGAGTAAAGCTGCTATAAGCTTGTGTGTATATATTCTGTCATAAGTTTACACCTTGGATAAATACTAGGGCATGATTGCTTTATTATCTATGTTTAGTTTTAGAAGAAACTATCGACTTGTCTTCCAGAGTATCTACCATTCTGCATTTCCTCCAGTAATGAATGTGAGTTCTAGTTTTTCCACACTATATGAGTGTTTGCTACTATCATTGTAAGTTTTGGCTATTCTGATTTGATATTCTGGATTTTGATATCTCACTATTGTTTGATTTTCTTTTTCTAATGAAATAACCTGGAACATCTTTTCATATGCATATAGGCCATCTGTATATCTTTCCTGAGATGTCCCTTAAGATCTTTGGCCAACATAACAACCATTGTTGAATTCCGATCATCTTGGTTGGTGAAACTCTGTATTGTTTATAATTTCTTTGTTGTTATTTTTTATGCTCTTTAATGGTTTGATTAATCTTGCACTCTTACATCTGGTAATCTGACCAACTTCAATGAAGATAAAAATATATAATATAACAACCACTCTTAATCCTTATCATTTTGTTCTGAAACCCTGTATCATCCTTATTGTTTTTGATTTGTTTCATTTTTTTCTATGTTGTTGGTATTTAGCTATTTTTCTTTTTTTGTTTGTTTGTTTCAATTCTCTTTAAAAAAAAAAGATCTTTGGCCCTTTCTGTAACTGGGTTGTTTATATTCTTATTGTTAAGTTTTAAGAATTCTTCATATATTTTGGAAAACATATCTAATCGGATATAAGTTTTGCTAAGATTTTTTTTTCTCATTCTGTAGCTTGTCTTTTCATTATCTTCCTAATGTGTTTTATATCGGAGAAGTTTTTAATTTTAATGAAATCCAGTTTATCCTTCACAGGTCATACCTTTGGTGTTATGTCTAAACAGTTATCCCCAACCCAAAGGTTGTCAAGATTTTAGCTTAATAGTTAAGTTCCATAAAAATGTTTATTACTCTTAAAACTGTAATGTTTTTTTCTTCTGAAATTTGAGATACTTATTTTTCTTTGGTTTGGTTTGGTTTGATTTAGTCTCAGTCTCTCTTCCTCTCAGTCTCCCTCCTCCTCTCCCTCTCTGCACACACATAAGTATATAATGTATGAAATTTAAAATTTTTATGCAAGAATATTAATTTTTATAGCACTTCTGAATTTTTTACCCAATAAATTTGTCCACTATTCTATGTAAAAAGAAATTAATTATTTCATTATTTTTATGGTACAATAACCTAAAAAGGAATGATCTACAATTTTACTTTATATTTAAAAAGGGAGGTTCAGAGTAATGTGCCTAGTATGCTGCTTTTTATCTCAGAAGAAGCAGTCGTTTATGCATGTGTGTATGTGTACATGTGTGTATGTGTATCCACATGTGGATACTCATTTATGCATCCACACATAGTTGCTTATATTTCCAAGAGAAGTGTAAAAGGATAAACTCAAAGTTAATGAAAATGACTGGCTACAGTGGGAAAGAGTTAGTATCATTAGAGGTTATAGGGAAGGAAGCAAAACATACATACCTACAAAAATGATGCAGAATTTATTCAGCATAAATGCTATAATATCGAAATTAGCCATTCTCATGTTTATCAGTGTACTGGAGGAACCTTTGAGGTGTATCCAACACTGTGTATTCCTTCTCTCATGTCTGCCTCTCACTAGTATCCTAATATTTGTTTTTCAGGTACAGCAGGTACAGACTGTGCAGCAGGTACAACATGTCTATCCCGCTCAGGTGCAGTATGTGGAAGGAAGTGATACTGTCTATACCAATGGAGCAATGTGAGTTTGTGTGTGGGTGTCTTCTTAAGTCTCCCATTTAGAGAGAAATAGTGTACTTTCTAGCACGTCCCCTGATTCCCCGATTGTTTCCTGGTTTTCACTGTTATTTTAACAGAAACAGAGTTATTGAAATGAAACTGTTATTTGGAGCTTTGTCTATATTTAATGAGACTATGTGCTCATTTCCCACTTTCTTTACCCTAGAAGCGTATTTTAAATTAGTACAATTATTACGCAGCTTCACAGTTTTCCCTAGGTTAAAAAAACCTTATGCCCCTTTAGTGAATTCTGTATTTTAACAGTAGTTTTTAAAACCTGTACTTTTGGGTTATACCTTTAAGTTGAATTTTTGTTGGTATATTTACATCTGTAAATTAGTATAAAACTAGAATATTAGGAATGTGTCCTTTTTATATTTATTAAGTAGATTCTCTGTATTTTAAAAAAAAACCTTAATACTCAGTGAATCTTATTTTCCTGTCAAGTTCCCTGAACCTGAACATTTTTCCTTTCCACCTGTAATAATGCAACTGGCAAGTTTGTTGGCTTTCCACTCACTTTGGATTAAGAGCAAAGATGTTATAAATAAAGGGACTAAGAATTACTGCAAGTCATTAAGATTGTTTCCAGCCTGGGTTTTTGTTGTTGTTGTTATTATTTTGTTTGTTCATTTTTTTCTTGCAACCTGTTGTCTGTCTGGGTTTACCTTATTGGCTCTTCTGCTCACCTCCCTTCAGTGTTGGTAACCCAAGATGGTAACTGTGCTTTATTCTTTTTTTATTAAGTTTATTGATACACTTTAGATATACATAATGATCATATTCATCATAGGGAATTTGTACCTGTACATGATATATCCTGGTTCCTCTTTTTTTTTTTCTCAATTCTCTGCCCTCCTTTCAACCCCTCTTGCCCTCCTTATTTACAAAGCTTTGTTTCCATTTCATCTTTCTTTTGTTGTTTTATTTCTTTTCTCTTCCATCCTTCCTGCACCCCTTGATAGTTCCCCTCTCCTTCTAAACAGTTTCTTCCTATTTTACAATACCTATTATACACTCTGGCCCTTATTTACCCTTTTGGTTTCTCACACCAAAGAAACAATGATATTTATACATGTATGTCTGATGTATTTCACTTAGGACTACGGTCTCAGAGTTCATCCTTTTACCTAGGAATGTCTCAAGTTTATCCTTTTTTTAGGCTAAGAAGTATTTCATTGTATAAAAAAAAGCACATCTTTTTTTATCTACCCCTTGGTTGATGACATTTTGGTTGTTCCCAAGATTGACCCATTACAAACTGCTGCCATACACATGGGTGTGCATATATTGCTATGGCATGATGTTTTTAATTCTTCTGGGAATGTGCCCAGCAGGGAAATTGCTGGGTCAAATGGGACCTCTAAACCTAATTTAAAAAAAAAATTTTTTTTTAAAAACCTACTTTTTGAGGAATCTCCACAATGATTTCTACAGTGGTTGCACCAGCCTACATTCCCACCAAAAGTGAAGAAGTGTTTCTTTTTCCCCACAGCTCTACCAGCATTTGGTATTAGTTGAATTCCCCATAAATGCCATTCTTTTTGGAGTGAGATAGAATCTCAGCACTGCTTTAATTTACATCTCTTGAATGACCAGTGATGTTGAACTTTATTTTCCATATGTTTATTTGCCATTTGTATTTCTTCCTCTGAGAAGTGTATTCATTTCAGATGCCTATTTATGGTTGGGTCTTTAAATTTGAGGAGGGTCTAATTTCTTCAGTTCTTCCTTTCACTGAAGAACAACTGATTAAGATTTTTTTCCATTCAGTGAGTTGTCTTTTTACTCTTTTGGTAATTTCTTTTGCTGTACAAAATGTTTTTCCTAGGATGAGATTCCAGTTGTTGATTCTTTGTAGTATTGCCTATGCAGTTTTGGTTTTTTTTCATGAAATATTTGCCTACACCTGTGTCTTCAAGTGTTCTACTTATTCTCTCTTTCAGCAGAATTAGTGTTTCTGTTTCAATATTTAGATCTTTAATCCAGTTTGATTTTAGTTCAGTGATATACATGGCTCTAGTTTTAGTTTACAGCATGTGGAAGGCCAGTTTTCCCAGCACCATTTATTAAAGAGGCTGTCTTTCTTCCAGTGAATATTTTTGACACCTTTGTCAAAGACAAGATGGCTGAGTGTGTTTGGAGTTGTTTCTGTATCTTCTAACCTGTTCCACTGATCCTCAGGTCTTTTTTTTGCCCCCAGTACCATACCGTTTTATCGCAGTGGCTTTTTAGTACAATTTCAAATCAGGGATTGTGTTGCCCTTTCCTTGCCTTTGTTGCTTAGGTTTATTTTTGTTATTCTAGGTCTCTTCTGGTTCCAAATGAATTTTAGAAATGTTTTCTCTAGTTCTATGAGATATGCTAATGGTATTTTGATTGAGATTGCATTAATCTGCATAGCAGTTTTGGCAAAATGGCCATTTTCACTGTGTTTCTTCTTACTACCCAAGAGCAAGGGATCTCTTTCCCTTTTCTGATAGCCACTTGATACTAGTGATAAAGCTATCAATCATAAGATCTATAAGTACCAAGACAGAAAATGCAACAAAACTGAAAATAGAAAATGATAAACTGTAAAAGCAAAATGAAACCCCTCACCTCTAGACCACTCAGGACAAGTCCAGAACACAATGAGGTAGAAGAAATTGGAAGCCACACACTGAAACATTCTGAAATGATTGCAGCAGAAGTAAAAAGAAACAAACAAACAAACAAATGGATGTGGCTATAGAAACAATAATCCCCCAGGTAAAAAAAGAAATGACAATCAAAATGAAACACATATCCAATGACTCTACAGTAGACATTGATAAAATAAAAATAGAGGAGCTTAGGAAAATGATGGAAATCATGAATGCCCAACGTAGGAAAGAAATGGAAGCCATGAAACAGATCATACAAGATATGCAAGAGATCAAAAATTCCACTGAAAGTATACACACCAGATTGAATAAATGAGAAGATAAAATATCAGTTCTAGAAGACAGGATTGTGGTTAATGAGGATAAAAAGAACGATATCTTAAAAAGAGCAAAGGACTATGAAAAATCAATCCAACAACAGTAAGACAAAGCAAAGAACAACAACATAAGATTGACATGAGTCAATGAGAAAGCCCCAAATAGAAAAAAAGCCACAAAAAAATATCTTCACAGAAGTAATGGCAGAAAACTTTCCAAATATGGGTCAAGAATTTGATTAACAAGTAAGTGAGGTATATAGAGTTCCGAAAAGCCATGACCAAAATAAGTCTATACCAAGGCACACAATAAATAAGATTCCAGAAATTCAATTTCCTTTTTCAAGATACTGTAGTTTTCAATGTAGAGGTCTTTTACTTCCATTGTTAAATTGTTTCCTAAGTGTATCATTTTTTTTTTGTTATTATTGTGAAGGTTGTGGCTTCCCTAATTTCTCTCTTAGTGAGTTTGTTACTTGTGTATAGGCATGCTATTGATTTTTGAGTGTTGACTTTGTGTCTAGCTATACAACTGAATTCAGTTATTAAATCTACAAGCATTTTGATACTATGTAGAGTGTCATGTCATCTGCAAATAATGATAATTTAACTTCTTGCTTTCCTATTCTTATTCCTTTTATTTCTTTTACATGTCTTATTGCTGTGGTTAATGTTTCCTGAACTATATTAAATAGGAGTGTTGTTAGTGGACATCCTTGTCTTGTTTCTCATTTTAGAGTGAAAGTTTTCAGTTTTTGACCATTAGTTATGATGCTGCCTATCAGTTTATCATATATGGCTTTTATCAGATTGAGATAAATAGCATCTATTTCAATTTTCTATAGGATTTCTATCATGAATGGGTGTTGGACTTCGTTAAATGCTTTTCTGCATCTATTGAGATGATCATGTGATTTTTGTCTCTGGCTCTGTTGATATGGTGTGGTACATTTATTGACTTGCATATGTTGAACCATCCCTGGGATGACTCCTACATGGTCATGAATAATCTTGATTATTTGCTGCATTCGTTTGCCAGTATCTTACTGAGGATTTTACATCTATTTTCATTTGGGAGATTGGCCTGTGGTTCTCATTTTTCATTGAGTCCTTCTCTGATTTTGGTATCAGGGTAATACTTTCTTCCAGAAATGACTTTGGGATTATTTGTTCCCTTTCAATTTCATTAAAGAGTTTCATCAATAGTAGCATTAGTTTTTCTCTAAATATCTTGTAGGATTCAGCAGTGAATCCATTAGGACCTGGGCTTTTTTTTCTTGGTGGATTTTTAATTACATTTTCAATTTGGTTGACTACATTGGGTTAGTTATCAAGTAACTAAGACAGTGTTTAAATAATCTGAGTTTGGGGCTAGGGATATAGCCCAGCGTACAGTGCCTGGTTGGCAAAGGTGAGGTCTTGAGTTTGATTCCTGTTACAAAAATCATCATCATCATCATCATCATCATCTGAGTTTTCTCTTATTCTTCCTATGGTAGTGAAAATGGGATAATCTAATTCTGATTGAGTTATTTTGAGTAGTTGAAGAAATTAATATATGCATCCCAGGGCCTGGTACATAATAGATGATATCAGAAGAAATCTTTCAGTTGACACTGACTCTTTTTTCCTATTACTTTGTTCCCTGAATTTATCCAGGTCACCTCAACATCACCTTCATTACCTATAAGAATCACTTTCATTACCTATAAAATCCATATTTCCACCTTTATAGTCTTCTCTTTCCTGCCTATCTATCTAGCTTTGCTCTTTTTAATGTCTTTGTTTTTGGACATGTGATTTTTTTTTGTGGTAAATATCATTCTCTTTTGTTTTCGGCCCCCTGTACCAGTCTAGTGTGATCTTTATAGACTGACATGTCACTTCTACTTTTGTAACATGGACCTTGACTTTCCTCAGAAGGGAACTTTTACTTTCCTTATGAAGGACAGCACTACACTCTCACTTTTACCTCCAGCATTATACTGTGAATGCCTTTGAAAGAAATGTTTCCCAGAGTATGAAGTACTCTCCCTGAATAGGAACTTATCATTTGTTGTTTTAGTTACATTTATTTAGGTGACTGGTTGGCATTGAAGTAAGCCAATTTCTGTTATTCTACTGAATTTATAACTCTTTGCATATTGAATATTTTATCTTGTTCATTATGTATGTCCAGTGCCTCCTGGAGCCTGACTTTGGAATTTCTAGCATAAACCCAAACTACTATTGGCATTAATACCAAATAAAAGAGAAACTTACGACTTGAATCCTTATACTGACAGAGAAAATAAATGGATTTCTAGACATTGCTAGAGGTCACCCAGTTGTCAGTTGTCATTTCATCCTTGCCTGGACCTATAGTAACGGTCAACTGCAGGGAAATCTACAAATGGGAGTTTAAGCTTTTATTCTGAAAGGTACTTGGAATGGGTGCTAACAGACTTGTCGTTACAGTGTCTATCATAGTCATTCTTTATTTTGTACTGATCTGAGTTAGGATGGAAAGAGTAGCTGTGCTACTTAAAGTGTATGACTTTGTGTTTCCCCTATTTGTCAGTGAAATGGAGGTTGTTAGCTTATCAAAAGCGCTTGAAGTGTCATGTGAGAAATAGTGAGCACTCAATAATTATTAGTTATTGCTGTTAAATTTTGTTCTTCACTTATTAGTTTACATTTTTCTATCCAGTGCTGACTCTAGACTCTGCATATTGTCTGGTGAATTTTTAAATTACCCTATCACTAACCTTAGAATAGTCCCATAATAATTAAATGTGAATTGAATGAATGTACTCATTCTCAGAATCTTAGATAAATACCATCTATAAAATTGATTCTTCAAAATTATAAGAATCCTATAAGTATAGATATGAGTCAAAGTAAATATCTAGTGCCAGTGTGTATTTTCTTTAACTCACTAGCTCAGTTGCTTAGACTGAGGAGGTCTAGATCATGAGCTCATCTGCCACAAAGTCCAGTTAGCTTTGATATGGTCTGTATGGAACCAGATTAGATCATCAACTCCTGCAGTCATGTCACAAATGCATACCCTTGGTCAAGAGGGGGATGAGGTTTTAAAGAACTTCCATTACTATCAAGTGTAATTTTTGAATAGAGGCTGTGTAGCATCACTTTCATACTTAATAGGAAGTATCATTGTATTGCCATGAATTGTGTTCAAAATTGTAGTGGTTAGAGAACTGTGAGTATTTTTTCTTAAACTTAACCAAAAGTAATTTCTTCAGCTAAAGCTTTTATATTTTTTCTGTAATTTTGTGGTGGTACTATTTGACTACATATATTTTTTATCTCTAGTGTTCATTCTAGAACACTACACTAGTGTTTGTAGTCTCTCTTTGATATACTTCCATGTGTGTTAAGAAAGACTAGTCCATTTTCTACGCACTGAATTAATGGACAGCTAGTATTTGATCCCTGACTTGGATCACAGTTAGATTCCTGTTCTGTGTAAGTGCTTTTTGCTAATTGTGTTCCCAGAAGATGGGGACTCTGATCTTTGTCATGAACTTTCAAGCACCCAGAGTTAAGACCTTACAACTTGTGCATTCTTAGTAAATTCTACTTCACTGATACTCGTCACCAGCGTTCTTAACTTGTATGACCATAATGCACAAGGTCTTATCTAAATGTGATGACAGCCCTTATAGATGTGTATCATCACTTATGAGAATGTGTAATAATTATCATTTGATGACACTAAAGTGTTTACCTAGTTCTCACAGTGAATATTGACAATTAATGTGAGCACAACAGACAACATTGTGGATTAGTGAGTGAGCATATATTTCAGTTGAGTGATTGTGACTGCTTTACAGTGCTGGGTTTGGAAAGAGAATAGCTTTTTACTCAAGAGAGGAAGTAACTTTTTTATATTTTAATAATAAAAGAATGAAAACATATTAAACACACATTTACAAAATAACACAAGAACAATACAAACAATACTGAAATTCAGACAAGGTGATAGGAAATTAACAATGGTTGTTGTATTACATACTGATTTCTTCTAAGTGGTTACTCAGGAAAACAAACATAGACATGTAAGATTGATCAAATAATTAATCATTAACTGTTCCTTTCAACAAAGCGATAGAAGTCAGTAGTACAACTATGTTAGCTCTCCTGTGTATACATATATACGTAATTTTCCCCTTCTTTCTTTTCTTTTTTCCCTCATCCCAGTGGCTCTTCACTTTTGAGCAAGAGAGGAAATAACTTAATTCACTTTTGCTCCTGTTTATTTTTTCCTTGCTTCTGTAGGAATCCATGCACACTATTTGTTTTTTTTTTTTTTTTTTCTTGGAATAGTTTTTCCAACAAGCTCTTTCCCAAATTGAGATCATAATAGCCCCCATTTCTACAAGTTCTTTGTAAATGATCCTAATCATTCAAAACACTGTGGTTAAACCATCTGCAAAATATCACACGGTATATAGAGAGTCCATTTGAATTAAAATTTGTTGGTATAGCTAATAAATCAGGTTTTAAAAACGATTTTTCTTCTGTCTTGCACTCTTTTTTTTATTCAGATTTTTCCCTGTCGCTGTTACATCACATTAGTCAAGGTGGACATACTGACATCATGCTATGTAGTTGCCAAATGAAGAAATCTTTATCTTATAAATGATTAGTTGAAGCTTTCCAAAAGTCTAGAGACGATCAAAGTTTTAAAGTGAAAAATGTGTTGGTATCTGCTGTAATAATATTTGGTGAGCCTTTTCACAGTTTCTTTGGTTCAGGTTGTCTTTGAAATGCCCTGTACTTCAAAGAACTTGTATGGGATTTTTATAATTGAGATGGAATGTATAGTTTGTGCATTGCTGCTTCTCCTCATATACATTCTAATAGGGCTTGGAGCTAGGTTTTGAATCCATTTGACATTCTGATTCAGTAGTTTTATGGCTGCTTATATAGGAAGTCCTTTTGGAGAAAAAACTGTCTTTCTGTGGAAGAGAATGTGGAAGTCTCTACAGTTAGAGAAAGGTCTCTTTTGTCAATCTCATACAAATTCATATCTTTCACAAAGTTGAAAGGTATTCAATAATACCTTCTCAGAACATGTTGAGAAGGTGGTGGAGACCATTTATTCCAATCCTTTCATTTTACAGGTAAATAAATTGAGGCCCAGAAAGGTGCAATAATTTTCCTAAATAAGTTTATTTTGTGACTATAAAATGTTCTTGGATGGGGGGATGTAATTCAATGGATAATATTTGGATAGCTGAAAAACCAGAAAAGTCTATAATTAATAATTTTTCAATATTAGTTGTTTTGGTTAAGTAACTTCCAAAAGAGTAATTATTGTACTGCCTTATCTATATGCCTTTTTATTATTATCCATTAGTAGACCAAATTATGCCACATTAAGGGCAATTTGCACTGTGATAGTTTCATGTCCAGTAGATTGACATGTAGAATACTTCTACATAATGTAGTAAAGAATTTAGAAACTTACTTTTTCTCCTCTTCTCCCCAAATAGGAAAGGAGGAAAGGAAAGCAATCCACATATGCTGTTTTTAAGTTTAGGACCAAGTTGTGGTATTAATTTACTTAAACGGACTTCATAAACCTATATTTATGTATAATGTCTCACTTAATGGTATAATCTTAGGCAAATAACACAGTTGCATGTATATTTCCTAATCTGTAAAATGGGGAGTAATAGCTAAAAGTTTTAGTTAATTACCAGGTGAGGTTCAAGAAGGAAAGGAGGTAATGGAAGTGGAGGTAATTTGTAATGTCTGAAAAAAGTATTCACTTTTAGGACAGCTGTTTTTACAAAACATACTGTAAAAGTAAAGCTTGATAAAATCTCCTCTAGAACAAATATTTGGCCATGATGACTGTAATCATTATGCACCTCAAGCATGTCCTAATAAAAATAAAAAATAAAATGAAGTATTTGGAAGCAAGATTGAGAAATACTTGTTGGGAGCATGAATTTTTAAAGGTCAAGAATCATAGTATTATGCTTCAGAAAGAGAATAAAACCCCCTGCTTAAATAAAATCTAAGACTGTTTCACAAAAACTGAGCTTTATGATGGTCAAAAGGTTGTAAAGAGGACATTGCCAGCAGTCTAGATCTCAGAAAGTACTCAGTTTAAATACATTTACCTTAGGCAATGTTCCGAGGCTTCAAATTACCTTCAGTTTAGTAGCGTGCTTAACTTTGGGTGTAGGTATACTGTCTGTTGGCCTGGGCTCAATACCCTTCTTGGCTTCAGCTATGACATATGTCCTTTTAGTTGTTTTCATTTACTAAAATAAAGTACCACTTGACAGAACCCATCTCTAAAAAGTACTTTGTTTCTCTTTTCTTCATATTAAAACCTCTTAGAATGGGCCATATACACTTTAGCTGTTTCCAAGCTGACTTTGTTTTCCACATTGCAGTGAAGTTGATCTTATCAAGGTCATGGGTAGCCTCCAGTTGTTAAATCTAATAGATGTTCTTCTATATTAAATATATTTAATCTCTAGCAATCAATCACTTACCCTATCCTGGAATCACTCTCTTTTTGGGGGTGTTTCTGGCTCCATGTTCGTTTTCCTCTTACATTACCAACTCCTTCTCAGTCTTATTATTGGCCAAATAAGTTTTCTTGCTAGTGACCTAAGGTCCAAAATCATATTTATGTAGATTTTTTTTAGTGTTCTTTAACAGAGATCACATTTCTTTCATAATTCTTAGTATGACTATCAGTCATTCTCTTGACTATTTATAAATTTATATCAGTGACATTGGTTTAAATGTTTGGCAATGCCATTTCTGCAAAAGTTGATTTAAGTTTATTTTCACTTCTCTGACCTCCTTCGTTAGGAGGAGTAACCCATATACATACAACAAATATTTCTCAAGTATGTAACCCATACACATACTTACTAACCTATGTCTTTATATATTTCAAAAACCGTTACAGCAATGCGAATTTAGTAATGTCATAGGAAGCTGCTACAGAATGTAAAACTCATTTTGAAATAGTGGACTTTAACATTTAAAACTCGAGTAGTCTAAAAAAAATAATAGTTATGAAGAATACTTTTTTTTCTGTCATTCCAGTGACTTACATTTTTAATACTTTCTGGCACAACGATTCTCAGAAGTGTTTCCTTCAGATAAATAACACTGACATTACTTAAGAAACTGTTAGAAATGTTAACTTTTGATATCCAGGAACTTTAAGGATAAAACACAGGTTAATAAAGTCTGCAGATGATTCTCATTATGAGAAACACTGCTGTACTGTGTAAAAGAATGTAAATACAAAGTAAAGTATGAACATGAAATTACTAAGGATCATAGGATGGTATAATTCTTACGTTATTTTTCCAATACTCGATACATTACCAACATATTTAGTTATGAAATACTACATAGGATCACTGAAACTCAGTTGTTGCACATAGTATTGGGTGTTAGCATTCATTTTATTGTACTTCTACTAGGCATAGCCACATCTTAGTAAACACTTTTATTTTGTACTTGTTAGAGCAGTTAAAGTTAGCAGAAATGTCTTCTGAATTTAAATGAATGCATATGACTTATTAGTAGCATTCAGTAGTATATGTCCCTTTATATTTAATCTGCTTTTTATTCTTAGTTTATTCAAATTAAATGTAAGTAACTTGAATTTCTTGCTGAAGTTCTGTTTTCCTTTTGTTGTCTCACTCAATAGATGTATCACCTTTCTGGTAGTATATCTTCTTCCATTAGTCTGACTTGGAGTGCTCAACTGAAGATCTGTGTTGAAACTCAAATAAATAATTTGTAGTAACCAGCCAGAGATGATTAGCCCCATGAATAAAATGCGTTAAAGATTCTAAATAATGCAACTATTCTACCTGGGAGTTTGATGACTCATATAGAAAGTTCATAATGGGAAACTAAGGCAAAGGTTCTTGGTTGCAAGCACCAGAAACTTTGGGTCACTTAAGAAAAAGAATTTTTTGAATGTTTTTTTGTGACACACAGACTTTCCAAGAAATCTGGAGAATCAGGCTGGAAATATACAGGCACAAGTGAGATTAGGCAGCAGCTAGACAGTAGAGAAAACCTCGTCACAGAGGTAGTCTGTTAAGGAACAGCCTCATATCCAGTGGTATTCCATTAAGGACCACATGCCTCTCTATTCATCATTGCTGCCTCTGGAGACTGACTTTGGCTCTTGATCCTACTTCCACCTCCACTGGAAGGTGGAGGTGACTCCCACACCATAGCATCATTCCCATTGCTTTGTGCTGGGAGTTCCTGATTTAGGACCAAAGCATATGTTTACTTAAACCCCTAAACTAATTTCCTTTGGCTTGTTTGCATGGAGGATTGGGACAGACAGTATCTGGACTTAATGTGTGTTATATTTAAAGTGAGATTTACCTCCTCTCTACATTCACAATTTTTGATCAGTTGTACGAACAGGAATGAGTTTGAGATGCAGTGTAATAAAAATTCCTAGAAGTATATCCGTTATAATGACCCAGTGACTCTTCAATGTAATAAAGAGGAACTAAAATTTTAAGCAGGTATATAGAAAATAGGTATTTCTGGCCATAAATCACAAAATTAAAATTCTTCAATAAATATGTAAAGTATTAGTAATTCCTTTGAATTAATGAAATTAAAATCCTGTGTGGGGAATGATTATATTAATTTTATTCAGTACTGTATATATGTGTGTGTTATACAGTGCAGTGGCTGATACATGCTTAACAGTGATCTGTTGACTAAGTCAATTAATTATTGGTTGTCTGGCTATGTCCTAAGTTCTGGGGTAGACTGAAAGCCTCAGTGGTGGCTGTCTAAGGCGGCTGGATAAAGTGGGTAGAGGAGGAACAAACTCTGCTTTGTCTTCTGGGTTGCTGTTTAACTGGAGCATGTTTCACTTTCTTATCTATCTTATATTTAAAGGTTAATAATTAAATTTAATTGGAAAAGAATTTATGCCATCCTGAATACTGACAGTAATTTACAAAGCAGTTAAATAGTGGGAAGAATACTAACTCTTCTTTTTTGTACTATTTGAATCTTAGTTGAATTATTCTGTCTAATTGGTAGATGAGTTTTGTAGCAAGGAGCATAGGTTTACGGGAAATTTTATGAAGGCATAAGAAAATTCTATAGCAAGACAAAAAGTCTTTATTAGATTTCTCAAAAAACTAAAGAGTAGTTTCTCATCCAAGTTTCGAAGGGAAAACAAAAGCAGAACTGTAGGGCCAGGTTTTACTTTGCTAAGAAATGAAATGCTTCCTTTTCTTAATCATATACGATATTTAAGAAAATTTTAACTTGCCATTCCCTTTTAAATCCAGTTTGGCAGTGTGTACATTTATCTTTTTGTAAATACAAATAAAGGTAGCATAACCCAACAGAAGGAACACAGGACTGGGGGATACCCAGACCTGAGCTCCAGGCTTTCTTCATCATTATCCTGTGAGTGTTACCCTCAGACCAAGCATTTACCCTCATCAGTAAAGTGGGATAATAGTTCCCAGCCTGGGTGATTCACTTACTCCCCATGTCTTCACAAGTTTCCATGGTTCCAGAATGCTCCTCATATGCTTTCATAGTTTCTAAAGATATTTAACAATGTGTTCATGCTGCTTGCGTTTGCTTACTTCCTCAGCCCGGTCCAATCAGATATATATTGCCATCGATATAAGCACTTGCCCGTAAGTTCATTTCTTATAATTATATCAAATGAACAAGTCACAGAATCATATTACATGACCCACAGCAGTGTGAGGCCTAGGTTTCCACTCCCTTTTTACTGGCATGCCACTGCCTCTGTGCCTCTGCCTGCAGTGAAGTTTTTTCTCTAGTTAGAGCATTCTCCTGCTTCCCCCATCCAACTATGTCAGTACCCTGTCCCCGCCTAAAACAAAACCCAAACTTCTTACCGTATTCTATAACAGTAACTTTTAGGCTTTTAAATCTACCAGCAAGGAAGTTAGACATACATTTTATGCTTAGATAAATGCACACATGTATATACTCATTCTTTGTAATATAAACAAAAATCCTCAAAATATTTCTTACTTTTGCTTGGTGTAATATGACCTGATCTTTTGTAATCTATTCTGGTCTTTTTAAATGCTGTGGTAACCTGTTAAAATTGATTTCATGATCTTCTCCTGTTTAACAACATTTGTTTACACTCCCTGCCTGTTTACTATTTACCTGCTGATCTTTTAACCTCATTTACTTCTAATGGCCTTCTCATGTGTTATATCCAGAATGCTCATTATTTTCTTAAATACCAAGACTCTTTCTGTCTTATGACTTTTCCTTGTGTTAAGAGTGTTTTTCCACAACTTTCCAGATACGGTCGTCTGATTTTCTGTAGCAATGAATCCATTTCATTCAATCTCAACCTAAATGTTTATCCTTCAGGGTTAACTCTCCTTAACTGCAAATCTACCATTTCCTCGTTTATTTGGCATTAGTGTTTTATTTTTTGTTTTATGTCACCTAAAAAAGTTCTAAATGTCTTATTTCCTTTCTTATATTTATGTAATTACCCCTTAAGTTATATAACCCTTGTGAAAGTAGAGGCCATGTTTGTTTTGTTACTGTTTTTCTTGGTGCCAAAATAGATGCTGAGTAAATACTTGTTAAAGTAATTCATATAGAGCAGTCTGAACACAGTAAAACATTGTACTGATGAAAAAATAATAATCACTGTTACAGTATTCTCTCACCATAATTTAATTTATTGTGTGACATGTACAAGCTATTTTCTTAATTTATCATTCATGCTATTGCTTGATTGTATAGTTACAAGTTCATTGGTGGGAGGATGTTCAGAACTTTGATAAAATACAAAACATATAATTAAGAAATATTGTATATTTGCATTTCTGGATAACACACTAGAGGCTAAAGAAAACAGAAAAATTGTTTACAGCTAAGGTAAATTGGCATAATATTCTAGTGAATAAGTAAGCATATAATATTCAGGGTCATGCTTAGTCAAACTATATGTGAGGGGATGATGGAGGATGCAACAGCACAACTGCCGAATTAAATGGATCAGAGTCCTAACATTTACAAAAATCTTATCATAGTGTCAGGCCTGAAGAAGCTTTTGTCAGCAAGTATACATATATCTGAGTATTTACATTCATTACTGGATACATGCAGAGAGCAATGAGAAGATTTCTCCTAGTTTAGAAATAATATGACACATGATTTTCATGATGTAGTCTGTGGCAATCAATACAGAAAAAGCAAAATGAACACAGCAGCATCTTTTAAGTCTGTACAAAATTGCTTGGGAATTTAGCTATTTCAGGAATGTACAGCCTTGAAATAGCTGCTTGCAATCTTATATGCCAAAAATTGAGTAATTTTTCTGCAACATATGTTTTAGAAATTTCTGGGGAAAATAGTGTGCAAGCAACATCTCATGTGAAGGATGTATTTAGTGTATACAATATGAAAAACAAGCTGATTGGAAGTATCAGAATTAAAAGAGTCATATTTCTAGTACCTAAGAAAGAACTTTTTTTGGTGGTTTATTGTCTCTTCTGTTTAAAAATTCCACAGTATTTTTTAATTTTATATTTTTTATTAGTACACATTTGCAGTACATCTTGATTACATTCCTCTTGGGGAATTGGTGCATATACATAACATCTTAATTCTTTATTCTTCGCGTTTGCTCCCCCATTCCTCCCTCCCTCTTGGCCCCCTTCCCTTTTACACTAGTTCTATTTTACTAAGGATCTTAAAGTATGTAGACATCGACAAAGTATTTAGGAGTTGCTTGTGCCTGGCTTTTGGGACTCCAACAAATGGATTAATGCTTGCTTTATTGATTTGAAAGAACAGTGACTAAGGATATCATGATGCTTTCTCTGACTCTGTTATTAACCCAGTGTTTGAAAGTCTCCTCTGTTTGCCATTGCAAGTATATTTTTGTGAGAACCAAATTCAGACAATTCATGACACTTCTTTCTAAAATGATTCTGTCCTTTCTTTACCCCTTAGAAATTGCTCATCTTACTCCAGTGTATGTTTGTGCAGTGTAGCCAAGCCTTTTTCACAGCCCCATGGGTCATGATTGAGCAGTGGAATAATGGTGATATTTTATAGATAAAGCATATTCTTTTTTTTTTTTTTTTTTTTTTTGTCTTTTTGAGACAGTGTCTCACTATGCAGTGCAGGCTGGCTTTGAGCTCATTTTGTAGCCCAGGCTGGTCTCGAAGTTGCAATGATCATCCTGCCTCAGCCTCCCAAGTGCTGGGATTACAGGTGTGTGCTGCCACGCCTGTCTAGGCAGTCTTCGTTAGCTTTCTTTCTTCTTTTGTTCTTTGGTCATTTCCTAGCTCATGAGTCATACCCAACTGGAAGGAAGTATGGAAAATTAAAGTGGCTTGGTTTTTACTACTAGATTTTAATACAGATTGAGAGGGTGATATTGATTTTATATCTGTGATGCATTTGTATTACTATTGTTCATTAAGAATTAACTATATAGGGGCTGGGGATTTAGCTCAGCAGCAAAAGCGCCTGCCTGGCAAGTGCAAGGTCGTGAGTTCGGTTCCCGGTACCGGAGAAAAACCAAAAAAACAAAAAAAAAAAAAAAAAAAAAGAATTAACTATATAAAGAGAACATGCCTGAAACATGGGGTGATTTAAATCCCTAGTGATGTTTCTTTTACGATGCAGTATTAACTACCATGCTCACGTTTTGTAATGGTAAATGCAGTGTCCTCCAAATGGCCTTGCCTTTTCCACCTGTCCTTCTTTACCATTGAAAGTGCAGCATCAGCAGATCCTGTTCTGGTTAACAGAGTAATGGGGTGAGAGTACACAGTGAGCTAAGACTTAAGGAAATCCCAAATAGCAACAGAAAGTTGTTCGGCCCCTCTGTTACCTGTTACGATTAGTCTCTAGTACTTACTCCTGTAGATCATTGACATACAGAAAGTGTCAAGCCCTCATTAGGTGATGTAACAGTTGAGAGCATGGTTAAGTTTAGATTCCAAGTTCATGATTCCTCAGCTGTGTGCTTGGTACAAAGGTTCTTAACCTAGCCACATTAGAGTTATTTATCTTGTATACGAAATAGGAATTATAGCAATAGCTACCTCAAAGAGATGTCAGGAAGTTTAAATGAGTTACTTAGTAAATGATTGGTAAACATGAGCTAGCATATTTTTATTTGCCAAGTTTACTTATTACTAGAGGATATGCTTATCTGCTCAGGCTGTTATAGAGAAAGCGAGCATCATATCCTGAGTTTTTCAAAATAATTATTGTTCTATAGGTATTTGTAGGATTTATTTGACTATACTTAAATACCAGTGTCTTTTTTTTTTTTTTTTTTTTTTTTTTTTTTTTTGGTTTTTCTCCGGTACCGGGAACTGAACTCACGACCTTGCGCTTGCCAGGCAGGTGCTTTGCCGGTGAGCTAAATCCCCAGCCCCAATACCAATGTCTTATTGTGTTATTTTATCTTCAGTTAAGTGGGGCCACTGTTATATTCATTTTACATAAATTAAAATGACCTAATTTCTCTTTTGTCTAAATTTGTAGTCAGTATGACTTTTATTTTACTAAATAATTGAGATTTCCAGATGAGAAATGTATTAATGTTGGACAATAATTTTTTTTTGGTACTGAGCCTCGAATATATATTTTAAATAGTACTTTCTCTCTGTAAAAAGAATGCTGTCTGTGGAGCTGTTTCTGTCATCACCACAAACTGAAATTTGTACCTGGAAAGGAGTAATTTTACCTAGTTTAGAAAATTTTCCAATCATGGTTATCTTGCTAAAGTTTATGTTATAAATTACAAGTGTTGTAATAGGTTAAATTATACAGAAACATGTTGGAAAGTTTAGCATAGTTTCTTATGGGTTAACAAAGGATTTGTGTTAAAGAATTTTATGAAATTGGTTACTGCATCCAATATACTTTAAATAGAATATTTTAATTTAATATGCTTAGTATATATCAGCAAATCTATTGTATTGCGATTACAGACAGGAATAAAATGTGATTTCATGGGAATGTGTAGAAATTTCAGGAGTACCAAGCGTGTTAGGCCAGCACGGAAACAAAACCTAATAGTCCCATAAAGAGTGGCTATGGAGGGTAAAGGTGCAGAAAATAGTTCAGAGATAAGGAATTTAAACTAAGAGTGTAGGGATGATTAGCACCAAGGAAGGGAGTGGAAGTAAAATGCAGTCTTCTATACTGAGGAAGTCATGTGTAGCAAAGCAGAGAGGTAGGAGAAAAACTCCACTTTGAGTAGATGAGCAAAATGGTCAAGTGGTATTAAGGAAGAAAGGATTTTTTTTTTTTTTTTTTTTGAGAACATGTCTAGTAACAGGTGAGATTATATAAGCACCTGCCCCTGCTACTCCTATAGAAGTATTAAAGGTTGTGAACTTTTTCTGAAGGTAAAGGAAAATTTTGAAGGCAAGAGAGAATCACTGGAAGATTCTTTTCACATTTGCATTTTAGAAAATTCCTCTGGCAGCAGAGTTGGAGGTAGGTCAGAAGAGAGCCTGATGGGGCAGGGGGACAGTTAGAAGGCAGTTATAAAAGAGATCATTATGAATTAAGGCAGCAAGTGTGAGAAAGGAAAGGAAAATTGAAGAATTATGAATTTTATTTGAAAGGTAAAGGTGACAATTCAAATTGTCATTCTGAATGAGGGTAGAATCATCAATAATTTCCAAATCCGAGGATGGCGATACTGTTCTGCTGAGAGAAGAGTGTAGAAGGAGAGCTAGAAAGAGAAGAATAACATTTTATGTTAGATTTTTATATGTGGAGCCCCCTACATATCAGGGTTTTCTAAACAGAGTTAATCAGAAACCCAGATTTAAAATTCTTAAAATGTCACTTGAAAGTAAAGCTTGCAGAGATACCAGCTTTTATGATTACTTAGTATAAGTACACATATGACATACTATAGTATTTGGTAAAGTCTGTGATCTAACTCAAAGTAAAAAGAAAAAGGAAATGCTCAGAAAATACCACATAGAAAGTGCCAAGAAAATGGAGGCCAACAAAAGATTCCTGAGAGGTAGTGGTAAAAATGTAAACAGTAGAAATGAAATGCCACAGAAACTAAGGGAGCAGAATGGTTAAGAGGGAGAGCTCTTAATGTAAGAACAGGAAATGGCTGAAAACACGCACACCAAACTGTTAGCAGTAGCTAATTGTAGAATATGGAGTTAATGAGAATAACAAGAACTGGGAATTTTAATTTGGTATTTGAATTTGTAAGGGACAAGTGTGTTTTATATTACTGTACGTTTTTATATGTCTGTATGTTTACCTTCTTGTGTTTTTAATAAAAAATTTTAAAACTATCTTAATGTAGATTGTAGCCAATTGAAAATAAAAAATGCTATCAAATAAGCTTAATAAGAACAGAAAAAGAAGGAAAGGGCGACATGGAATGGTCAGCAGTGTCATACTGCAGAGAGGTTAGAAAAGATGAGGGCTGACAGAAGCCTTTTCGGTTGATATTTAGATTTGGTCACAAGCGACCTTATTAAAAGCAGTTTCAGTGAAAAGCTAGGGACAAAAGGTTGACCTCATTGGTGGGAAGCGAAAGAGAGAATGTACATAGGGGACACAGCCCTATGGTAAAGGAGAAGCTTGAGTGTGAAAGGAGGGGAGGTACTAGAAAAAGATTTTGGGCCAAAGATAAATAAACTTGTTTTATCTCAACATCCTTTTAGAGCAAAACTTCCACAGATGCTTCTTGTGAGTCACCTGAGAATGCAGTGGTTGGCCTGTCAGTCCCCATTATTGCAGATCTCAGCTTTTCTAAAGGTTGAATTTGCAGGTTGTAGAAGGAAGTGAAGCAGTTGTTCAGCAAGAGTTCCTAGAGGGAAGTGACCTGAGGTTGTCTGTGTGCCAGAGGTACTCATCTGTAGAGGGTTAGGGTTAGGGTTAGCCTAACCGTAGCCTAAAGTTGAAGTACTAATGAAAAGAATATGCCTTTAATTTGGAAAGGAAATTTGGCTATTTTGGGGGATGAAGTTCCATACAAAAATGCAACATTTGCCATGTTCCAAAGGCTAAGCTAAATGATGTATTTTAGATATATTGAAGAAAATTTATCAGGTGGTGTGAATAAGATAGTGAATTTCTCCTTTTTTTCTTCTTCTAAAGCCGAACAACAACTTATCCTTACACAGAAACCCAGATGTACAGCCAAAACACTGGAGGGAATTACTTTGACACTCAAGGGAGTTCCGCACAGGTGACTACCGTGGTCTCCTCCCACAGTATGGTGGGCACTGGTGGGATTCAAATGGGCGTCACCGGAGGACAACTCATCAGCAGCTCTGGAGGAACCTACCTGATTGGCAATTCCATGGAGAATTCTGGCCACTCGGTGACACACACGACTCGAGCCTCCCCAGCAACAGTAAGTATTTTGAGTTTTTATTTTCTGAATTTAGTTTCTTGGTAGCTTCTACTGTACATTTTACCCCTGTGGAGGGAAAAGAAATAAAAGATGAGGATGGAGCAAGAACATGTTACACAGTGTTAGTACCGTGGCTGCTTTCAAAATTTAGTATACAAAGTACTGTGCAGAATGTTACATTTATCTACTAATTAAGTGAATTAGGAGGTTTTCACTGGTAATGGGCAGTTAGGTGAGTTTTACTCAACATTGCTGATTTTCATAGAATTTCTTTAGTGATATTTATTAAAATACTTTGTATCATGCCTACTTTATAAAAGCCAGTCAGTAAATTAGAGAATAAAATATAGTTTATTTAGAATGTTCACATCTTTTAGTAGTAGTATTTTTGTCAGCTCATCAACAGGGAACTTACATTATGTAGAGAAGTATTTTCCAAACCTTAGTTGTTTAGGTTTTACTATATTCACATCCATTTTTAATATTGTTCACTTAATATCTTTTAAAACATCTCACTTCTAAGATAGAAAAACTATGTATCAAAAACCATGATTTTAATATGTATCAAAATCAGTACTTAAATGGTTAAATAAAAAATAAATTTACCCCCATGCTATATGAAAGCCATGTTACATTTTACCAGAGAGACACTTTGGGAAGCACTAATACAGGTGATTCATATAAAAAAATACTTGTTCTAACTCTTTCTATAGCTATGGGCAAATAATATATTAGGGACATACCTACATATATGAGTTTTTAAAATTTTAAACATTAGTATGGATTTTCACATAAGATACTTTAATGTGTTGAAATGATATCAAAAATAACCATAGAAAGTTGTATGGAATTTGATATAATCAAAGTGTGTCAACCAAACTTCCCTTTTTTTACCTCAACTAACCCTCAGGGAAAAATGATCCCTTAAGCCAAAGTTGCAGTGGTTGATTTTCTGCAGGTTCATATACAAAGGTGCTAAGCATTTGAATGAAGAAAACACTCTTTCTTACCATAAAATAAAGCAGAGATAAATTTGGGAGAAAATATGAAAAGTTAGTAGTTCTCATTTTATGTGTTTTCATCAAGATGCTATATATACTTGGTAAGTACTTTGCACACATCTTATATATTTGTAGTGATTACTTGTGTTTATATTTTCATCATTTAGTGCCTTTTCTGTCATCCAGTTTTAAAGCCCTTTATTTTTAATTCACTATTTGTTACTAACATTGGAACTGGTAACTAGCTGTTCTGAATAGAATGTTTCTTTTTGTAATTTCTTCTTTATGTTTTTCAAGATTTCTTATGTTTACTTATCTCTTACTTTTAATGATATCAAATATGATATTTCTAAGTCTTTTAGTCATATCAACATGTTTATATAACTTAGAAACAAAAGAGAATTAGCACTAATAAATCATAGCTTCTCTAGATCTCAGATATCCTATTAATAAAATAAGGGGTTAATTAGATTAAATGATTTCCTTATTTCCTCTTGCTTTTATAAGTCATAGTTATTACAAAGTAATTATGAAATATCACAAAAATAACTGTATCTTTACCAAAAAAAGAAAAGAGGTAGAAAAACGGTGTCAGTATATTAGCGCACTGGTAATAAAGGCCACCTAGACAGTCATTTTTAGTGAGAAGGAAGATACTTGGCATTTACTAAGGCTAGGAACACTAAAAATCAGGAAAAGTGTGCTTTCCGCTGTTTCGTCCACTCTCTCTCATGCTACCATCATGTCTTGGTTATTTGTCCTGTTGCTGAGACAAAATTCCCAACACTCAAAGTTAAAGGAGGAAAAGTGTATTTCAGCTTAGCATTGGTAGAGGTTTCAGTCCATAATCAGCTGGCTCCAAAGCAAGGTAGATAGAGACAGGGATTGCAGAGAAGCTGTTGATGGCACAAGAAGGTAGTAAAAACAATAAAGAAGGGGCCTTAACAGTATCTTTCTGCCCCATTTATCTTACCTGGGCTACTTAGGTTGAGTAACATTCAACCCTTAATCCTAGTGCCCTTGAAGGTAGCATCGCATCGTGAGTCAGTTCCAGGGTCACACACTCCAGATCCAGCCACCTCTGAAAAAGCCCCACCTATAAGTCTTTAGGGGGACATCTAGACACAAGCCATAGCACATACCATCTTTCTCACCCCATCCTTTTCTCCTCACCTTCTCAAGCCACTTTCACTTGCCTTAACATTAATTTTTTTACTACCTATTAAACACCCTCAGCAACTGGATTTAGGTTTTATTATAGTTAATATAGTTGCTAACACTAAGAGGATAAATTCTATAATTTAGGTTTTTTGGGGAGAGTGAGGGAAACCCTGTGGTTTTCTATATCATGTATGAAAGGTAGCATTACTTAGGTTATACAGTATGCAAATTGATGTGTCATTTTCATTATATTCATTGGTAAACTAAAATATATAAAATAATTGAACAGGGAATAGTTGAAAATATTTGAAAATATCAACTCATTATATCAGTTATATATATATTAATTTTCCCTTAAATGATTCATATTTGAGGTTTGTTTTGTGAAGGATGAAAGATCTGAAATGATTGCAGGATTTTTTTCTTTTTTCAAGAATATTTCCTTTTTTAGCAGAAGAAATAAAACTATAAAAGATATGATTTTTATGGAAAAATCATAAAGTACTCTTTTCAAAGCTTATATAGCGGTACACACTCGCCTAAATATTCCTCTGCTAGTGTTCATTGTATTACCTTGCGTTTAATTACCAAAACATCTGTGTGATTTAGAGCTGCCTTTCGATGGTACTAAAGATTTGTATTGGCTTGATGCACAATGAGTTGGTTTTTTTTTTTTTCTTTTTTTTTCCGGTACCGGGAATCAAAATCACAACCTCGTGCTTGCCAGGCAGGTGCTGTGCCACTGAGCTAAATCCTCAGTCTTTAATGTGCAATGAGTTTGTGATTCTTAGTTTACAGTTTCACATTTTACTAAAATTAACAAGATTTAAGTACTATAAACTTACTGAATTCCACACGTTAGAAAATTGGTACATTTTTAGTTGTTTCAACTCCTAAACACCAGTTTTTTTAGTAAGTTCTAGGTCATTAAAAGGAACTTCCTTGATGTCATAGCTTTGCCGTTCACTATAGAACCATAAAATGCATGTGCACACAATCTTGGCAACTTGTTGGTCAAGACTCAAGTCTTTCCTTTCTCAACACTGAACCAAACTATGTCAGATAAGCTCAGTACTTTTGCCTCGTCTCTGTTAACATGACCAATACAGCTCACTGTGTAGGAGTAGCCTATGTTGTAGCCAAATTTGTGACTGCAAACAGTACAGTCAGCCCTCTACACCCACGAATTTCATATTGATGGATTCATCTAACCTGAGACTGCAATAGAATTGCATTTGTCTTGAACATACACAGGCGTCTTTTTCTTGTTATCCTCCCTAAATGATACAATAAAATAACTACCTAGCATTTCAGTTATTACATCTACTTGACAGATGGTTTAAAGCACAAAGGCAACTATTTACTGCTAAATAAAATTATTTTTAGCATTTTATAGGAGGAACTTGAGCATCCACTGTTTTAATATCAGAAGGGGTTCCCTTCTGAGGGCTCCCCTCAACTGCAGCCATTCCTTAAGAGCCCAGAAATAAGTGGAATAGGTAGTCAATTCATTCAGTCAGTGTGAAACTAGTTAGGTTTGGATACTTCAGAGGAGCAAATAAATAACCTTTATTCAATTTCTGACCAGCAAAGATTCTTGCTACAATTCTCAAATAATTGTAGTGACCCCCTTTTACATTTGACTTGTTTCTATACAGAAATACTTCCATTTAAAAATGCTACAAATAATTTTCTGTCACAAAGTGTACTTTAATGTGCAAATAGATTTTTACAGTATGCTAATGATGAAAGTTTATGATTTGAAATAAGAGCCATTAGGAAAAGAAATGAATGATTAGCACTTGAAATATTCAATAAGTAACTTAGAAATATTGCTGTATAAAGTATCTCTTAATCATTAACAGAATTTTGATTTGAACATATGACTTTAGTTATATAACTTCAAGTGAAAATACATTTTACATAAAGATACTTCATTTTGGGCTTCTGCACTGTGAGTTTTCAGTTTTCATGGTACATAGAATGTCATTGTTTCTAAAAAGATAACAATGATAACAAATTAAATTTTATATGATGGCTCTATTATGGTACAAACTACCAGTATTCAGGTTTAGCCAAAGTACTATTGTTCCTTTTACTTACTATACTTTTTTTATTTGGCCAGTGAGAGTCCATGTGTTTAAATTTATATGTATTATATTATAATGTTTTTTGCTTGTGTAAATACATACACGGGAAAAGGCATTTTTGTTGGTAAAATTAAGTTAGAATTTATAGAAAGATTATCTAACATTTTTGTTGGGCCATTACTGAATATGAATTCAGCTAAGTTGCAACTTAAATAAATGTTTTAGTCTTCATTAAATTGATGGTAGGGATCTATTTATTGTTTTTTCAATAGCACATAGACATTATAGTGAATCAATTGGCTATAGTCAGAACTCTGAACTAATACACTTTCCTTGTAACTGTATGACCGTAGTGTTTCCCTTTATGTATTTGTTTATTTGAAACTCCAAGATAGTTTTGATTCTTTTTCTGTATCATCATATCATTTAAAGAATTTTAGAAGTTTGGAATCTAAACACAATTTACACTGGAAAAGTCAAAAGTTTGCAAATGAAGTTAGTGACTTCTTTGTGCTTATCACCACTTACTTGTACCAGACTGTATAATAATTAGCAGTATGCTTTAAGAAGCTTTATTTAGTCCTCCAGTGAATACTGTTTGTATTCATATAGCCAGAGTTATTTATGGGATTTTTATTCCTTGATAACTAAGTTACATTACACATTTTAAGAATATGAAATGAAAATTACTTTTAACAGCTCTAAGTATCTACATTTAGTAATTATATATGTTAAAGAACTTTTGTTAAAACTAAGTCCCACCAAGAGTTACTAAAAAAAGCATGTTGACATTAGTATTATCCATGTCTTTTTTATTAATGTAGAATATTATAATTTAATTATTTGGAGAAAAATTTGGATGCCCATCTGCTGCTATAAAGTTTAGCTTGACTTGTATAATTTATAGCAAGTGAAGAATCTATGTAAAAATTGTACAGGGTCTTATTTCTTCAGCCTTGGGTATGTATGTTTATAATTTTGGTAAGAAGGAATGCTTTTCCTAAGAAGATGAATATGTTTAGCTCCCCAGAAAATTAATTTGTCTGTTTACTCCTTTGTGGTGTGGCTGTTTGTTTTATTTTAAAATTTCTGTTAATTTTATTATTTGAATTAATTATACTTACATGCATTGAAAAATTATACTTAAACACATTAAATATACACATTCAAAAGGTATAAGAAAGTACATCATGAATCTCTCACTCTTGTTCCTGAATTCTCTTCCTTAAAAACAACCACTGTTACCAAGTTCTTTTAAGTATTGTTCTAGAAATACTCTATGAATATACAAGCAGAATATATTTTTTCACATAGCACTAACAAAAATACTATCTTGCTTTTTTTCATGTCACAGTATGTGTCAGATTTTTTTTTCATGTCAGTACATGGAGGACTTCCTCATATTTATGAAAAATGATTGTATTAAAAGTAGCTAAACTGTCTTACAAAAGGAAAAAGTGTTAAAATAATGTTAGATTATTGGTTATGACTGTATAGAATATAAAAGCCATGTAGTAACATGAGATTAAAACTTGTTTATCATATGTAAATGTAAACTTAGAAGAAAAAACTTTTAAGTTAATGGTGTATAAATTATGCATAAATCAGTTATTTTATAACAATTATTTAGTTTTCCAATTAGCCTCAATGATTAAAAGAAGGAAATACTTTCTCCACTTATGTATTTAGGCAGGAGCATGTATCTCCATTATGATCTTAGCATTTTCTGTTTTCCTAGGGCCCTTTTTCCCTGGGCCAACATGAGCCCTCAAATAAAACCCTTTAGACAGACTACCACGGATCTTCTGCTTCCTGCACTGTAGCATAAATGACTGAAGTTTCTGCGACCTCATTTTCAAAGCATTTAATAGAATGGGACTTTGAGTGACTTGTAGTCTCCACCACTTCATCTCTATTCCACTCAACTGTCAGTCAGTTCCACACTGCTCCAGCCTTAAGCTGATAAGATGTAGAGGCAGTAATTTTATGGTTAAGACCATAAGACATTCCAGGCTTAGAGATCTTAATAAGCTAGAAGGTTAAGACAAACAGAATGACAGGGCCTTCATTCTTTCCTAACCACAGCAAGTGAATTCCCCAGAATTTTTGAAGCAAAATATAATAATGCCTTACTTAATTTTTCATTTATTTTATTCTGAAACAGCATTTCAGAACACACTATATTGTAATTTTCCAGAAATGGCTAGACTATTTCATATACAATCTAGTTTAGAAGGGTTTAATGATGTGTATACATTATATTTATGTATAGAGGTAAATAACGTCTTAGGTGCCTCTTACATTTCATTTGCTTGATTTTTCTAATAACTAAAAGCTAAATTTCTAATTAATCTAATTTGAAACTACTATAGATTTTAAAGGAAAAAATAACTAATACTTTGTTCATATAGATCAGGTAGTCAGATAAAATATGAAATGTATTGGTGTCAATTAAAATGTACTATTGTCTGTGAGTTACATGAGTCACTGTTAGATGCAGAAAGTTTTAATACTATTCGTTCTACTGGCTAGCTTAATGGGAAAAAAATACAACACTATGTCTATGACTAATTATCATTTTTCTAATGAGGAGGAATTTCCATGACCCCATGATTATTAGTTCCTTCTTGAAACCATGTGATGGAATTGCCACTTTCTAGGCGTACATAACTACTGTTGTGTTTATTGGCCGCAAAATTAATTGGTTTCATTGAAAGTCTAGCTGTGGTATTTGATTAAAACTACTGGTGGCAGTAAATTGCATGGGCTAGGAATTTTGTAATGTAGCTATTGATTGTTAGAAATAATTTTATATATTCACTTATGTGTACTTGATATAAATTTTAATGACTTTACTATCTCTCATAAAATGGAAGATAGGGTTTTTAATTGTATAAAATACAATTAAAATACAAAGAAAATACAAGAAAAATGCAATTAAGCAAGAGGAAGAAGGAAACCTAAAAATGAAAGAAAATAAAGAGATCAGAACTTGTAGGTGGTATGATTGTGTATCTAATTAAAAAAAGAGAATCAGATGAAACTATAATAAGAGAATTTAATAAGTTGGCTTAGTACAAAGTAAGTGTATGATGAAATCATTAGCTGCTTGACAATTTAAAAATACCTGCCAATAAAATACATATATATATCCAGATATATATCAAATACCTATGTGCCAGATACCATAAATAAAACTTCTTAGAGTTCCTGAAGGACATAAAAGGTAACTGAATAATTGCAAAGGCATACCATATTCTTACATAAAAGAAATTTTAGTGTCAACATTGAATCTCCCTAAATTTACTTAGAAGATATTTCAACATAATCTGAATCACAATTTCAATAGATTTTTTTTTATCTGAAAGTTTGTAAGAACAGTACAGAAATAGAAAATTTTGTAAAAAGACATATGAGGTATAGGGAGGGAAGGAGGAAATACCCTACCACTTATGACAGCACACTGTAAAACTTTAATTAAAACAGAGTTGTCTAGGCATATGAATATGAACCAATAAATGGAATAAACTAGAGAATTTAAATAGTCTAAGAAAATACAGAGTAGAGAATAAAGGTGTCACTCCCGGTCAGTGAAGAAGTGATGTATTCAATAATGATATTTGGAAAAACTGGCTAAGCAATTCAGAAAATTAAATTAGTTCCATATATTATTCTCTGTAACAAAATTAATTTCACCTGAATTGAAAATGTGCTTATTGTTTTTTTTTAGAAGGTGAGCTTTATAAACTAATCAGAGAAAGCCCCAAAATAGATGATCTTGATTTCAAACCACTATCCCAATTTAAACAAATATTCTCAGAACACATTCAATTTATATTGTTATCTAATCCATTTTCCCCATAAAATTTTTCAAAATAGCTTCATGTGCTATAAAATTACTAAAACTTCAGGTTGAAAACATAATAATTTTCAAGATTTCCCAAGATGTCATTGAACAGAAAGGAAAAGATCTCATGCAGTTGAACATTTCTAAGATCTAAAACGTGTTTGCTATAAAGCTTACTTTTAATGTGTCAAGATCAAGACTTTATCCTTTGCTACTTTGTGGTTCAAGAAGGCATGAAAAGCAAAGGTGACCTAGGTGTGTTCTCTGGGCATGTAAAAGTTTTTTAAGGGCTGAAAGAGTAGCCTGTCATGAATCTTTCACAGTTAAGCTTCTTTTAAGCATTACTTTGGAATTAATGTATTTATATATTGATTAATATTTGACTTGAACTTAAATTTTAAAGATCAGTATCATAATCAGAGCAAATACATACAGTATGTATTTGCCAGGCTTCCTGGGTCCAAAAGACAACCTGTAGCTCCTTAGAACAAGATACCATTTTCTAGAACAGAACTAACTGATCCTGGTTTAACTGCTGAGTATAGGGTATTCATTTTTTATGCTGCAATGAAAAATACCTTTAAATTGTATCAGAGGACTTATGTTCTAATTTACGAATACACATCTCTATGTACAAATATTGTGTTAGCAATCACATAAACTAAATGCAAATTGGGGATGTTCTTCTGTTGTTGAAGTTGTTCCTTTAGGAAGTCCTCAACAGCTATATGAGTGATGGCTCAACTCAGCCGTCACAAAACACCTTTTTTATTTGCACAGAAGTCACTAAGTGGAATTGTTTGATCCTACCTGGTCTCAGACACAACCAAAATTTAAAACCCTGGAGTTGAGAAGAGAAAGTCTGGTCATAAGTGTATATCTTTTTCATAGAATTTCACTAATGAATCTATGGTTCCTTCACAAGAGAACAGAAATATTGTTTCTCTGAGAAAGTGCTCACTGATGTGATAAGCAGAATAACCTGTATTAATAAGGAAATGTAATTGTCAGACATTGGGTAACTAAGTTTATGATTAAAATTTAATCAAAACTTTTGTTTGCTTAGAAGATACATTTAAATTATTTTTAAGTAGCTTAAAGTCATATATAAAGCCTTTCCTATGGGAAAGCAGATCTTATTAATAGTAAATTATTTAACCCATTTCAGTTTCATAAGCTGCACCTCAGAAGGTAGTTTCATTCAGACAATTAGAGATATTTCCACTTGATTTATATTCATGTTGTATTTCCACATACTGAAAGCATTGAGTTTGGAGTGATAAATCCTGGATTATAATTTCATAGTTATCATTTTTGTAATCTCAGGAAAGCTTGTTAATTTCAGAGGGCCTCAGTTTTCTAAGCTGTAAAAAGGAGACAGTATTCCTTGCCTACCGTATTTCACAAGGGTTTTTGTGAAGATCAAATGAAAATTAACACGAAAAGGCTGTGGAAGTCGTGAAGCATTGTAGGACTGTTTTAAACTACCACCTTAAGAGTTCTAAAATGGAAATAATTTCTATCATGAGGTTGACTTTAATTATAGCGGTAGTTGAATATGTCAGCCTTGACCTTTATTCTTCAAAAAAGATTAAAAAGCCATTTAAGAGTCAAGAGAATACTGCTTGACCTATAAAGACAGTAAATAAGATGATACAGTTGTTCTTTTTCCTTCTGTCTTGTTAGCATGTAGTGGAAAGATAGGTTGATAATTATATGAAGAGTCATAATTGTCCATATAGATGATATCCTATTAGCATAGGTGTAGTAGATATGTATAGGAGCCACATGTCCAGAGGAATCTCTTTTTGTCCCATGTAAATCATTCAGAATACTACCACTTCTTCATGTTTCCTTGTGACTCAAATGGAAGTTTTTTTTTTTAGCAGTATCTCCTGCTTCTAAGTAAACACTGTGCTCCCTCCTTTCTAATTACTTGTACTAGAAGTATTTGAGTAGCGTAGGTTTCCCTGAAGATTTTCTAGGGGAAAGAACAAAAGCTTTAGTACTGCACTCTCCAAAGTACAGTCACACAAAATGTCTTTGCATCACTTTGTCCTCCACAGTCTGTACTTTCTGCCAGTGAGCACTCACTTCATCTTGTCAAATCTAAGATCAAGCCAGTCTCCTCTAACTCCCTCTACCACTCAGCAGAGCACTTAGAGCTGGTAGCAACTGTACCAAACAATTGACCATCTTATTAGAAGGATTCTTCTTTGGTAGGTGGTGATGGAAATTATAAGTTAAAGCTGGGGAATGACGGTAGGGAAACTTTTCTTTTACATTTTTCCCTTTAAAAATTGTACTCTTGGAAAAGAAAATACAGTATTGACCTCCCCTTCGAGCATGGAAAAAGAAAATGCAAACAGAATATTCATTGAACACCCAGACATTATTTCGGCCCTTCTCTCCACTCTGATCCTCTTAGAGCATAGGTGCACCTTTTAAGGTCCCTTTTGGGTTACTGAATTTTGGTTGATGTAGTATAGGCCTCAAGGTGGCCACGGGTGCCTGGAGACTATGTATCTGCCCTTGATTCCACAATTGCAGCATTAATATGAGTGCTAAGAAGAGTGTTCATTCTGAGTTTTGAGCCACATCTGTCATTCTTCATCTCATCAGATAATAACCTCCCTGCCTGCTTCAGTCCTCCTGGGAGAGATTCCTATAACTTTGAAGGGGCAATACTCAGCTTAGTTTCTTGTTCCAGATGTAAAGTATAGCATCTCCCTTGCCGTTTTTGAATTTTTAGTCCTAATTCCTGAGAAATCTTGGAAGATTCCCTACTACCATAGTCTACTACCAAATATATTTGAATATATGATATACTTAGAAATTGTATACTCTGCCTTACATGAACTATGCATTTTTTTCCCTAATCTACTCCCGGATAGCTAAAGTCTTCTTGTTGCAATATGGGCATATTTTTATCACAGTTGAAAATGCCATTTTCTATACTAGAAACAGTGTATACCATCTCTAACTATCCCTCATGCCTTAGAGTGGAGATCATTTTGGTGAGATGAGGGAAACCCATTTATATGGTTCCCTGTGATCATGTCTTGAAATCCAGTGTTTGGTTGAATGAGCTGTGTTAATTTTAATTCTCACATCCCTACTTGGTGCCTCAATTCCAAACATCAGTCTCTCCTAAAATTAATATTCCCTCCTGTCTTCCTTCAGAAAAATTAAATCACTTACAGAAAAACACTTTATGGTGGTGGTGGTAGTAGTAGTGTGTGTGTGTGTGTGTGGGGGGGGGTGGGGTCCTTCCAAACTCAAGTGGAGTCTTAGTTTCTCATAATCATCTTCATTGTAAACCATGCTCTCAGCTACTTGCTCCAGCCAAGTTGGATTTTCCTAATTTTGCTGTAGAACACCTTGTTTTATGACACGCTATGAAGAGATCTTTAGGTCTTGCTATTAATGTGTGGCCAGAAATCTGGCATGAGTGTGGGTAATTCTCCATATTACCTGAACTTCGGTTTTCCAAACTTTGCCAGGCATTCTTTTGTTGTAGAATATGAGGCTTTGAGACCACACATAATTCCTAAGTTCAGGCAACTTGTCATCAGTTCTTATCACTTTCCTGCCTGCAGGCCTGCCATTACTCTCACATTTCAGGAGCCTAAGTATACTACCGAATCTTTCTTTTTTCTGAAAATATTTATGGCTTTTACTACGACTGGATGAAGTGTTCCTAGATTAGGCTGATAACCAGTATTAGAATTGATGTCCATTGTCTTGGGAATCCTGTTTCAGACAGTAAATCTGGAGGGTTGTAAATTATCTTAAGTCTATTGCCAAGGGTCTTCTTTTTTCTTCCTCAAAATATTCTAGTTTTTCAAGGTAGTTATATGCCCTCAGTGGCTAGAGTTGATATCTGTTTCTTCTATGGCATTTCACATGGCTAGTTTCTAAGTCTCACCCTTGCCAGTGATCTCACTTAATACTGTGTTAGCCTTTTTCCCTAGACCAGATATTTCATCACAAATGGAGACTCCACCATTTGGTCTTAGATAAGATACCATAGCCTCTTACCTAATTATGAGGTGATGGTCCAAGACCATCATGAACCAGTCCTAACCTAAAAGCACCATACATCCCACATGTGGGGAGAATATAAATGTAATTGGTGACTTAGTCTCAAGGTGATTGTTAACAGATAAAGCTGGGCACTATATCTTAGTTTGGAGAATTTCTAAAAATTAATAAATAATAAATAAAATACTTCTATAATCTAATGCTTCACCAATTTAAGGAAGAAAATGGAAAGTTTTTTTCTGTTTGCCATGCCTACTTTTTATTTGGGGAAAAAAAGATTTTTATAGTCATAAAAAAAATTGCCTCTTTGCCATTAAATAGAAAACACCAAAGGGACATTACTGAAAAAGTTATCAGAGAATTTAAGAGAGAGGAGCAACTCTCAGTGAGGCCTTAAAGCACTGCGATGTTCAAGTTGCCCGAGAACCTCTTGTTAACCTGGTTACAGTACTTTTGCACTGGAGTTGAAATTTCTTTTTTTTTCTTGTTTTAATATGCCGTTGAAATTTCAATAATGAAATGATTAGTATTTTTAGAATAAAGACCATCCAGTAGAAATTTGAAGGAACAGGAAAACATTTTAGAATCTATTTATATCAATATATTTGAATAGTGTTTTTAAAATGTTCTAATCATACAGTGATAAAGTAGACTGTTGTGTTCATTTCAAGTAAAAATAAGGCCCTGCCATGCTTTATCAGACCCTCTATCTTTAGAATATATTAAAAATATGTTTATATTCATCCTTTTATTCTCATTGCTGCCTTATTTGGGCTCTCACCTTAATCTTAGATATTACCATAGCTTCTGAATTTTTTTTGTCTAGATTCTCTCCCATCCTATACAAGATTGATACCTAAAGTCCTATAAAATCATAATAATTTTCTTTCTCAAGATTTTTAAATCATGGCCTGCATATTATTTAATCAAAGGTCCTAGCCAAGAAATTGCAGTCTATCTCAATTTACCTTGCCCTAAAGCAGCCTCAGTGTTCAGTGAGTCTTTTTCTTCCTCAAACACACATTGTGCCATCCTGCCTTGTTTACTCTACCTGCGATGTACTAGTCTAACCCGACCAGAATTCAGACATTCTTTTTCAATTCTTTACTAAACAGCTACCTTACCCATACTGTATGGAACTGTGCCAGCAAGACATAATTCTTCTTTCTCTGCCCTAGTAAATAATTGTTTTAATTCATTTGGGTTGTTTTTAATCACTGGCAATGAGTGTATGTGTGTATATGTGTGTCTGGTGTGTGTGTGTGTGTGTGTGTGTGTGTGTGTGTGTGTGTGTATTCCGTTGTATATGAATTGACTTGTGTCACTTCTACCAGTTATATTCAGGCCATAATATATCTTAAGTTTCTGATTGACAGGCTGTGTTTACTACCATTTTTCTTGCTCTCCCTCCATCCTCCTTCCCCTCCCCTCTCTCTATTTAGCAATCCCCACACAGAGCTAACTAACATTGCACCTTGCACACAAGGAGCTTTTATGTTTGTTGAAATGGAATGAAATCACTTAAAGCTGTGCTAGTTTAATAAAGTTCCTTCTATCAGTAGCAAGTACCACGACTGTTCAGTACTGACAGAAGGTTATTTATTTAATTTTACAATTTTTCCTGATTTAAAAAAATAAAACCCTGCAGATTCTTGGAACTGACTCACTTTTAAGTTTTAGCTACTTGGAAATCTAGCCAGTCATTTTCACTGAATGAAGCAACAGTGATGTATTATATTCATTAAGATTAAGAATATTTTTCAGATGTATGAGATACACATTATGTTGAATATTTAGACCAGTAATCTTGGGAATCAATGTGCCTATTTTATGATGACTAGAAGTATTATAGTTTCTACTTAGGGAAATTCATAAATGATTGCTCAGCACTGAATTTTATTTATTTGTTTGTTTGTTTGAGACAGGGTCTCACTATGTAGCCCAGTAGTCCAGGCTGGCCTCCAACTCACAACCATCCTCTTGCCTCAGCCACCTGAGTGCTGGGAATACAGAATCATCATTGCACCCAGTGCCCTAAATTTTATTTTTTAAATGATCTACAGTAAACTGGAACCATATAATCTGACAAGTCCACTTTTGGATTCTTTATTTTAGGTGTCAGATGCTGAGGCATGCCTTCTTTTTCTTGACATTGGTCATCTCCCAGAAGCTGAACAAATGCTTGCTCAATTATCTAATGAACAGCAGTGGAGAAGATAACAAGTTGATTTCATACTTGATGCGTCCAGTAGAAATTTATCCTAATTTTACCAAAATTTTATTTAACCAATTTGTGGTCTATTCCTCTGTCTCTCCATGCCATCCCCAAACACATAGATCTTTCTCTATGAAACTAAGAGCAGATTATGGCTTCATTGGTAGGAAATGACACTATAATTCATTTAAAATAATAGAGCTGATTAATCCTTCATAACTTTGTAATATCAAAATTTACCTCATTGTTATTCTTCTTCCCTATTTCTACATTATTCCTCTAATCTCTCCTCCTCACTTTCTCTCCATTGTTATAATGTGCTCCTATGGGTGATAATCTTTTCCCATGCTCTTGCCCTTTCCCTTAAAGCTTCTGTTCATTCTATAAACATTTATTGAGCACATTTTCGCCCTTTACTGTACCTAGGAGAAAACCCATTTCTTGGCTTTATCTGAAAATCAACATTTTTTAATATTCATGTTTCCTCAAAACCTTGTTAACACTGCTTTTCCTTGACTCCCACATATCAGTATCTGATTCTAACATATTTTTCAGTATTATTCATACCACTACTGTGTGCTTGTTCGTATATGCATCACAGCTTGGTTCCTTGCCATTTCTCAATTATGGACGCAAAACTACTTTCTTGCCTCCTGAATTTATTGAGTTTGTTCTTCTTCCCTAAAATCTACCCCCATTTTCCCACTACTACAGCACTTATATTTCAGACTATGTGTTCTGACTTCAGAAAATGTACAAGCACTGGGGAAAAGGATGTAAATTTTGTAGGGCTTCTCAAATACACTTTTTCTCAGTGGAGAGCTCAGAGTTTTGATCACATTCTCAGAAGGAGGCCAAGATTTATCCAAGACTTAAAGAATATTGTTCTCATTTTCTTTTACTTTTCTAAACTACACATTTGTTTTTGTTACATATAGCTTTGTTCATGTAATCATGCATGCATCTATGTATGTGACTACGTACTCTCTCTTGCTAGATTATAATATCTAATACATTATGAATTTCTAAATCACTGTTTCCTGCAAACTACCTTATATATGATAGGCACTGTCACCATGTAATAATTAAAACTCATCCTTTGTAAAATATAGTCAGTGCTATGATCTTTATGATATTAGAATTCCCTTCAATTTTAAAGAAGTGAATATGATAAATATATAACTTTTTAATATATTTCTCAAACATTTATCAGCTATATAGTAAATATTCTGGTTATTCTTATTCCTTTGTACTGATTAATGAGCTTCAATGAATTTCTGGTTATTTGGAAGATAAGAGTTTCTAAGTAGCCTACAACATGCTTGCTCTGAAGTTACCTTTCTGATTAAAAAGAAATCAGTGTTTATTTACTTATTGGTTGTCCTGTCTTTCCATGTTTCCTTCTTTCTGCTCCTCAGCTCCACAAATTTAGTACAGGCCTAAGTGGATTAGGGCAGAAAATTCGTATAGACAAAGTGAGTAGCCATTCATTTTCTGTATTACAAAGTGTGGTATAAACAAGAACTCAAATTCTGAAGATCCAAAGTGGTCGAGAAAGTAAATATCGATCATAGGGAATGCAGTTTCATCTGTGTATCTCTTTGTTTCTTTATATTTCCTGTGAGCTCTTCAAAACAGCCAGAAGGGACAGGGGACTGACTCAGGGAAGGGTCTATGCTCAATCTCCAGGGCATGCACACATACATGCACATATATGATATGTACATAAGAGAGAAAAAACCTGACTAGAAATGAGAAGACTGTTTTCTACAATGCGGCCTACTAGAGAACTGCTGAAGTCTAGGAACCTCTGTGGTAAGAACTTCAGTAATATAAGCAAAGCTCTAAGAAAAACAAATGCTTAGCTCCTCAAAGAAAAGGAACTGCTGAAGCAGGTGCACTGGTATACCCCTGTAAGCTCAGCTCTCTGAGAAGCTGAGACAGGAAGATCACAAGTTTCAGTCCAGCCTGGGCAACTAGGAGACCTAGAAAGACCCTTTCTTTAAGGGTTGTGGGTGGGGGAAGCACTGTACTAGTCTAGCCCACTTAAAATTGCTGCTTCACAAACCCAGGACATGGACATATATCCCCTAAGTCCCAGTTCATGACCATGGCACAGCACAAAGGATGAAAGATTACTCAGAGTCAGTGTTCGATCCAAACTCCAAGAAGTCCAGAGGAGGTACCCTTAACCAAGACCCTTCAGCCTGAGAAAGTATCATAAAGGCAGCTGTGAACTTTTTATTGATAGAACCAGGAACCAATGATAAAAGGAAAAAGAAGTACATCTGGGCAGGAACTGTTGTAGGTGACAGGGGAAGGACAAGGGACAGTCAGGGTGGTCTGTTAAATGAGTACTTTTCTATAATTCCTTAACCTAACATTTGTTAGCATTTCCTTTTATTAATTTTAGGGAAGAACTAGAAGCTTGGGAAAGTAATACATAATAAAATTAATGCTATCAGTTCCCAAGTTGTTTAGAAGACTAAATTTAATATTGCTAGAATGGATGCTAAATATCTGTATATACAGTGTTCTACCATAAAGAAACTAGAAATTTGATAGAAAATGAAGGCTTTGCTGTGGATATTAATTACTCTTTAACATTTTTTCCTTTGGAGGGAGCAGTATGTTAAAATAGCAAGGCATTATCAATTTTCATGGCGAAGTATGGCATGAGAAAGTTAACTGTGTTTTAAATCATATACTGAATTGTTAATGTGATTAAATATTAATAAAATTTATTTTCTCTCTAGAATTGCAAAATGTGATTTTTAAAAGAAAATTAGTTAATAATTTAAACATAATCCAATAACAAAATGCAGATTATTTGTTACCTACTTTTTTAAAAACAGAATCTGTAGTAGTAGTAGGAGCTGAAAGATAATCTTTAACTATGAGGTTACCAAGAGCATCTCACATTTTCATTGCCACCTTCTTAAGCTATTATGACTGTTCATGGTATGCTGAAACTACGTAGAAGAAAACTATATCTTTTGTTGCCCCTTTTCTTTGTTGCTCTAAATTATTTTCTCTTCTACATTCCATTTCTGCTATCACTCCTAATATCTCTGCCTCACCACCATCATCCTAATATGTAGCAGCCGTAGTTATAGTTACATCTGAATATTTGCTCATATCCACTTTCAAATTTTACTACAAGATTAAAAAAGGGATGTATAGAGTTAATAACTTTTAAATATTAATAAAGGATTTTTGTACATTTGCATTAAAATACTAATGCGTATTGGACTCAGAATCTGTTGTATGATTTTTCTTTCATGATGGAATAGAGAAAAATATTAAATACTGTTTAGGTGGAAGACTATTTAGAGAGTAGTTACTAACCCACATCTTGCACTATGAAAATCAAGAACGTTTTCTCATGACTAGAAAAATCTTCCGGGGTTCCTGCTCCTCAGGTCTCCGTGCTGATTATAGTTATAGAATGTTCAAAAAGGTTTACTTTTGTGACTGGACTTACTATTAATGTGCATATTTTTATTTGTTTCTTGGCGGTGGGGGAGGGGAAAACACATTCACTGATAACTATTCTTTAGCCACCATTGAAAAAGAAGTTGAACTTTAAAGAATATATCAAAAATTTTTGGTCAGCCTTTTATTACTATCTTGTCTTGAGCCCTTTTTTTTTAATGACATCTATTATCAGATTGAAATGGCGATTGAGACGCTGCAAAAGTCTGACGGTCTGTCCACTCACAGAAGCTCACTTCTCAACAGCCATGTAAGTTGCCTCTTCTTCATGTAAACTAATCTCTTGCTTGTTCTGCATGTGTTGCTTGCCTCTAAATGCTTGTTTTATTTATTTATTTTGCTTCTTAACCTTCCTGTCTTAGCCCCTTATGATCTCTGAATTAGTTAATGGATGTTAGGTACAAGGAAATATCTCAAAAATGAAGCCTAGGTTTTTATAGTGTTTGAATACAGATAAAGCATTTCACAAATAATGAGAAGCTGCCATTTATATGTAAAAAAAAAAGATTACTGGTGATTTTAAATATTTAAATAAAGTTTCCAGTCTGATATTTATTTAGTATAAAGGAAAAATTCTTATAATCTGTGTGCTTACATGTTTGAGACGTAACAATAGGCATGTCTCCTTATATGAGTAATGAGAGATTCTTTTAATGGATAAAAGATTATTAATGCCAAATCCAGGAACAAACTATTTGAAAATGATTTAAACCATTTAACCATTTATTTATTTTTCAAAATTTTTTATTTGAAAAATTAAAAAATACCTAACAAAACAACAATGAAGACAAAATCAAAACAACACAAAAACACGAAAAGTGATACATGACCTCAAAACAAAATGATAGGAATTAACAGTGATTGCTACATTATATATTATCTTTAACAAAGTTGCTCAGTCCACCAGACATAAAAATATAAGATTGATCAAGCAAAAATAGTAACAAGTAATAAAAGTAACAAGTAAACAAAACAAAACAAAACATTGGAAGTGACACAGAGCTTCACCATACAAGACAGTAAACCATTAAGATTATATAACATGAACAGGACACAGCAGCATAAATGAACTCAGGTCTCAAAAATTAAAGAGAAATGAAAAATGGACGAAAGGTAAAGATGAGGTTGTAGGTGCTCTGTAAGTTGCTAACTGTTTAGATAAAACAGAATTACTGTGACTATTTCTTGATGCTTTCACTGTTACCAGGTGCAGCATCACTGTGACTGTGATGAGTGTAAGAAGGATTATGACAGTTTTGTGAAATTATAAACATTTAAATAAGTTCAAATTTGGGGAGCCAAGGAAAGTGCTGATTAAAAATTACCCTAAGATGACTATTGAATATATGAAAGAAAGTAAATTATCTATGACCTTAAATTTGTTCTAGGTGAAGCTTTGCTAACTTAATACCAATGACATTTTAGTAAGGATTAGAGTTTTTCTTCCCAACTGACAGTGTGTTCTTAAATTGAAGGATTGAATTTTTAGGATTTCTTAATTTTTGTCCGTTTCTATCACTGCAAAGTGTAAAATTGCAAGGACTGGGGATATAGCCCAGTGGCCCAGTGCCTGCCTAGCAAGCACAAGGTTGGGAATTCAATTCCTGGTACCCCCCCCCCCAAAAAAAAGTTCAAAATTGCATTTTCCAAAAGAAAGGTTATTTTTCAATAAACTTAAACTTTTAGTTCACAGAAAATGTTTCTGCTATACTTTTTAAATATTTAGACTTTTTTTTGCCATACTGAGGGTGAAAACCGGTACCTCATGTATACTGGGCTAGTGCTCTCCCACGGAGTGGCATACCGAGCGTTTGGATTTCTGAACACTTAAGTATTAAATTCCAAAATAACACTACCTTCTTATGTTCCAACACATTTGTTTGTAAATGGGATATTTTGTTTTGTTTCTTTTTCAAGGTGAAGTTTCCTGGTAAACAAAAACAGGTCAGGCAACTGGAAAATGCCTATAATTTTAATGAAAACCATAGATATAAATTTTATAATACCATAATATATTTTTGCCTTTCCTTTTGAAACAGTTTCAGACTATGATTTTTCCCCCTTTCTGAATATTTGTATGCAAGTATGTCACTCTTGCGTATTTCTTAAGTGTATCCCTGCTGTGTTGGCATACCTGGCTTGTATTAAAAGGCTAATTTACTATTACTGTTAGGCTATGTCTGTGTGGAGAGGGGGTGCTAAGCAGCTGCTGTTTGTGTTTGAAAATGTTAAGAGAAAATGTTACTCACTTTTAGTCAGAAATGTGCAAAGACAGCAGTAAAACTACCTCTCCCCCCAAAAGACCCCTAAAGTTTCCAAGTACTTTGAAATTTGTAAGTTATACTTGATATTTAATTTACTTTCCACCTTTATTTAGAATATATAGTACAGCACATATATGACGTGTTACATATTTAATTTTATCCTCAACTTCAGTTACATATCTTCACGAATATTTTCATGAACAGTAACATAGGTAAGAGAACATATGTTTTGCATTTTTTTATTGGTTTTTTTTTTTGAAACTTCAGATATGCTGTTTTTTAAAAATTACTTTTCTTGTGGAATTCATGGATTAATATTTAACGTTAATCACTGTATGAGTTAAGCTGTATAAGAACAGGCAATTTCTTACCTTTCTTTGGCTTTGTGTTTTTATATTACGTATTATGGTAAGTCTTCCATACTGGAACAACTGTCAGAGGCATTTCAGTATGTAGGAAGAGTGGGCACAAATGTTTCTAATGCAGTGATAACCCTTGTGTAGCTATCCTGATTCGCTTTTATTACACTTAGCGAAGTTTATGACAAACTACATTTAAAGTCAAGTTTTTAGAAATACAAATGATTCTAAACATTGGTCGTAAACAATGCAGATAGGTCCAGGGTTTCTGTGGGCTGATGAGTTAAGTTAGTTCCTCTGAACACAGAAAAAGATCCTACTGTCTTTTTGTCCTTGGAAAGTTAATGATGCTCTTAATTTTTATTAGACTTATCCAAACAACTGGAATATACTACTGCATGACTTCCAAATGATAATATCTTTCTAACAGTATTTTAGATTTTGTGAACTTAATTTGTGGTTTTCCAGTGTGTAGAAATTTTTTAGCAGAAAGGTGTTTTAAAAATGGTAGTATGTTAAATATTAATAAATAAACGTATCTTTATCTACCATATAGGATATAATATAGAGTTATTTGAGATTTGTTGGGTTATTTGAGGTGGACAGAAGTTCAAGTATATAATAATTAGTTCTCCAGTTTATAAATTTTAACAAAGGATTACTTTCATTAGGCAAAAAATTAGAAGACATCATCAATAATACATATTCCATATTCATAGAAACTAATGAAAGTTTCTAAAAAGGGCAGTTAATTTTGACATTTGAGATTTTAAAAATCTAGTTTTATTTTATTTTGGGATATAGGTAGAAAGGATTTCCTATTTTCTCTTTATGAATTTGATTATTCTCAATGATTGAGAAAATTCTGATTAAGAGCAAATTTAATAAATAATCCTTTTTCAGAATCTAAATTGATTGTTTTGCTTTTTAACATTTTCACATGAGGAGATGGAGTCAGTATTATATTTTATATTCCATTTCCTTATATTCTTGAGATGATTTTTGTACTTTTTTTTTTTTCCTTCTGGTGACAGGAATCAAACTCACAACCTTGTGCTTGCCAGGCAGGCGCTGTGCTGCTGAGCTAAATCCCCAGCCCCAATTTTTGTACTTTTTTTTTTTGGTTTTTCTCTGGTACCTGGAACTGAACTCATGACCTTGCGCTTGCCAGGCAGGCACTTTTGCCGCTGAGCTAAATCCCCAGCCCCTGTACTTTTAATCTATTTTCATCATTGTCATCCAGACTGAAATACACAGAATTTACATATTTCATGCACTATGGATTGCCCCACATGTCACTAGGTACAGTTATACTGCATTCAGTACTTTATTGTATTAAGAATCTTAACTCAATGGGAATTATTTCAATACTAGGATCTCATAGACAATAAATATTTATTGATAAGTCAAAATTTCAAGAGAGTAAGAATTTTTATGTTTTGTCTACCAATAGATCCCAGTGTTTAAAATAGTGCCAGTACCTAATAGATGCTAACTAAAATTTGCTAAGCAATGAATCTAATAAATAATAGAAGCAAATAGACTTTATCTCACTTTTGTTATTCTAAGATGCTTTTGCCAGTCACGTGTGGTTTATTTGGAGACTCATATATGCACTGAATTTTTTCTTTGTTTTCAAGTATCCCACAATAGGTGTATGTGCACGTTGCTGGTAGAGTGCTGTCACTCCTGGCACACTAACTGAAGAACATAGGAAGTGTAGGCTTTTCTTTCCTCTAGTCTAATCTTTTAAAAAGTTGTAGATATGAGTCATGTCATTCATCTCCTTGTATTTGAGAATGGTACTTTTAATTTGGCTTTACAGAACTATCTTACTATAATAACTTTTTATTTAAAAGTTTCTCTGCCTAAATAAAATTTCTCATTTTCATCATAGCACACTTAAAGTTTCTTTTATACTCCTTCTGTATTGTAAGTAATTTAAATTGTCATTTAATACTTATAGTGTGTTTAATTTGGGAGCACTTCAATTGTAAATTTAAAATAAGTGTTGTTAAATTAATTGTTCCCATTTCACATAATGTTCTTATGGTTTTATATTTTTTTTAAAAATTTCACTAAAAGTGTGCAAAACTCTACCATTTGTTTTATATGTTTTTCATAATCTAAGAAGTTGTTACTTCATGATTTTTGCTGGTTTTAGCTACTAAAATACAGTGAGCTCAAAGGAAAACCTTGTTTTCTTTTTTTTGTTTGTTTGTTTTTCTTCTGGTACCAGGAATCGAACTCATGACCTTGTGCTTGCCAGGCAGGCACTGTGCTGCTGAGCTAAATCCTCACCACAAACCTTATTTTCTTTACATTCTCCCTTCACTTTTCTGTAATATCAATATGTTATTATAGAAAAAAACCTGTAAAAATGCATTTCATTAGTGAACTGAACTTGAAATGAATCCTAATGGACAGCAATCCATTTGGGGGAAAATGCCAAATATTAAATTTAAATGTTCATTGGGCAATGCAATATTTATTTCTTTTTCTTTGTCAATCATTATTTCCTTTTGGGATAAATAGGGGGAGCTGTTCATCTGCTTTACTCTGTCCTGATTAGTGTGAATTAAATGCAAAGTTTGAAAGATACAACAGTCTGTGTCTGTCCTTAGATGAGTGTATTTTAGTTCATAGGTAGAACCAACGGGATTTAAAGATTAAAAGTTTCTACAATATTTTATGGGCCTTTAAAACCATAAATGTAAGCATTTTATATGACATTTCATAAAAGAGTAAAAGGAATTGTAGCAGTTTCATTTTAATTTGCTGATTGTAAAGGGTGTTGAATTCTAATATCCAAATACAATTTGTTAAAGACAAAACCACAGAAAACAATGCACCTTGTAACAAGCCATAAGTTTTTTGGGGGTAGTATGTGCAGCATACACTTGTAGGTTACCTTTAAACTAACATAGAAACCTAACTTCCAAATAAAAATAATGCTTGCTAATATTGTGTATGATATTCAGTATCCAGTATATAATTTCATCAGTGTGTCAAATCCTGAAAGTTAAATACTGACATATAGAATGCAGATAATCTGCAGCTGTATCTTAAAGTTCTATCTGGTGGATTTTAAACCAGTTTCTGCTTATACAGAGCTTCTAGGAGATAAGCCTCTGCTTAGTGTAGTGCTTGGCAGGCTTCTAGTTGGAACCCAGAAGGTTACAGAAGCACCTTTATTTTTTAGGGCCTTATCTCCACTTGACCTCCTTCTGCTCCTTCAGAGTGCTCTCCAGGCGAGAAGTATAGTTCCTCCTCCTGTAAACAGAGGAGAGAAAAATAAACTGTGCTTTTGCCTCTGTCAAAATTATAGTCAGTAGAACATCTGTCCAAGGGAAGCTTTTTAAACCAACTAGTGATTTTACACACACACGCACACACACACACAGCATTAAATCTGTTTTATTATTTATACAGTTTAGGCTGCAGAGTTCATATAAAATTGGCTATATTTGATTTCTGGAAAAATGATCTTTATAGTAAGATTTCCTATATAGATAGCATCTGTTGTTATTAGTAAAGGAAGGAATATTGATTTTTTCACTCCTTTTTAATCATTCTGTTATGCCTTTGACAATGTTATTTTATGAGGATACATAGATACACATACAAGTATGTATTTGATATTTTTAACTTACATTTATTGTGTACTGAATGCTTGTGAGTATATGAACCTCATTAGTTCAGTTGCAAAATATTACTGTTTTTTAAAAAGTATTTATATGCTTTGTGTACTTGCCTTCCCAGAGCTTTCTTCTTAGTACTTTTTATAACTCTTGATATTAAGGGTCTGTTTTTCTTTCTGTAGTGTATCAGGAATACCCATAGAAGGTAGTCACCCCTTTCTCCATCTGGTGTATGTACATAAAACCAGAGCCATTGCTGTCATGCAAAATGGCTCAGTCAGCCAGAAGTGATGGTGCTCATCTGGAATCCCAGTACTTGGAAGACAGGCAGGAGGACTGTTGCAAGTTCGAGACCAGCCTGGGCTACAAAGTGAGCTCAAGGCCAGTCAGAACTGCATAGTGAGACCCTGTCTCAAAAAGACAAAAAAACGAACACAAACAAACAAACAAAAAGGCTCACTAGAGCTGCTGTAATACCACTCAAATGCTTTCACATACCAATAATTTTTCTGAGGCACATGGATGAATTGCATGAATCAGGTTTGTATTGCTGCTTGTCAAGCCATCTCCCACAGTTGTGCGCATGATCAACACACTCTGAAATGAAAGCAAAAGCACTGCAGAGTCATTCTGGCCCAATGGGGTAGGCAGAATACTGCTTTGAGGCTCAGTAACATAGTAATTTCTTAATCGGCTTACCTCCTATCTTTTATACTAAATGAACATGTATAATGTTCTATGTTTGTATTCTGTGTATTATTTAGAATGTTCAAAAATCATGTTTGTGTGCCTCTGGAAAAGTTTCTTACTGACAATAAAGTTTGTGTGAAAATTCATATGAAAATAATTCTTTTGAATTATTATATGTTTCTGTTATTATAAAAATGAAAGTTTACCTTATATATTGTTTTAGAAGTTTTAAATATTTGTATATGTTATAGACCTAATGTATATATATAAAAAAATATATATATATTCATATGCATTCCACAAAGAACTTGAAGTCTTCCTGAGCAGAACATTAATTTTATTTTTTAAAGTATTCTGTTCTATCTGTGGGTTTGGTAGCTATAATTTCTAAGCCAATAATCAGTACGGGTTTAATGTTATAGGTTTAATTACTTAACTATCACAGTATAATATTTGAAATTAAAAACAGTTCTGGAAGCCTCAATTGACATACTTATAAGCTATATTGAAAATATTCAATGAATTTTTATTAAAAGCTGAAATTTGAGGTTCTAAGTTTGATTATGCATCTTAAAATATATGTTTAATGGAAAAATGCTTTTTGTTTAGTTCAGTGTTCATACCATCATTTTTAGCATTTGACTCTGAATTCTCAGAGGATAGGTGAGCACACATTTAACTTTGCATTACTAGTACCTAGCACATTGCTTGCTGATACTATTTGGTACTCAATAAGTGAATTCTTTTTATTTCTATAATATACATTTCACTAAAGTTACATGTTAAGTATTAATGCTTTACTGTACCTATTACATATATCATGGAAATTTTGTTAAGGCAAATAATATGAAATATTTGGCGCTCTTGTGGAATTAACTCTTCTTGATCTAGCTTCCAGAGAAATTAGGAAACTTGAATTGGAAAATAGGCTGAGGCATTGAGATAATTTGTGACCTTAAAACAGTCATTTTAGTCTGTTTCACTTTTGCTTTTATAAATAAGTAAGTGAACAAATGAATCTCATGTTGAGAGTCAATAATAGATATATAGACTGAATTTTTCAAAAATTTCTTGTGCATGTTGTACATTAGAGATTATTTTTTAAAAAAACATAGGCTGGACAATATAAAACTCTATGAGAAAATTTTGCTTTACTAACTACCACTGGAGTGAAATTCAAATGGCTATAAAAAGGATTCCTTTTTATTTGATATAAATTTTTTGCCAGTCTCTAGTGAGTTTCTTCCTTCTGGGGAAGGATTGACTGAATTTGTCCTTTTTATTTGCAGAATTTGTCCCAGTAGACAGTAGTTAGTGTATTATCTATCTGATAATTATTGGTAATAATTAATAAACATTATCAGATAATTATTATTATCTGATAATTACCAATAAGTTGGAAGAATCTTAATATAAAAACTTATACAAGGCAGCCTGCTATTCACATCTTATGCTGAACCAACCTGAAAGACATGCCATCCTACCAGCTTTGGTATAATGTTTTGTTCATAACAATTACGAGTTATATTTACCACCAATTAGCAATATTATTTGAATTCCCTGAGGAGATATTTGCCTCCAAAATTGCAGTCAATGCAGGGAAAATAAGTGTGTCTCTACATGCGCTTGAGTAGTTGGGGGGAAATGGGTTTTAAGATATTAAGTGTTGCTCAGCTATTTATAGTGTTTGTGAGAGTTTCAAAGCCAGATTATACTGGCCTCTGAAACACAACAATTTACTTTATCATAAGAGTTAATAAACCTAGATGTGTTGGTGTGTGCCTGTAATCCCTGCCCTTGGGGTACTGAGGCAGGAGGCTTGCTGTGATTTGGAGGCTAGCCTGGGCTACAAAGTGAGTTGAAGGCCAGCCTGAACTGCATAGTGAGACTCTGTCTCAAAAAGACAAAAAAAACCCAAAAAGTTAATGAAGAAATTTTAAGTATTTCTTGTATTGTGTTTGCAATGACTTGAAATGAAATTATGACAAATTCCTGACTTGTCTGTGTTTACTTTGTCTTATTTGTACTAGCTTCAGTGGCTATTGGACAATTATGAGACAGCAGAAGGAGTGAGCCTTCCCAGAAGCACTCTATACAACCACTACCTTCGACACTGTCAGGAACACAAACTGGACCCAGTCAATGCTGCCTCTTTTGGGAAATTAATAAGGTCAATTTTTATGGGACTACGAACCAGGAGATTGGGCACTAGGTTAGTACTGAAAAATAAGATCATCAACCAATCTCTCCTTTTCAAACTAGAGCAGTTTGGTATATTGTTTAAACAGAATACTTAACTACAGGTAATATGTAAGGAAAAAATAAGAATGAGCTCAGTTTATAAATTTCATAGGAAAAAGAGAGTCATTATTCAGTGAATAGTACCAAGCCAAAATGATATGCTGTCCTGAAACATTAACTGAACAAGTTTAGCGAAGAACCGATTCTCAGATTACATGGAAATTAACAGACCAACCTGCTAATGCAAGATTTGCATGTGGGTTTCTGTTTTGTTTGTTTGTTTTTGTGATACTAGGGCTTGAACTCAGGCCCTTACACATGTTAAGCAACTGCTCTACCACAAGCTGCAACCCTGGCCCTGCATGTGGTACTTTAAAAGTTAGTATCTATCACTGTATACTTTTATGAAAATAACCAAAAGATGATAAATACAGTGACATAGTAAGTGGGAAACTATCTCCTGATACTTATAAAATCATACTTAATTTTCTTTATAATTTATTTGAATAGAGGAAATAATTAAAACTGAAGTTTTCATTTCATTTTGTATAGCTGAGATCAACTAAAAGTTATTTGATGAACTTGTAAAATATGAGTACTTCATGGCATCAGTGATGATATCATCCCATCTCCTATTTTACCTCTTAGTCTGGTTTTATTTATTTGTTTTTTTCTTCTTGGTTATGAAACCATCCATCTGTGGAAGGAAGTTTACAGTGGTGCCTCAGTTCATGAACTTAATTCTTTCTATGATTCAGGTTGCAAACCGTATTGGTAGCAAATCATATTCAATGGTTAGGTTCAATGTTGACCTTATGGGGAAATTTGATTTGGTTCTATTCTATATTTCTGTTTCATAAAAATAGTAATATCAGGAAGGAGCTTCCAGTTTCTCTTCTCTTTGGAAATAAACTGTGTCTTTGTTAAGAAAAAATATGATAAAAAGAAATTATGAGACTGTGGAACCTCAGTTTTATCTCCATAATTTCTACAAATTGAAAACAAATTTTTGAAGTAGTTGTGCAGAACAATGTGGGTACTTTTAACTTTAAATCCTACAGAAATAAAGTAAAAATATCAAAGATGCTCTACTGTATAATATTAGGTGATATACCTTTAATTAGTTATAAATCAGAACTTTAGAATATTTTAGTAAGGCATCTTTAATCTTAGTAAAATAAAAAGTACCTTAGTCATATAACCTCATCAGATGTTGTCACTGAAAATAGCACTGCTCTCAAGTAGAAGACTGAACTTTTTCTGATTCATCTCAAGGTTCATGAACAATACCCCTATGACAAAAGACAAATTAACAAGAGAAAAATATACCAATTTATTTAATGTAAATCTTACGTGACATGGAGCCATTTGGTCTTGTGCATGACGTGGACCCTTCAGAAATAAAGACCCAAAGAAACAGGGAAATGGTGTTTTATTCCAAGTCTGATTAAGAAGAGGGTACTTCTGGAGAAACATGATGGGCCAAAAGGCATATGATCAAAATTTTTATCATATATGGGGTGTGGGGTAGATGACTCAGTGAGGCCCGTTTGTTTTAATTTGTCTCTAGAATGAAAGTCCTGTCCCTCTTCAGGTGAAAAGGGGTGAGAGTAATGTTTTTCTGCTTTCTACAGCTTCCCTCTGTTACTTTCTCGATGCCAAAGCACCATATTTTGGGATAATGTCTCCTGCTCCCTGTCAATATGACAGTTTTATAAGATTTTTTAAGACCTATAGGTTCTCAGATTGTGAATTATTCCTTGCATAGTAACTGTACAACTTTCAGATTGGTGGAAGTTCTATTCTTTGGTAAATGTATTTTCTTCTATCAGTACTTCAAAAAGTAGTATATTTTAAACTGCAGAACATGATTGTCTGTTCAGACTAAAGAAAGTGGCTTTCATTCCCTTGAGAGCTTTTGTTTCTCTAGTGTTTTTTCCCCCAGAACTAGGAAAATCATTATTTGGGAACCTAACCTACTATCTCCTAGCTGGTGGCTCAGTAGCTGCACATACAGTGCCAATATTTTGAAACTCTGGCTTTATTCAACATTCTAATAGCTGTGTTGTTGTGCTGCTTTTGTGACTGAAAAGGATTTCAATGGATCCTATTTTGAGGCTCCATTCAAACCTTAAAACACATCTTTAAAATAGAAAGGGACAAAATTGGGGTTGTTTGGGTTTGTGAATGAGTAGAATCCATATTCTGTAAGTACATTTTACAATACAGCAGCTTCTGCTTTCTAATGGACCCTCCCCAACAATTATGTCTCCAGCTCCTCTTACAATTGTATGATAGTGTTTGCAATTGAGCTAGAAAGCAAAGCCTAGAAGAATAAAGAGAAAGTAAATAAGATGGAATGGAAATGGGGTTTAAACAAATGAAGTGTTAGGAAGATAAGACTCTAATGAAGAAAGACTGACAGCAATGGAGGTGAAATCGCAGAGGTTCTTTCTGCCGTGGAAACTGGCGTTTACTTTCTACTCAGTCCACAGCATGGAAGCATAGTCAGTACAAATCGTGAGGCAAGTGAAATCAGATACTTTAGAAAAGCACTATATCCTGAAACACTATCAGTAAAATTATATGGTGAAATTATTTAAACTACACTATACCTTTTCTAATATTTTTGGATCCAGGTAAACAAAAATAAATAAAATCAATATTGATAAACAAAGGAAATAAAAACATGTTTTGATAGTTCCCATTTCCAAATTAAGTTTGAGCAAAAATACCCATGGGTTTGCTTCTCTCCCCAAGCCATTCTCAGTGGTATGAAAAGAGGTACGTCTCGCAACCTCACCCAAATGCTAGTTTGTGAGAAACTGAAAAGAAGCTAGACACTCCATTCAGGTGGGCTCTCACCAGGGAAACAGTTTTTTCCGTGACTAAGAACTGGGTCCAGCCTCTGCCTCTACTCGTTTCAGTTTGTTTGGGAGAACACTAAAAACTATGTTTCTGGTGTTTTTTGCTTTATTCCTCAGTAGATTTTGGAAACCAGTCCTAATCTCTGCAGGGAGAGGGCCTTTCTGTATAGATATTAAACATTTATTTCTGCTTTATTTTGCTGAAAGCTCTATTTTTTTTAAACTATAGCAATATTATTTATGTAATTATAATGTCTCAAAGTATCTAGGGTTAATCTAAAATGTGCTTATTAAACTTTGAAGTAAAATTTTGATCTATTTTTATAAAAAATGTTTAATCCATACTCCCTTTGCATTTCTTGTCATAAATGAAAGAAAAAATTGGAAGGAGCACTAATGTCTTACTATATATAGACTTGTGAAAAACTATTTTCCCATTGCTAGAATTTGTATATTTAAAATGTAATTTTTGCAAGAATTTCCAAATTCCATTCAAAACAATACTTGTGATTTCTAATAGCAAACATAGTCTTTCTTCTGAACGTGAGGAAAAGGTGCTATTTTTATTCCAGGTGGAAATTTGCCATGTTCACAGAGATATTTCCCTGTATATGTTGTGACATATCTAATTCAGCCTAAAAAAAGATATAAATCCATAAAAGCAGAGACTAATATGTTTCACCTTCACTAAAATTTCTTCTTATTTAGGTTGCAGAATATTAAATACAGTGATACCTCAGTTCATGAATGTAATCCTTTGCATGATTCTCCAGAAGGATTCTCCAGAATCATGGAAAGAATTAATTGCATCAACTGAGGTACCAGAGTACTAGAGTTTACCATAATATCTTATAACAAAGGTATCTTATTTCATCATCCCTGAACAAAGAGAAAAATGTGGAACATATTCACAGTGCAGAGTTAAGGTTTTTTCTTTTTTGTTTGATATAGCCATTTTCTAATAAATTCATGTTCACTGTACAACCCTTTGTACTGTTATTGAATTTTCATTTTATCACTATTACCTCTTCTCAGTTAAATTTAAAATATAAATTTGAAAATAAAATTAACTGGAGTGGAACAAATGGACTGTTTGACTAATATTTAAGTGAAGGTATATAAGGAAATATGTATCTTAGGGCCTTGAGCTGATTGATTAAGAATCTTATTTTGCATTTTTCGATGTTGTACTATAAAAACAGGTATATGAAAAGATAAATTATAAATGCATAACATATTATGTTTTTACTTAATTTTTTCCAAAGTTAAATTTACACTTATGTGATTAGTATTGGTTTCATTGACGTTTTGTGTTTCCAATGTTTGTTGTTCTTGAAGAGGAAACTCCAAGTACCATTACTATGGGATTCGTGTCAAGCCAGATTCCCCTCTTAATCGTCTGCAGGAAGACATGCAGTATATGGCTATGAGACAACAACCCATGCAACAGAAGCAAAGGTATACTTTGGAGTTATCATTAATAAGTCAAAGCTATGTATTTCTAAATTGCTTAAGTCTCATTTTTTAAACAACTATAACAAATACCTAAGTGTACAGGAATGTTGCTACTGTTGACACATGTTTACCATCAATAATTTTTCAGTCTGACTTAGAGTTTCCATGATCCTGTCTTCCAGAAATCTTAATTCTGATTCTTTCGTCCATTTGGCCCTTTAAGTATATCATCTCAAACTGGTCAGACAGAAAAATGAAATATAAAACATAAAGAACAAACCCAGCAAATACCTACTGGAGAAAGTTGTTTTAGAATTCATGAGTGTCTGACTTGCTATTCTTTACATCCCTCAAGTCATTCTTTTTGACCAAGTTTAAATTGCTACAGAATGTCTAGGACTTCTTACATTTTTTTAAATCTAACTTTCATAAACATAGAATTTCGGAAGTTAGGAGATGTAAGAAGAAATCTCAAGCATTCATAAATGAATGCATGCCTGGATGGACGGATGCATGGACGGATGGATGATAGAATCACATATCTTACAATTGAAAAGTACCTTACTCTAATGTGGTATCAAAGCATTAGCAGCTCTGCTTTTCAGATGAATCCGAGAGATGAAATGATTTGCATTAGCCCATAATATTGCTGCTAGTCAAAGGCCTTCGAGTCCCATGTGACTACTGTCACAATTTAAAGTAAATAAAACAAAAAAGCTCTTCCCTCTTTACCAGCACAGTTCAGACATGCCATCTAGTTGTGATATATATTTTTTTTCCTTTTCAGTTCAACATGTGGAATTAGCAGAAAGGAAGCTCATGCTTACATTCTACTGCATGATTCTGGAGTGATTTAGCTGCTCTGGTCAGATCTCCAGATCCACTCTGTTTTTTTAGTCAGAAGTGTTAGCTCTAAGACTGCTAGAGAAAGAATATATCACACACTCGTCCTTTTTCTATTTATTCAGCACACACTGAATCTCAGCTGTGTGAGAGGCATGCGAGATAGGATCCCTTCCTGTACCTTTGATGAGTTAAAACATTAGAAGGAAAGGGATATGGGGAACTGAGAAAAAAGAAATGCAGTCTGAGATGTGCTAAAATACAGCTTTGACTGAGGAACTGTAGGATACAGAGTAATTTTCAAAAATCTGGGAGAGGTGGATTGGGAACTTCACTTGTGAACGTGCTGTTCGGGTAGGAACTAAGAAGAGTCAGATAAAGGGGAATATTTAGGCAGAGGGAAAATGTAAACAAAAGCACCCGGGGGAAAATCCATGAGGCCTTTGGTAAATGATCCATGATTTGGTGGGGTTGGTATTATAGAAGAAAAATTGAGGAGATGCTTTAGTATTTTATTGGTAGATGAAATTTAGAAAGCAGTTTGGAGCATGTATTAAGGGATTTAGTTTTATAGGAAGCTAATAAAATTGCTCTTTGTGCAGAACATAGCTTTGAAGCTATTTTAAGGCTTTGAAACAAAACAAAGAAACTGACTTTTTTCTAGAGAGATGACTTTTTTATTTGGGGCAAGACAGGTTTATTGAGAAGAGTGGAGATAAAGACACCTACATGGTTTTAACACAGTCATAATTTCCAGGTATGTGTGTTAGTCTAAAGATTCAGTCACGGATAAAAATATCTTAAAGGTTTTAGGTTTTTAATTTACAGATTATCACCTTTTTTATTTGCTGAATTTTGTTTTTGATATAAAGTCAGTGAAACATATTAAGAAGGACTATAAAAAAACAAAGTCCGTCATAGAGTAGTACCTTACATCATGTAGGTGAAGGAGCTATGACTTGTAATAAACGATGCCTACCTTGGGTTTTGAATATTTTTTTTCTATTTGTTAATAGCAACAAGGTAGCTTGTCCTTTCTGGTATAATCTCTGCCTTGTGCACAGCAGCAATATGTGGTGGAGATGAATGTAAAATCAAGAAAAAGAAGAACTTGATTCAAGTACAACAGGTACTAAACTTAATTAGGAACAAAAGCTGCATAAATTATAACTAAGATAGCTGAAGACTACTTCCTGTGATTTAACTGTAAGCTTTCATGGGAAAAGAAAAGTTTTCCAGGGACATTGTTTATAAACAACCTGAGTTAGGCAAGCAACTCATCTGTGAAATGAGTGACTGTGAACTGTACAGATTAAAAGGCAGTGGAAAGCCCTGTAACCTCCATATAATAGTTTGTTTTTTTTAACCTCCATATAATAGTAATTGCTTTTAGAAACAGGTACAATATGAATGTGTTTATAAAGAGATATAAAATTCTCAGTAATACTAATAAATTCTACCAACTTTAGTGTCTCCTAGAATTTGCTTTCTTATGAAATAAGAATGTTAGAGAATCAAAGCATTAAGATGTCTTTTAATTCTTTTTTTCTCCTGTGACACCAATTTTGTATATGGACAGTTGCTCTTAAGATGGAGTCTGGGAGCCAGGGATTTATTTCAGAGGCACAGTGACTGCCTGGCAAGTATGAGGTCCTGAGATTGATTCCTGGTATCCTCCCCAAAAATAGATGGAGTCTTGATTAATTATTGCAGTGTTTGTGTTGTCTACTGAACAAGCTTCTCCTTGGGACAAGCAGGAGGCTTCAGTTGTCTTTCTGAAAGTCTGTTCACTGACAATATCAGTAGGCCTTATTTGAAGCCAGTTATCCTATTCTGTAGTAGCACTAGGACTAGAGAGAAAGAATTTCTCTCCATAATTCTGTATATAAGGGCAAAAGTAAATGTATTTTTTAAATGGTGGAAAAAGAACATTTCTTTTGAATATTGTGTCATTTCTTTTGTGACTTAAAAATCTCAAATGAATCTACTGAACAAGTTAAAGTTTATATAAGAAGAAACTTTTATTTTGCTAAAATACAAGTGACTTGTGAAAGGATTGGAATATTTTCTAGAAAATATTAAGTAGTACTTAATACTTCAAAATGTTCAAATTATTTAAATACCTCTAGGATTATTTCATGCATCTACATATACACATCTTCTGTAGTATAAATTTATATGTTTTATATGTTCTTACAATTAAAGAATTCAGTTACATGCAGTGATTATTTTGTCAATTATATTTGAGGCTTGGTGCTCAATTTATTAGCTTTTTTTCTAATAAATTTGGAATTATAATTATAGGGGTAGTGATGATTATTTTATGTAACTTTATAGTATCTTGATTTCTTTTATATAAGAAATCTCATTTGAAGACTTGATAGGGTGGCACAGGAAATGTGCACTTAACTGCATATCAGATTCTCTGCATTACCACCATATATATAACTTAGCAATAAATCTGGAAATAAATGGAAAGAGCTTCTAATTGAAAAGCAGATGTCATGGTGTCTCTAGTTTCACATACTTGAAAAGATGAACCTTTCTGTACTATGTACCTAAGATAAAGAAGAAGATTAGAGCCCATTTAGTTGATAGGCAGTCATGAGATATGACAAGTTGACAGTCTTCTTTTTACACTTGGGTTATTCAGTACAGCTCTTTATGGACATTTAGTGGAGGGACAAATGGACATAGGCCCTCCAATGGGCTTTTTGAATATCTTTCTAGTGACTAGAATCTAGTCTTATGCAATGTAATAACTGTTTTGCATACTGATGATATTATGGGTAATCAAAAAAGAAAGACTATGTGATTGTTAAAATATCTTCTGTTGAAGAAATTCCATATGATAATAATTTTGCCTTTAAATGAAATAATCTTGAGTTTTTAAAGAAGTCCACTCATGAACTAATTTTCTGACCCTAATTTAGATGACAAATCAATTAACTTATCAATGAGCAAAAGGGACATCAATAATTTTCAGCTATATAAACTAAGTAAAATGTTTGTTTCAGTTTATTTTTAATGCTTTGAAGACTACATAGTGACTATTGGCACATAAACTTTTATTTTTTCAAATCCTAATAGTAAAAGTGGGAGGTTGAAGCCAAGTGCTTTTGACTGTGTATCTCACCATGTTTGATCCGTTTACCATTCTCATTATATTAAACTGCATTTATCATTTGTTCAGCAAATACATATCAACTGTCAGATAAATAGGGAATATGTGTATGACATGTAGGACAGATCACAGGATCATACAATATTATAACCAGAAGGAAGATATAACTTCATCCAACCCATCCCATTGATTAAAAAATGGAAGTATAAAATCATACCACCCTGGACAAGAACCCAATTTGCAAGATCTAATTTGACAATTCATGTAAGAATTACATATTTAAAGACATAAGGTATCCTAAGTAGAAACATATAATATAAATTTTGTATTTGAAATAAAGGGAGAAATGACATTATAATGAGTGTTTTTTAATTAAATGAGAAAAAGTGCCACTTCCTACCTATTTGTAGGCATTAGAGTCTCTGGAAGAATGGACCTTTGTGGCCCTGAGGGGAGATAAGAGTGAGTCCCACTAAGGGACAGTACACCAAGACTCCTTCTGATTGGCCCTAAAAGCATGCATGCTCCTAAAGGATAAAGAAGGAAATCCAAGAATATTTGTCAGTGGAAGACTTCCTTAATGCAGTGTTCATATACTAGATGAAAGAACTCTCTGTTTAGAAGTAAAAAGTAGAGATTCAAGAACTGGCTGTTTTGGTACTTTTTTAGGGGCTACTTAATGTCACTGAGCTGAAGTTTTTTTCCTCTACAAAATGGGAAGACTACTTTATGGAATGTTTTGATGTTCAAGTAGAAGTATTTAGAAGTTTTTTTTTTATAACTGGAAGTATTCAAGTGTTAGATTATTAGTGTTCTTGTTGCTCGTGTAGTATAAACACTAGAGTAAAATCTTTAAGAATGTTCTGCTGTTTGGAAGAGAAGGCAGCCTAGCAGTTGGGCAGGTTTGGCTTGATACTCTATCCTCTAGGTAAATGGTTTTACAGCTCTGATTAATGTTAACAGTTTATCATTCCTCCTCTTGACTAGAAATTCCTTCTGATCATTACAAACTTAAGCATATAGAGTTACTAAATTGCTCTATGGCAGCCGAAGGTGACAGTTATCTTAGTGAGAAGATGATCAAACCAGGCATGGTAGTACATACCCATAATCCCAGCATATAGGAGGCTGGGGCAAGAGGATTATCATGAGTTTGAGGCCAGCCTGGGCAACATATTGAATTTAAGGCCAGTGGGAACTACATAGCGAGACCCTGCACTCCTCCAAAAAAATGAACAGATTCCTCTGCATTTGGCTTTTGGAGACAAGGAATCTTGTAATGAAGTATTTAACGTTCATTATGCCATTCCAGTAGTCCTTGAAGTAGTGATCATGTTATCCATCAAAATCAGGAGAATACTTATAATCACCTCAGTAATCATTGAACCAAAATAATTCATGTGAAGTTTGATAATAGTAACAGCCGTGTATCCTCCTGATAAGTATTTATTGAACACTGAAAATATTCTTGAGTAAGCATTTTATAAGCAAGATCTCATTTGACAGTTACTATGTACTGATAAGGATACTAGCCACACTTAATTTTGCTGTATGCAGAAGCTCACTTCTTTTTCCTAGATAAAGCCTCAGGTACCTGTTTTAGTTTTGGTTAATGTCCTGACATCAGGTGAGCCAGATTGTTATTCTCCAAATGAAGAAGGTGGGGAGGTTATCTCCTAGAACCTGTTTACCAGGAAGGGCCAACTGCAGATAAAAGAAATGTCATGTGTGTATATTTGTAGCCATAATGTAGCTGTTCTAGCTAACTATAAATCACCTATGCTAACAAGACTCAGTGAAGAAATTCATGAGATCATAGAACCATGCTACCTTTTCACCATTGCATCCTCAACACCTAGGAGAGAAGTGAACACATTGTTAGTGCTCTGTAAATTAGCAATACATAAATGAATGATCTATATCATTCGTTTTCATTTTAGCCAACAACTTCAACCTCTGTTCTCTACTGCAGTTAGCATAACTGCCCTATTTGAATTAAATTTTTCCTTCTTTCCTTGTCTAATTAGAAATATAGAGCTCATGAGATAAATACTCCAAGAGGTACTAAGAATTATACAGATGAAGTCCTGTTATTAAGAGCAAGATGATGTTGAAGCCAATTAGATGACATACATATATATAATGTGACATCAGAGAGTTTAGTTACTATTCTGTTGTTGTTGTTGTTTTTTTTTTTTTTGGTTTTTCTCCGGTACCAGGAACCGAACTCACGACCTTGCGCTTGCCAGGCAGGCGCTTTTGCCACTGAGCTAAATCCCCAGCTAGTTACTATTCTGAAAGAATGAATCTTCACATTTACTTTGTATTTTCTTCTAATCCATTCATGTTTGTATCAATTTGATTCATTTTGGACATCAAGTAAACTAAAGATATCTGGGACAATTTTTTTTATAGAGAAATTTCAAGATTCCCTATAAAAAACTCTAGCTTCTTGCCCTGATTGTTAGCTTAACATTTGTGTTTGTTCATGCAGATCAAATAATTATGTGCTTGCGTAAATTATAAATATAATAACAATTCTGCCTACACAGTTCATATTCTGTGTGTTTTGCTTGGTGCATTTTACTGCTGCGTTGAAAAGACTTCCCACATGTGGTGTTGCACGCCTGTAATCCCAGCACTCAGGAGGCTAAGGCAGGAGGATCACTGAGTTTGAGGCTAATCTCTGCTACAGAAGCGAGTTCAAAGCCAGCCTGTACTACATAGTGAGACGCTGCCTCAAGATAGGAAGGAACTGGGGAGGGAGAGAAAGAAAGAAAAGTCTTCCCCAAGTGTTTCAGCCTATGAAAATCTTTCCACTTGGTACTGTTGGTTGGATGTGTTGGCAAATATATACCACTGTTCGTCTTCTATTGGATGCTTCAGTAGCAGTGCTTACAGAATTGTTGACAGAATATTACTTTTATAGTAGAGCTACAACTGTCCAAGTCCTAAATAACAGCTATTGCTGGACCCATGGGGGAAGATGCCTAATAATTTTCCAAGTTCTCTGCGTTAGTGACAGGTTTCATGCATACAGTCAGCTATTAAAGCATTAGAGTTTCTTTCATTTCTTAATCATTAACAACTTTAGATCTGATTGCCTATGGAGTTGCAAGCTGTTAAAATGATCATTTGCCTCTTACTAATTTTGAAATCAAGAGCTGTTTCTTTGATGCAGTGCTGGTCTTTCTCAAGAGCTCACAACAACTCCAGAGCACTGAGTATCTACTTTGGGGAAACGTAATTTGAAAATAATAAATTTGTAAAATAAATGGGGGTGAAGAGAGGGTAATGCTTTTAAATAATGAGTTCTCTTTTTTTAAGGATTCAACATAGAAAGGGTTTTTTTTTTCCTATAGAAAGCTTCCTTGATTTTATAATTTAACATTTATGGTGATGATTTTATGAAGAGTGTGGAGAGGCAAAAATCTAAACATAATTTTTCAATGCTGTAAGGTCAGTTGCAATTCAATCAGAGTTAAGATAAGATAGAATGAACATACTGAGTCAACAGACTATTTTTTGAAAACTTATTTATAACTAGCCTTTGTATACATACATACATACATATAGAGTATCGTAACCATAGTACATGCTCAATAAATACTTGTTAAACTGATATAATATGCTAAAGTCAATTGATAGTATGATAAAATGAAATGTTATCTTGAGCATTCATTAATTCATCCATCTATTTAATGATACTTATTGTATACTCAAAATACAGTTTATGGGAAATTTTTTAAAAATTAGCTTACTTTTTGAAAACTGATTGCTTTCTAAAGTTAATGAACGCACGTCCAGAACAGTGGGCTGAAGTTCCCCATATCGGGACAGGAGGCTCACATGGACAAGGACCACACAGGCTGCTTAACATACATCTCAGGAGCGTGTGATCCTAATTCATAAGCCCCATTTTCAGAGGTTTTTTGGGTAGAACTAAGGTGAGCCTAGGCATTTGAACTTTTGGGAAAACTAACTAGATGTTGATGTACAATAAAGTTTCAAAATGGTCAGAATATCTCTTGTAATCATTTCTTCCAAGAAACAGTCACAAGTATTTATTTAGCCTATTTTTAATGTGATTTTCCTCGATTTGCTATTAAATTCCTTCCTAGGAAGACTCACGAACTCCGATGTGGTAAGGATAGGATTTTTTCTTTTAAGGTATTGATAAAATGAACCTTTACCCTTTGTTAGTCCAGTGTTTCTGATTTCTGGGGACTCCTTTTAAACATTATAATCAAATACATTGTAAATGTACCACTGTGTGTTTCAGTACTTAAAATAAAGCAGAGCAAAATGAAAGAAAGATAAATAGAAAGGAGGGAGAAATTCAAATACTTTTCCAAATTACATATTCTGTTGTTTTTAAAATATTTCAATATATATGCTAATCTGCCTCATTTATTCAAACAATTAGTCTTCGTTCATTGAAAAGAAAGTTTGCGTTATTATCTGTTTCTTCTTTGTAAGAATCTCTTTGGTTTGTGTCTTGTATTGAGTAACTGCTTTGAAGATAATGATACACAGTGTAATAAATATTGTTATTCTCTTATTATTTGGTTATGAAAGTTTGTTTTTTCATGAAATAGAAAAAATAGAGAAAAAAGCAGGAAAAGCCAAAGTTAGCATGATGTGGAAGTTCTTTCATACGTACAGGCTTGTGTTAACCATGTGGTATGACCCTTGCTCCTGTTCTTCTTGGTGTAATTCTTCACGGCAAACCTCTTGTAAATTTTGTGCTAATACCTTTCTCTCTGGAAACACAGTATGAGATTCTGGGTTGTAGCAGTTTCATTAGTAGCCAATGATGGAGACACAATATGCATTTTGCCTGTCTTTTGATTCTCTCATTATACTCTGTGCTACCCTTGCTCTTATGGTTATAATGAAAACACTCATTTCCCAGTTTTGAAAATATAGTTTCCTATATTTTCTCTGCTTTTTTCCTTAATCATTACTATATAGGACCTTTTTCTATGTACTCACCTGGATAGTTTATGAGGATCTACCAATTTATCTCCTTTTTTGCCCTATAAGCTCCTCTTGACACTGGTCCCACATAATATAGTATGCCCCTAATTAGTGCTTCCCACTCAATATAATTATTATTAAGCATAATCATACATTAATTATAACTCATTGTCCTTTTGATTGAATATGAAAATATAATATCTCTTTCATTTAGAAACTTCTGCTAACTATGATACTAATAGCTTCCTCTATCTTTCTAAAAAGACAGATCGTTTTGCTTGTAGGCTATAGTTTTGTGAAGCTCTTGTGCAGCTAGAGTGTAACATAGCATCCTCCTCTGAAAGCATGTGATCTAAGAGAAATATACATAACGTTCCTTCTTTTGGTTAAATTTCACTTGCCTTTGATATTCCTATCTGATATTTCAAATGCTGGGTAGGAAAAAACAATGTGATAAAGTGTAGTTGGTCAAAATACCATATAATTACTTTACAATCCTGTATTAAAACTTAATTAATTGAAGTCTATATGACATATTTCTGTTTATCTCTTCTCTAGGGTAAAAAATTTTAATTCATTTAACCATTTTTGTTTAAAATCCGTGAATCCCAAACTTTGTTAACTTAAAAGAAGAAACATGGTGAAACAGTTTTAGGCTATTTTATTAGTGCTATAAAATTTTGTAGTAGAACAAAGGGGAGCTAATGCCGGAGCAAACTTGGAATTAATCAGTGAGGACAGAAACTTGCCTAGATGGAGTGGTCACAGCCATCCTAGCTAGACTGCTAGGACAGAATGGGTAAACAACTTTTCCCCATACTAATATGCAAAGTACGTACCTCACAGAGTTCATATGCTTCTAAGATAATTCTATAAGGACGAAAAGAAATCAGAAAACATTCCATCTTTCACACATAACACTTCTAGTACACCACAGCACTAACCCTTCTATTGTTTCTTGGTCTGGTCCCAACTGAAAAGAATTTTTCAATTTTGCCATGAAATAAAACAGTAGCCTTTAGTTCATTTTATTATAAAGCAACAACTAATATTCTCTTGTTGAAAGGTTGTCACTAAAATTATATCTACATGAATGAAATGTGTTTTACCCTTGTTCACCCTCTTTGCCCTCTGACCTTATTTTGCCTTTATAGTTTTTTTGGGAGAAACTCACATAAGAAATAAACGTAAATGTCATCATAAGAAACTGCTATTTTCTTAAAAATGTCATGTATCTAAACTATAATTGGTAACATTCAATATTGAATCATTTCTTAAAGCAACTTTAGCATTGTTTGTGTTTCAACAGGCCTATGCATTTCATACCTGTTGTCAGGGGCAGGCATCTTTTTTATGTTAGAGACATTGATATTCATAATAAGTACATATTAATGATACAGTTGAATCATGGCATTAGCATGAGGATCAACTGTCTGGATAGTGAAAATATTAAATTCTTTTGTTAAAAATACAATGAAAAATACAAAAAATGGAAGGACAAGCACCATAATTCAAAAGAAGTTACTTTATTGTATATTCTATTCATTTCTAAATTTCTGAAATGAAGAAATTAAGTGCAATCTACTTATTTATTTTGTGTTTACTTGCCCTAGGAAATTTTCTTAAGCTTTCTCTCATCTTTTTTAAAATATATTTTCCTTCCAAGAAGTCTTTGTTGCTGAAGTATATCTAAGGCTATATAACTAGTACCTAAAGATAAATGTATGCGTATATCAGACTTTGATGAGGGGAGTGAGGCAGGTAGGCTTGTAGTGTATTCTTGCATGTAATTTGCTGCAAACTGATAGTTAGGGCCTTTGTATTTGCAGCTGTGAATAACAATTACAGGAGGTGAATATATTCAGATATATGAGAGGTTTGGAGAGATATGAAAAACAGTGTAAGGTTTGCAGATTGGTAATATTTTAAAGATATTAACTAACTGAAAGTCATTCATCAGTAGCTTTGAAAGTCATTTATCAGTAGGCACCAGTAAGCTCTTAGATCAGGTTAAAGTTCAAATGCACAAGTATTTACCATGTTTCTGTGTTGATCAGTTGTCTGTTACAAGTTATTTTCAAAATATGTACTGAAACTCTATGGACACTTTTGCTGCTGCCATGCAAATAAATGCCTTGTAATTCTCTTATTCTTAGTAAATTTCCAGATTTTCAAAAATGGGTCCTGTCTCTCATGCCCCTCCCCCGTTTTTCTTTGCACAAGTGGAAAAAAATGTTTGCATCTTAACTTGATATGGCTTTCAAGGAAAAAAAAGTTCTACAACTATTATGAGAAATTAAAGAAGGCAGAATGAAATTGAATGCCTTAGGAATTTTGGATGGTACTAAAAAAGCAAGGAATAATTTGGTCTGTTTGTTTTTTTCCCATCTGATATTTTCAGGTACAAGCCTATGCAGAAAGTGGATGGGGTTGCGGATGGTTTCACAGGAAGTGGTCAACAGACAGGAACATCTGTTGAGCAAACTGTAATTGCCCAAAGTCAGCATCATCAACAGTTTTTAGGTATGTTAAGGAGTGATGCATACTAGTTGGTGTTAAGATTTTGAAAAGAACAACGGTAGTCTTTTCTCCAACTGCAGTGCCTGTTTACGGTTGCTAATTACATGGAAAAGTGTTTTTGGGGCAGTGGTGCTGGAACTGGGCACATCACATGGTAACTCTAGTTCAGCGCTCTTCTTCTCATGTTCACTAGAGCTTAGAGCTATGAAGTATTTTAAATGCATATAAATTAAAAACTTATTACTTTCAGAGTGTTTTCCAGAATTTATATTAATTCGCTTTTGTGGTCAAAATTGTTTTGTCCACTTTCAGTAGTAACTTCAAATAACAAAAGAATTTTCCTTTCCTGTTTACAAAATTGTATATGCACACAGTCTCAAATCAGAAAAAAATTATTGCAAGCTTCGAAAGTAAATTATGTCTTTAAATTGATCATAGTACAATTTCTATGCTTTTGCAGATGGTGTACATGTTACTTGTTATTGAAACCCTTAGAAAGTAGAATTTAAACACTTCACAGATTACTGCCATAATCAGAGGGGCAAAAGGGGCCATTTAATGTAATTGACAACTTCTCTAAAAGTGAGCATGCACAGTTTGCACTGAAACAGTTCAAGATGAATAGGGGATATCAGAGTGTGTATGTGCGTACGTGTATGTGTGTCTCTGTGTGTATGCACTTTCCAACATAGACAACTAAGATACACTTTCAGGTGGAAATAGCTACCAAAAGTTGAAATTATTATGCAGTATTTCCCAAAATAAAATCTTTATGTATTCCAGTGGACCCTTAAGCTTTCAACAAGAATTTTTGTCTTTATTTTGTGCTTTTCTTTCAATTATAGCTTTTAAAAAATAATGAAAGTATATTCTGAATTACCTAGAAACAAGACCTAAATACTATTCTGCACTTTTAGTTTCCACATTTACATTTGAACATATTGTAAGGCAGGCACCAATGTTAACTGTCCAGACCTGAGGAAGAAAATGGACTTACAACTATGTGAATTCTGCCTTCCTCTCGAGGAGGGCTAATTTCCCTGGGCTCTACGTGGAGATGTGTTTCACAGTCAGTCATGGGAGTGTAGAAGAGTAGTGGAGAATTGGCCGGCGCAAAGCACATGTGGTTTTCTGTCAAACTCAAAAGATCCTGGGTGACAGCGGTTGGTCCCATGTTAGTGTTGCAAGAGCTAATTTAGTTACAGAACAATAGCATTGTACTTCACATCAGTTTATATTAACTTTAATGTGATTTTGTAGTTTTTATTGTATTTATTCTTTCATACCTTTGGCTTTGATTATTTCAAAAATAGGAACATATCAGTTTAAAGCTGTTTATTTTATATAGTTAAGTAGCATAGTAATAAAAATAAATTTAATTGGTGTTGGCAAGCTTTAGATATTTTTCTTTTAATAGGGACCTATGCTACTCTATTCCCAGTATCATTGTAGTGAAAATTTAGTCTCTACAAAATTCAAAAGTATATTCCCTCTATTCTTGTGTTTTCTGCTGATGTTGTTGCTAAATTTTGCTTGCAAAATATTAATTTAGAAATCTTTCTTATTTGAACACTGACTGCTAAGATTTTTTTATATTTTAGTCTTCTAGAATCTTTCTTATTGATCTGTAATTGACATCATCCACAGTAGCTTTTTTTCTGTTGTGTTGTCATGGTAACAGATGCATCACGAGCACTTCCAGAGTTTGGAGAAGTTGAAATCTCTTCTCTGCCAGATGGTACTACCTTTGAGGATATCAAGTCACTTCAGAGTCTTTATCGAGAGCACTGTGAGGTAAGCCTTTTCAAACATAGTATGAACATGAACTGCATTTTGCCAGACAACTTGTGAAAAGAAAGTAATCAGGCTTTTCCTATGGGACTCATGAAGTCAGCATTAATTCTTTTGAGCACTAATAAGTTTATTCTTCTTTCTTGTTTCAGAGAAATGAGGAAGGCAGGAAAGTGAGAAAACATTTTATTTCCCATTTTTTAATTCTAATCTGAATTCATTGCACCAATTCTGTTTCTAAATATTCTGCAGAAATACTAATATATGGGTGATAAGATGGATATACAAAGGAATTTTTTGCATTATTCTTTCTAATGCAGAAGATTGGCTATAACTTCCATATATAATAGGGAAGTAGGTAAATAAAATCTTACACAGTCAATAGACTAAAGTATTATACCACCAGCAAACAGACAACTACAGATGTACTAAAATGGAACTAGTTCCAGGATTTAATACTAAAGGAAAAATCAAGATGCAGACAGTGTATATAGCATATAACTATCATGCGGGTGCGCAGAAACGTGTACACGTCACTCCAAAAAGAACAAGAAAATGTTAGTAGTGGTCATCTGGGTGACTATGAGTTGGCAGAGAGACTCAAGTTTCCAGTGGGCCCTTTTGAGTTTTACAACATGTATGTGTTTTCTATTAAAAATAATTTTCAAGATGTGTAATAAGCACTTTAGATGTTTATTTCAGAAGTCATTAAGGTAGATAGCTTGCTCACTCTTTTCTTTAATTTTCTTTTCTGTTCTTCCTCTCTCTCTCTCTCTTCCCCTCCTCCCTCTCCCTTTCTTTCTTTCTTTCTTTCTTTCTTTCTTTCTTTCTTTCTTTCTTTCTTTCTTTCTTTCTTTCTTTTTTTCTCTCTCTCTCTTTCTTTCTAGCAGGGGTTCTTGGTGTTTTCAATCTTTACTCCTATACTCCTTCCCATATCAGAATTGGCAACACAGTCCAGCAGTGTGAGCTTTCTCCACGCCAGTGTATTAATGGACCTGCCACTCACCTCGTACAAAGGGGATGACAGATTACGCAGAGTTCTGAGTGCCTCTCCTTTTGAAAGAGGATTATATCTAGAAATTTAAATAGCTTTATTCCAAGAGTATTTGTGGTCTGTTTAGAAGTGAAATATTATCTTTCAGATTTCTAGGGCAGCCCTCCTGATTGCTGGCAGTGCAATATGCAGTAAGAAGTTTCAGTTTGTAACACCCACGGATTTTTTTTCTCACCCACAGATTTTTTTTCTTACTGCAAAGATAAAAATTACTTCAATGAATCTAAGAGCATGTCAAGGATGCTTGGTCATTAACAACCAAGTAGAAGTTCTCTCCTTATTAATTTTGAATTTTGTAGAAATAGTCATGCCATGCCCTATCAATTCGCAGTATTTTGGAGGATACTGAAAGACACTTAGGATTCATTTCCCTCTGAGTATAATACATTTCCCATTTTAGGATTTCTAGATTATCCTCATGCCTGTGGAGAAAAATATCTTTCTATATCTAACATCACATTCAGTAAAATTTTGTATAAAGATTCTCTAAACAGTTTCTTAATTCTCTGTGTTCAGATGAATCCTGCTGTAAACAAACCAACCTACACATATATAATTTGGATTTTTAAAGAATTTCTCTTTTTGATTAGGAATATAAGTTGCATTGTTACTTACATTACTAAAGATTTATAGTAAGATTATTCTAAATAACAAAGAATTAAAATATTCTTTGGGTTATAAAATTTTCATAAACATACCAATTGTCAAAAATGAACATATGCATACAAAGAGATGGTGACATATATAATAATCTATGGGAGAAATGTTAGTATTAAAATGATCCCCACTCATTTCAAGTTTCAAGAGTGCAAACCATCTTTCATAGGCCATTATGGTATATGTGGAAAAGAAAAATTCTTTTTCCCTGTTAAGCTTCTACGATTTCAAAATGTAGCTGCCTGAACCTCATAACCAGTCCTGTAAATAGTCACTTGTTCTATAGAATATGAATTACTTTAATTTATATTTATCCACATATTTTAGTCTAAACATATTTCAAAGAGGATGGACAATGAAAAAATGTTTTATTCATTTGTAAAACTGTACACAGGAGGCTGTTAATACTCTTCCACAGAGTTATTTGAGATATTTGTTTGAAGAAGTACTGAATATAAGATGCATTGTTATTCCTTTCTTGCCTTATTTCACATTTCCTAGTTTATATTTTTAAAGAAAATTTAATATATGCCTATTTTCCCTATTTTGAGTTACAATTTTTTTATCAAAGATACTTTGTAAGGGTCACTATTTTTAATATTTAAGGAACAGGTATAATTTTCTTACACACATTTGCTGCAGCTGATATATATATATATATATATATATATATAGTGTTCTTATAGCACTCTATGGATAGCCATATGTAAAGTTTTAACTTTTAGAGCTATCTCTTGTAAAATGCCTAAAATACAAGTAAGAAAGCAGCTATAATACTTTGCTTCTGGAGAAAGTTTTGATTTTTCCATTGAGTTGAGGAAAATCTATGTTCCATTTTCTTTCAGAGCTTCCACTTTGTATTTTTGAATCTATTCATTTGCTGAGGACTGTGTAAATTAATTTATTCTATTTCACTATCCTGCTACTTGCAACATTCCGTACTAATTCCCAGAAAGTTCCTCCAATGGATGTTGTTTAATATTTGAATTAGTCTTTTTAATATCCATGATTCTCTGTATCACATTTGAGGCCAGATCTTCATAGGTGCACAGACTCTAGAATTATGAAGTTCTGTTTTGCCTTTTTTTGCCTAAAATGTTGAGATGTATGCTAGATTGCCCTCTGTTTTCTCTACCTTACATAAATTTTTAGATCTTATGGGTTACATTTACCCACCCTAATTTTTGTTGTTGTCAAGCACATTATATTGAGTACTTCTGACTTTTATATTCAAAATAATCACAGATTTATGTTCTGTATGTAAACAAGTTGTTTTTGGTTTTATGACTTTCTATCTGAAGGCTAAGTTATCAATTACTATGACAGGGGGAAATTATTTATGATCATCAAAGGTAATAGGGAAAGTGAGATTTTAGCATCATCAAAAAAGCAAAAGGAAAGAAGAAAGGAAGACCTCAAAAGAAGCCCTGGATTAACTAGGAAAATTGTTCTTGAAGCTAAAATTAAGGAGAAAGCAAAGGTGAAGACATGAAGGTTAAAAAAAGGTGGAGCTCTTTCTTTAGGGGGGGTCTGTGATACTTTAGCAGTTGAAAGATGTTATTATTTTGGAAGGTAAAGGATTTAGAAAATAGTTCTATAGTCCTGCTTATTTAAGTTTCTCACATTCATTAAAACTAATTAGTTGAACTATATTCTTATTTTGGAAAGAATGTGGTTCAAATATAACTCATTTGGTGGCCTTATTTTACCTGAATCTCATCGTTCAAATGTAGACAAGAAAAAGATACTGGAAAATTTGGCATTTTGGAGATTAGGCATTAAAAAATAATACCACACTTCACAAAAGAGGAATCTAAACGTTAGCTGGTATCTGAAAAGGTCCTCGGAGTGTGCACAAATTAGATTGGATTCTCTGGTGCTGAATGTAAGGCATGCCTGACCAAAGATGGAGTTTTGCTGTACCCATTTTCTGCCCAGAGAAAAGCATCCTCTGGAAGCTTGCTGACTCCATGTTTTCAGCCCAGCCATGGGCAGAAAGGACCCTGGAACCCCTGATCAGCAGCTTTAGCAGGGTTAACTCAGCCCTGACTCTATCTGCCACAGATGAACACCTCCAGCTCTTCACTTTTACCCCCTTTGATGGCCGGTGATCACCTAGACCAAAGAGGAATGATGTGAAAAAGTACTGTATGTTCCCTGGTCTGGGATTAGGGAGAGTCATAATCACCATGGAGGCTGCAGGAAGCAATAGGTAAAGGAACAAAAGAGAAGAAAGAAAGCAAACATAAAGGAAGAAAAGCAAGCATGAAAATGTAGAAGAAAAAGAGAGGTGGAAGTGAGACTAGTGTAGGAAGCCCTTATGGTAGGATTAAAAGTTATCCTGCTTAACATTTCAAGAGTTATTTTTGTCTTTATTTTCTAGCTAATTGTTAATTTATAAGCCCAGTGTTTACCGTATAGAATCTTGTATTAGGCTCTCTCCTGTGTCCTCTCAAGTGATACTGTGATGTAATACCAGCACTGTTTTGTTTTTCCAGGCAATATTGGATGTTGTTGTGAACCTTCAGTTTAGCCTGATAGAAAAATTGTGGCAAACATTCTGGCGCTATTCTCCCTCTACTCCAACTGATGGCACTACCATTACTGAATCAAGGTCAGAATCAATATGCTTTCTCAATTCATTTTCATGACTGAGTAGCTATGTCACAGCCAATAAATTAGAAACATGTATACCAGTTGTGAAACTTACCTAATAACATTAAGTGAATAGATTGATGCTTTGGCCATTTGAAAAATAAACCACAAACTGCTCTCTTGAGGTTTCAGTGTGTATATATAGCTCCCATTTTTATTGACTTGGGAAACTGTAGTAGAGCTATTTCGTCCTCATGGAATTACTATCATATCTGCCTTTCAGACCACCAGAAAATATTAATGTATATAGGCAGCTCTGGGGGAGTGTTTTATTGGAAAAAAATATTTTTATATCTCCAGCCATATGGCACCAGTGCAGTGGTGATATAGTTCTAACCTCAGGAATATTTGATAAACTATTTTTAAAGTCCATTTTCTTTTTTATCCTCATTTGCCATCTATTCATTTGCTACATTTATTCACACCAGCAATCTGAGTGAAATAGAAAGTCGACTTCCGAAAGCAAAGCTGATAACTCTGTGCAAACATGAGTCAATCCTGAAATGGATGTGTAACTGTGACCATGGGATGTACCAGGCTTTGGTGGAGATTCTCATCCCCGACGTCCTTAGACCTATTCCTAGTAAGTTAAATACAGACAACTACGGATGCTTTTGTTCTCATACATTCCACCCAGGAAGTTTTGGGAGGTGACATTGCAATCTGGAATGATCCTAATTTCATTTAGGTTTGTCAAACAGAAAACACACAACACAGAATATTGCATGAAAGGAGCCTGGAGCAAAACTGTAGTAAAAGGGAAAAAATGATTTGTTTTCCACTCTTATTTGTGTGTGTGTGTGTGATTTAAAAAAAAAAAAAAAAAAGAACCTATGGATATGATAGCCCCAGTAAACTAATTATAAGAATACTCTGTCAGTCAACCATGAAAAACTTATGCTACAAAGGAGAAAGACCCCCTCCTTCACCCTCCAAAATTTTTGAAATCTGTAATTGTAGGCCAGCCCTTTCCATAGTTGCTTTCAATTTAAAATGAGTTTGTCTCGGTTTCTAATGAAGTTGAATTCTTTTATAAAAGCATTTACTGTGTCATCTACATCATGTTAAGTATTACAAATTCAGTTTCCATGAACAATAATGGTTAACTGGCATTTTGAGAGAAAAATCCATGTAAATACATAAGCATTGTGTCCCCAGTATGAAGCAATGGAAAGTACATAGATATCTTAGATTACCTTTTTAAGTACTGGTGCTTTTAAAGCTACCTTCTAGCAAATAAAGCTATTTTCTACTAGTGTCAATATAGGTGCTACTACAGATACCGTTAGAAGTAGTTGAAACTATTTTATGCCTTCATGTGTAAGGGCACATACTAGTGACCTTAACATTAATAAAGTAAGAGCAGTCTTCTAGCTTGTGAAATTGGCAACTCTGTAATTCAAGTATTCTGTTCACAGATGATTTCCATTAAATTATTCTAGAGAATATGTGGGCTTAATGGAAGAAAAGGGAGAGATACTAACATTTTTGTGATTATGCTGTATTTTTTCTAAACATGATAAACAACAGTGGAAGGTCTTCTTTACTTAGTTCCTCACCACCCTAAAGTAGATGCTTAGGCATATTTACATATGATATCAGTAAACACACACATGGATTTATGGAAGAATAAGTCAATATAAAAGAGATCTTGCTGTTATTGTCTCAAAATTTTATAAATTGCTAATGTGTTCCACTCTACCTGCACCAAGTTTCCTGGCTAAATATTAATGAAAAATGATGTTGTTTTGGAAAATTTTACTATGTGAATTCGCTACTGGCTTATGTTCCAGAATCTGATCTTCTTTGCTTCTCCCTTGCTCCCTGTGCCCTGAGTGATAATCTCCAGAGATGTTGCAAAGACGTTGCAGAGGATAGCTCATTAGCCTATGACGTCTTGCCACCAATGTACAATTTCTCTCATGAGATACAAGAAGAGTTGTCAGTGACTGGTTTCTTTTTTGAGGCAGGTCAACATCAATATTCATTAAACAGTTCTGAAATCTGTTGCTCCTGTATTAGTATCTGAGTACTTTAACTTATGAACTTAACAGTTACCTAATTTAAATCATATGTCAATTTTAGTTGACTTTAAGTTTCAGAATTTTAAGTACATAGTACAGTTGCCCTTTGTGTTTTGCAAATTTTGATTTAAAAAACAATGTATTCTGTTGAGTAGTTTGTCACTACATTCAGCAGAACGCTGGATAGTTTTATTTCTTGGAAATTATAAGATGCATTAATGCATCACCCTACCAAGGAAATTTGGAAATTTAAATCTCATTGTGCAACGAGACTTAACAAAATAATGTTTGCAGTATAATTTAGATAGCTGTCTTCTTCTTGCAGACATTTTAAAACTAATTTTCAACTAGTTGAGACAAGTCAGCTTTGAAATAGATTTTAAACTGTCTATTTATGAGTCTTTTAAAGTTGCCAGAGTCAATCTGCATAATTTTGATCTTGCATGAATCCCTGTAGAGAGAACAAAACTTAATTTTATTTTTAAAAATTGTGTTTTCTTGGCTACTAGTACATCACTCTACCATTTTCTGTCCAGATGGAATTTCTTTTTTTAGTTAAAAAAAAAAGTCTGCACATCACACTAATTTAAAGCCGGCTTGAAGCTACTATATTCTACAATGCATTTTATCTGAAAATGAGAAAAAAATTAAGTGTAAAAGTATTGTAGAAAAATTCAACTGGTAACATTAAATGTTTCATTATAAGTATAATTAAAGGTGGCTCAGAAAGTCATTTAGTACAAAAAAGTAAAAACTTACAGTCGCTTAGTATATAAAACATTATCTTTTTATTTTATAATCTTCTTTGTATCAAGTTTGTCTAGATGAAACAAGCCCTATATTAAATTTTTTAAAATACCAAAAACAAGTCCTCAGGTTTTTCCAGTGAAATAATTGTTAAATATTCACAGTATTCACGGTAAGAAAATGGAAAATGCAGATTGCCAGATTGAATCTTGAAGAAAACTTTACTGAGTTTTGAAAGGGTTATTTTTTTTTTCACTCTTTTTCATTTCCATTCATGCTTGCACTCCATGATTCTAATAACAACAGAATGATATTTTTATTTCTTTTTTGTTTTTTGGCAATTGTGGGAAGCATTACAGATTTCAAAAGATTAGTTCCCTACAAATTTACAATTCAGCATTTCCAGTTCTTGTATTAAGACTCCCCCACTTGTTAAGTGTTCTTCCTAATCAAAATTTTGGCCATTTCAATCTTCTCTTTCATTCAACCGCTTAAATAAATTAGAATACACCACACACACACACACACACACACACACACACACACAATAGAGAAGCATGTCAGACTCACTTCAGCATAGAAAGAAAAAAAAGACAAAGAATTTACTCTTAAAAACAATTGGCCAAAAATGTAACCTCTTTGTTTCTTCTAATAGACCACAGATTTTTATATCTACTACGTGGTAATGAGACTACAGAGATTAATTTTATGTTGTAGGTTCTTTTAGAACTTACTTATTAAATATCTAAAGCTACTCCCCACAATGTGGAAATATGAGCACAGACAAAGTAAAATACTGTTGACTGAATAACTTGGTGAGCAATCTCAGGACGTGAATCCCTTCTTATAAAACAGTCACAGTTAACTGGGATAATTGAAGATGCCTCTAATCATTTTATGACCATCATAAAATCTTCTGTTATAAGCCTTAGCCCTATTTCAGGTTTTAACAAATATGTAAAGGACCTAGCATAACCTATTTCAGTAGTATCTTAAGAACATTATCTCTATGGCAGCAATTTTATCACACTGATATTTTATATATATACCTACCAAATGAAGTAGAAAGTAATTACCCTAAAATTTCAACTCAAACAATTCAAAGTTTTACCTTGTTTTTCAGTAACAGTTACAGACAAATATTGTAATTTATGGGTTTTAGTATAAATAGATGCTTAGAGGAAAAAATAAGGCTTTGCACTGTATCTTTTTTAACTACAGATATGAAAATAGGTTAGAACTTTAGAACAGTATGAAGAATTCATAAAGAAAATACTTAGCCTCTGAGCACAAAATTGCTAATAAAAAGGGTGTTTTGTCCAAGATAGAAATTTCCATAAATATATTCACAACTGGTATATGTTGCTATTAGCAAAAATGTTTTAACGTTCATCCCTAGCAAAGTATCCTAAGTATCTGGGAGCAAAATAGCTTTAAAAGAAACTAAAAGCACAAAATATAATTATTGGATATTCTAAGAAGTTAGAAATAATGTTAAAGTTTCATCAAGGAGAACACTATAAATTCTGTTCTGTGCTATATCAGATGTTATATATTTTTTCCCTTATTCTATCATAAAAAACGTTTTTATTTGTTCTGCCTTCATTTTTTATCATTTAGGTGCCTTGACCCAAGCCATTCGAAATTTTGCAAAAAGCCTTGAAGGTTGGCTTTCCAATGCCATGAACAATATTCCACAGAGAATGATACAAACCAAGGTACACTTTATGTCTTTACTTTTCCTTTTGTGTTTAAAAAACATTTCTTCATGTAAATAATTATCTCATAGTCAGTGTCAGAAGTGTAGAACAATACACACAGCCAGAGATATCCTAGTCTACAGATATTTCATATGGCCTTAAGTATTAATCTAGTATCTACATTATCCCACACATGCTATGTCATGTTACTTTAGGTTAATCTGTGAACATATCCCTATGGCAAGATTGGACTGATTGTTTATTTTCTAAATTTTGGTACCAAGTCACGTTCATAGCCCTTTGTCAGTTATTCTCTTAGGTAACACAGGTAGCTGCCAGTTTTTTCTGCTTTGACTTACAGTGTGCAATAAAGCTTTCTCGTGACAGTGTTATGACAATTGAACATTTATGTGTGAGGCACCTAACCAAGTACCTTGTAGATAGTATGTAGTCAAGTAATATGTCACAGGAATGGAAAACAATATAAGATTCCTCTTTCAGGATATGTGAGTTTCCCCGAAGTTCCATACAGTCCTAAAACAGCTCACTATCAAGATAGAACATTCTTTGCCTTGTGTATACATTTGACCACTCAATCAACTGGTCTTTCACCATTTGCTTAAATGCTCATAAAAATTTAAGGCAGCACCATATATTCTTGCATGTTAAATCCTTAGCATATTTTAAAGGGCTAGAATCATCAGATCTACTAAGTGTGTTACCAATTTGCATGAATTCTAACAATTAAATATTTATCTAGGCTTTTTTGCCTTCATTTTGGTATCTTTCAACATAAATTAGTATATTCCAGATCCCACAAGAAACAAATGATATATTGGGGAGGGGGCATCACTGAAGAGAGTTTGAGTTTATTTCTATTGCTGTGAATGAAGTAGAAAAAACCAAGGAGGAATAGTTGAGGATCTCGGGGCAGGCAATGGAAATCCAAACCATCTCTAGGTTTAAAGCGGGAGCAAGTATGAAAGCCATGGCATGAAAACATCTCCTCCTTACCCCGGGACCTTAGCTATAGACAAGGGAAGCAGTTAGTGTTCAAACAGGAAGAAGTCAGAAGTTGAGAGGATTGGATATTCTGATCACTCTATCTTCCTGTCCTTTGGTCTCCTACCAGTGCCTGTCATTCGTCAAACCAGCTGGGATCTGGAGAGCAAAGGAGAAGATTAATGTGGTTTTGAGGTTTATTCATGTCAGCCTTCTTGTGCACAGAGTGGGACAGACAAGAATGCAAAGTAGATTTTGACAGGCAAATGAAAATTTCCTAGATAGCCCTTTAAAGAATTCAAATTCTAAAAGAGATCTAGTTGCTTCTCTCTGATAAATGTCCTATGTTATAAAAGCTATGAACTCTCTCATTTTACCTCAATGTAACTGTGCTGTTATAAAAACTGTAAGAGTGAATCTGAACGGTAGTGCTCTGAAAAATATTTTAATACAATTTTTAAAAATGGGACTATGCATTTTGTTTTTCAAAATAAAAGAGATGTTTTTATTTTTCAAAATAAAAGAGATGCCTGGCTCCTATTTGACTGTCCTAAAAAGAGTAAAAAAGAAATGAAAAGCATTTTTTTCTACTTCACTAGACAAAGTCATTTCTTGCTGTGGATGAGTAGTTACTTGCGAGACTGGTTTAATTAATGCTTCACTCAGATGTTGAAGAATGTGGGAGTTTGTTTTATTCTTGACCTCAATATGCTCAAAGGGAAAATAATTCTTAGTGTAAGAGATTTAAGTGCTGCAGTTTATAACTAAGCTCACCAAATGAATTTGAAATCAGTGTCAAAGGGAAGCATTTAAATTTCGCAGAGGAAGAAAGATTTGAGGATTGCAGTGGTTTATTTTACTGGAAGAAAAAGAAATCTTTGCTTACTTGGGTTTCTTTACAGGTTGCCGCTGTAAGTGCCTTTGCCCAGACTCTGCGAAGATACACATCGCTCAATCACCTGGCCCAGGCAGCTCGCGCAGTGCTTCAGAACACGTCCCAAATCAACCAGATGCTCAATGACCTCAACCGGGTCGACTTCGCCAATGTCCAGGTATTCTTGTTTTCTTGAAAAACGTGTCTTTTAAAGAAAAATAGTCTCTCTCTCTCATACTATTGTCTTTTATTTTATATTTTATATATATTGTTTTTCATATAAGATTAGCCATGTAAAATTTGAGCTTGTGTATCTGATTCCTTCTCTGTACCCTATTTGCTTTTCTAAATTAGGATCATCCAATTTCTTTTCAAAGTCTCAAGAGTACACAGGCTGTGTCTATGTTCACAGTATCCCAAAAAGAAGTTTTATCCACATCTGAGCTCACTGCACCTGTGCTTTGTGGGGAAAGCCTGCTAAGGTATATAGTCTTAGCAGGCAGCATAATTCTTCACCAGGGGTTGCCACATAGGCAAAGAATAACGAAGACCATAGGCATCGAAGCTAGGCAAGAAATTAAATTCTTTCATCTATTGTCGGGGAGACCTTCAGCAAGTTACTTAACTTCTCAGGGCTTTACTTTCTTTGGGGAGTGGGTTACTTTCTCATCTTTTAACATCTCTCCTTCAGTTAGTTTACATATTTAGCGATTTTTACCATGTCAAGCAGGGAGAGATTTCTGTTATTATAGTAACACACCTTGGAGGAAAAAACAAAATTTTATTTTAAAAATTGCTCCAGTAATATTTGTTCACTAGAAAAAAATTAGGTACCGTAAGTTGGGCTGCCTTATAGTTCAAATAAAAAAAACTTTTAACCTCATTGTCAGGTTACATTATTCATGGGCTGGGGATGAAGCTGAACAAGTGCAAGGTTGTGAGTTTGATTCCCAGTACCAAAACATTAAAAAAAAAAAAGAAAAAAAATTTTAAAAATTACATTACTCACTTATAAAGTACACTTTTAAAAATAGGTAATTTCAGAATATTATTATAGAATTCTAACAAATATTTTATTTCTGATACTAAAGTAATAAACTTCATTATTACCATATTTAAAAATACCATTGCTAACCTAAAGCATAAGGAACAAAAGAAAAAGATACATAAACTGAACATAATCAAAAATTAAAACTTTGGGAAGTCAAGAAAATGGAGTGATAACCCTCAGAATATCAGGAATGTTTTGCACATCATGTGTCTGATTAAGAACCTCTGTGTAAAGCTGGACATGGTGCTCACTCCTGTAAGCCCAGCAGTCAGGAGGATGAGGCAGGAGGATTGCTGTGAATTGAAGGCCAGCCTGAGCTACATAGTGAGACGTTGTCTCAAACAAAGAAAGAGGACCTGTGTATAAAACTATTACAGTCCAATAATAATAACGATATGATTTTAAAATGACAAAAATCTGAATAGACATTTCTTTAAAAAAATTAGCCAATGAGCACTTGAGAAGATGTTCAACATCATTAACCACCAGGGATATGCAAATAAAAACCACAAGGAAATACTGTTTCAGACATACCAAAATAGGTATAATAACAAAGACAGGTAATAATCACCTTTAGTAAGGATGTGGGAAAAGTGAAACCTCATACATTGCTGGTATGAAGGTAAGATGCTACAAACCCCTTTGGAAAAAAAGTCTGGCATTTCCTCAAACATAGAGTAAAGAAAAAATATAGTTAAAAGATTGCCAATTCTAGCTTTGTTTATAAAAGTAAATAGTTGAAACAAACGTCTGTTTTGAGATCTGTTATATAAATACGGTATATTCATTCTAAGAAATAAACTTATTTTTGAATAATAAATATAGCCCTATATTTCCCTATAGAAAAAGACAGTCATATATCATTACATTAAGCAAAATATTTAGTAGAATATGTATTACCCTTTTTTATTCTACTTATTACACACAAGCATAAATAATATAAAATGTAAGCACACATAAATATGAATAAATAGATTAAATATAAAATATTAGACATGTTACATGTACATAAATGTGCACGTATTATAACATAGATTTATACTTTTATGTGGATGTGTAAAGGTTATAAAATCAACACGTTATTACTCTTACTGTTACGTTAGGTATTATTAATATTTTGTTCTTGTTTCCTTATTCATATTTTCAGTTTTTTCTATAATCATATTTTAGTGTATTTAAAATATTTGAAAGTGATACTAAAAGAATTTATGAAAGAATTAGAGAAAAAGAAAGTTACAGAGTGGTATTGTCAGTTAAGAATTATAAAATGAATTGAGTTTGAGGTAATTTTCAATTGAAATGCCTCTGGGTTGAAATGACCCTAAAATAAAGTATGTAAGATGAGGTGAGGTGCTGGAACTAAAATAATGTAAATTAAAGATTTATTAAAGTTTTTCTATTTAGTTAATGAATTTAAATGAACTTGTCCTCTGAAAGCATACAGAATAAAAGCTATAGACATTGCTCAGAAGAAATTATATATTCACATTGATATATCTATAAAATTAGGACCTTTCCAGACACTCTTTCAAAGAAACCCATCTTTAAGATTATCTGAACATAATGAACCCATTTTAAAAATTCTTGTTAAATTTCATTTCTCTAATTTTATACTCTGGGAAACTGAACCTCACATAGGTCAAATTATTGCTTGAGATTGGTTCAGTGGACAGAGGACCTAGATTTAAATCACTGTTCTCTCACTCAAATATTGTATTGGCAAAATATTATATTTTGACCTTGAGAGAACAGGTTTTTTTTCCCTTTAATCTTAAATACAACATAAGATTGAAAACATCATAAAACTAATGGCAACCCCTGAACACTAACTTTAGAAGTTCCTCTTTTCATTACTATCACTGACTGTGGAACATCCCAGCCAAACCAGAAGAAAAATGAAGGACTCAAATTCCTTGGCAGGTAGCATGTTTACAGTTTTTCAAGAGTTTTTGTTACTGTTGTTATTTTCAGTTCTGTGAATTAATTTGCACTCATAGCTTTACCTTGATAGCTCTTAAAATAGCCCTTAAGATTTCTGCTCCCCATCTGTAAACTTGCACAAGCATATGCTTCTACCCAGTATCACCACTGAAGTGTTTCGTTTTCTTTTAATCCTGAGGGACCATTTTTGGCCAATTGAATCTGTTTATCTATATGACTTATCCTAAGTCTTCTCAAATGAATTGATTTTAAAGTTTTATCTGATGGGGAGAAAAAGGTCTTTTGGAAGGCAGTATGAAAAGAGTAAGATGAACAGGCCTGCACACTGCAGGTTCACACTTCTACTCTTTTTAAGTAATCGTGTATTCTAGTTTCTTAGCTTGCCAATGTAGAAAAAACAAAAATTGTGCTTATATGTTGCGTCCATCACTTTTTCAAGTACCTGAATGAGCAAGGAGAAATATTAAACTCTTACAACTAAAAAGGTGGTTTTCTTAGCAACTGACAAATAGTTATTCATGTACTGATTCAGTTAACTCTTTGCAGCTTGTATTGTACTTCCCATGCATGCATTGGTCTGTGTGCTGACATTCAATCGAAAGAAACTGAGTAGAGCTTTTCCTTTGCTGTCCGTGAACTGTCCCAGGAGCAGGCTTCCTGGGTGTGCCAGTGTGACGACAGCATGGTTCAGAGGTTGGAAACAGACTTCAAAATGACTCTTCAGCAGCAGAGCACCCTGGAACAGTGGGCTGCATGGCTGGACAATGTGATGATGCAAGCGCTGAAACCCTATGAAGGAAGACCCAGTTTTCCAAAAGCCGCTAGGCAGTTTCTGCTGAAATGGTCTTTCTACAGGTATTGTCTTAGTTTCAGTAAGTGTGTGTGTGTATGTGCGCATGCTTTTCAGAGAGAGAAAAGAAAGGAATACAAACTTTCTGTTGTAACTATCTTCAACCCAACTCAATTACTGCAGTGTCGTGGAAGTGAACCGGGAAACCTGAAGAAAATACACTTTCTGTTGGGAAAGGAAATCTAACTGCTCAAAGCCCCAGAAGTATCAGATAGGAATATCTGAGATTGCAATCTAGATAATATATTAAACAATAGTCAGAAAAGGGCCACTGTTCCCCCTTGTATAACTTAGGTTATTTAGGCTTTTTTCTTGAGGCATTAGTATTACTGTTTATCTGGGCAATTTTTGTTTGTTTGTTTGTCTTTGCAGTCCTGGGGATGGAACCCAGGGCTTTGTGCATGCTTGCAAGCACTCTACTGCAGAATTACATTCCCAGCCCTAACGCCACTCTTGTTCTGGTTTTTTTTTTTTTTTTTTTTTTTGGTTTTTCTCCGGTACCGGGAACCAAACTCACGACCTTGAGCTTGCCAGGCAGACGCTTTGCCGCTGAGCTAAATCCCCAGCCCCCGTTCTGTTTAATGATTGCAAAACCTACTGTCCCTACACCAGTAGCATCACTGTCTCTTGCAGATGTATCAGAAATGTAAATCTTTATGTCATTCCCCAAACCTACCTAAATCAGAATCTGTGTAGGTAAAATCCAGCAGTCTACATTTTGAAGACCTCCAAGTGATTCTGATACATGCAAGGACCATGTAGGTAATTCTTTAATCTTAAAAGTTACAACTGTTTTCATACATGACTGCACATCAAAACTTAGAAGTAATATTTTAAAAATTTTAGTTGCCTCTTGAGGCCTACTAAATTAAAATCTTAGCAGTTGGGACATAGAGATTACAAATGGATATTATTGGAATGGGGATTTGTTGTTAAGTTCTGTTTTCCAAAAAATTCTCCTGGTGATTCTGATGTATGACAATATCTAGAAGATAGCACCATAGCTTCTTAATAATATGAATCATTTTTAACTAAAATAATGTAGATAGGAACATATGTTTTTGTAGACATAGAGGCAAAAGGGCTTCTGATGGGAGAGGGCATGCTGATTGTATGATGCATGGTAGCATACGCTGGGGTAACTGTGGACCATAGCGCTCCCACAAGGGTGCAGACATCTATGATCTGTGTTGGTCAGTATTGGTATGTTTATGTAGGATAGAACTGCAGGATGGATTTCTATTTCATAAGATAAATTAAATAAGTAATATTTTTAACCTGGGCATTTATTCTTCTGTTCCATGAGTTTATCTTTTGCTACTTTAGATAGAAATCAAAATTGTAATTTGGGAACATTTCCTAAAAGGATTTCAGATACTTTCCTGTTTGCTCAGGAGCTATCACTTTATTCATAATTTTTCCTGGAAAATAATATAAATAGCATGTGTGCTCCGTGAATGATTGATCAAGCAGCACTAACACCGACTGGCTCTTCTGAAACTTACATAACCAAAGATAGAGTCTATCTTTGCCTCAGACAAAAACAAGGTTTATCTTTTTTTCCTATCTTAGCTTACTGTGCTGTTAGTTTCAGACTTACCTTTACTCTTTCTTGTGGGTTATTTTTTTTCTCTACATTTTGTTGATATCATTTTAGAAATACACCCCTAGAGCCTTCACCTCCATAGAGATCTTTTTTAGGTGTCTTGAAAGGACAGAAAATTACTTACTTGTGTTTCTTGTTCTCTGCGGATATACAAACCCAGTAGATCATCACCTGCCTGCCCTCTGTCCTCTCTGAGTTGGGGGATAATGGGCTTGTTATTATTAGATGCTATTATAGTTATTATTTTCATTTCAAAAGGACTTAAAGGCGTACAGTTTAGGGCCACAGAAGAAAGGCACATTTTGACAGATGCATGCCTCCTGCAATAGCTTAGAAACTTAAGACCCTTTAATGCCTGAACTGCTTTTTGCTGAGGCATGAGAACATATTGAGTAATGAAAACTATTTGCAAACCATCAGAGAAGCAGAAGTAGAGTACTTTAAAAATGTTTTGGGCTTTGTAAATGCCAAAATTTGGTAAATTTGTAAGTGCTATTGTGAATTTGGAAGTCACATGCAAACTCTTTATGTTCTGATATAAGATACATATTTTTATAATTTCTAAAATTCTATGTATTTACCTACTTAGAAACACAGAAATGACCTGGCAGATAATCGTGATAATGGCAGTTGATATATTGCTGCAAACACATTCTGCCCTAAAGGAGGTTATCTCCTTTCCTAACCTGGCTTTGTAGGCTCATGTTAGCTCTCCAGGAGGTACAAAAATAATCACTGCCTTTCTTGAGCAGATACAGAGAAGTTATTTGGGCCTTTTTTCAGCTTGTGTGTTTTTTGGAAAGCAGATGAGAGGGTCCCTCAGAGCCACCTTGAAGGTCATTCAAATAGGCTGTTGTTTAAAGAAAAAAATTCAGGCATGGGTGCAACTCACTGGTAGATTGCTTGTCTAGCATGCTGGAGACCCTGGGTTCAGTCTTGAGCACTACAAAATACAGTAAAAAATAAGAGAACAAAATGCAGGCCGGATGCAGTGGCATACGCCTGTAAACCCAGCGCTCAGGAGGCTGAGGCAGGAGGATTACCATCAGTTGAAGACCAGTGTGGGCTACATAGTGGATTCAAAGCCAGCCTGCACTACATAGCAAGACTGTCTCCAAAACAACAACAACAACAAAAAACCCAGCAGAGTTATAGCTTTGATACTATGACCTAAAAAAGAGTACAGGGAACCTCGTTTGCCAACAAATACTAGACAATATGAGCCTTCCAAAAAGAATAATACTCTGTGAATTAACTGTCAGGATGAGAGTCACATGGGGTCACAGGCACTGATGCTCTCACCTCTCTTCCTACGGAGAGAGGATTTGAGGATTTGTATCTTTAAATAGGTAGAGAGGCAGGTGTGCAGAGCAACATGTGCTATGGTATATGTTCAGTTTCCACCCCATAATTATGAGGATAAATACACAAAGGTGTTTCTCATACATTAGTAAATAGTTAAAATTTACATCTCTGACTTTAAAAGTAGTTGAGTACATGATATCTTAGCATAAACATAGGACAATAATTTCATTACATGTTAATTAGTATTTTTTTAAAAGGTAGTAATTATAATTGAAAGGTAGCATATTTTTAAAACTTTCCAAGAGAATTTAGTATTACATGTACGTTTTATGTTAAATAAAATGAATGCCTAATTGTTCAAAAATTTGCAATACATTTGTGGTAAAATCCAAAGGCCTGTCATAGCCTACAAGATGAGATCCAGCTACTAGCAACCTCCAGACCTTACCGCATCTTGCTGTGTTTGCTCGCTGTCCTTCACCCACATCCTTCTCTTGGCCTTTCTGTCACTAGGTCATGGTTCTGCCTCAGGATCTTTGCATTTAGTGTCTTTTCTGCTAGGAAAACTTCACCTGTGCATTCCTCTAAATCTCTCCTCACTTCAGTGCACCTTTTGCACAGATATCATCACCTCCTCAGAAAAAATTCTCTTGACACTTTAACTTAAATGCCTGTCCCCATTACTTTGTAATCTCTAAGCTTCATTTGTAGGATTTATCTCTACCTAACCTTATATTTTATACATATTGTATATTAATTGGCTTCCTCTTTTACTAGTTGTGAACTCTGCTGAAACCTTATATTTTATACATATTGTATATTAATTGGCTTCCTCTTTTACTGGTTGTGAACTCTGCTGAAACCAAAACTTTGTCTAACCTATTCTAAAACAAGACTTTAGCAGAGAGTGGAAACAGAGGAAATATCTATTGAATGAATAAGTGTGAGTTCTTTTGCAGAAATTAATTAATTTTGCATGTCTCTAGTGCTATCAGAAAACTGCGTACTGTGAACATTCTCCTTAGTCATTTCCATGATTTCAGTATTATTACCTTTTAATGGAAATAGAAAGGCCTGAAATTTGAATTTAGGAATAAGAGCTAATTTATTTTATATGTCATATTTATCCAGGAAAGATTTATTAATAGTCAACTGACTCAGGATTATTTTTCTATAATATAATGAATGTCATATTTTGAAACAGGTATTTTTACTAAATTAATATGTGATCAGATTAGAAAATCTGGAAAATATAAAAACTACTAAAAGAATAAAGACCCATTACTGTACTACTCAGTTGAAAAAAACTATCAAAACTTTTTTTAGTATTAAGTAAAATTGGGATCCAGTTGTTTATCAAATTATTGCTTACATATTTCCCTGAACATTTTTCATTCAACATTGTATGGTGAACACTTCTTGTCATTAAATGTCTTTGGAAACATACGGTAGTACCCTCCATGATCCCTAGAGGATGCCTGAAGTGGCAGGTAGTACTGAACTATATATGGCTATAACTGTAACTACATACACACACACGCACTTTTGCTTTTTCCTGTACATATACACATACCTAAAATAAAGTTTAATTTATAAATTAAACATAAGAAATTAAAACAATAAAAATAGAACAAGTTTAATAATATACTGTTAGAAAAGTTATATGAATGTGTTTTCTCTTTCAAAATGTTACTGTACTTGCACTTACCTTGTAATGGTGTGAGGTGATGCAATGCCTATGTAAAGAGATGAAATAAGATAAATAATGGCCCCCTGTGATATATTAGGTAACAGAGTAAGAACACAAGCATTATAATACTTTCACAGGTGATCTGGATAACGAGTACAGTTACTAAATAAATAACAGGTGAGAAGTGTACACTACATGGTTATACTCACTGAAAGGATGATTCATATCTTGAGCAGGACAATATAGGACTGCATAAAATTTCACCAAACTACTCAGAATGGAGCATAATTTTAAATGTGAATATTTATTTTAGGCATTTTCCATTTAAATACTTTTAAGACTCTGCGCATAGTCAGAACAATTTCAATTTCTGTGAATAAATGGGCTACTGTAATTTTGAATGTCCTAAAGTTATTCCATTGTATGTATGTGTCATACATTATAGAAATATATCCTTATTCTCTTATTATTGAACACATACATATCTTTTGGTGTTTTGAAAGAATTTTTTTAAATGTATGTAATGATTATCTTTTTAGAAAATTGTATGTGTATCTTAAGATAAATCTGGGTAAAGGGTGTGGATGCTTTAAAGTAACCAAAGCTGTTTTAATGAAGTGTGCCATTTCAGTGCTAATTAAGTACCAGATAGTCTTATTTATTTAAGAATAGGATTTGTTTTAACTATATAGAGAATTTTAATGTAAATGAGCTCATATATTTTGGTCCTTCAACTTAATATTATATGATGAACATATTTCCATGTTAGCAAATGTATGTCTGCCTTTTTTAACTACTACATATAAGTCCATATAAGTGAGCCACATTTTATTTCATTAACATTATACTAGTTTTAGTTTTTCTCACTAATATAAATATTGCTGCAATTACAACCAACTTTGCACTCTTGCATGAATTTCTAGAATTAGGATTGCTATGTCAAAGAATTTGACACTTTCCGTTTTGACAAGTATTATCAAAGTCCCCTCTGCAGAAAATTTTGTAAATTTATACTTGTGAAGCCAAAAGTTCTTTTCTAAAGCCTTCTCTAAAACTGGGATTTCTAATCTCTTACAGTAAGATACTCAGAATGTGGTATCTTACCTTAATTTGCATTTCTTTAATTTCAAGTAAAAGTAATTATATTTTTGTATGCTTTTAAATCTTTGTCTCCTTTGGTTAGCATTTTAAATATTTACTTTCTTCAACAAGATGGATGCAATGAAGAGCTAATATTTTGTTCTTACTATAGTTTCAAATTATTGCCTTCAGGTTTGTGTTAGTGTGGGTAAAATATTATACAATATTTCATTGTTATCTTTGTGTTGTTTTTCTTTTGCTTTTTTAAGTGGAAGATTCTCTTCTCTTAGAATTTTCTCTGTAGGCAAAGAAATATTTAATTTCAAATAGATTCATATAATTTATTTTTACAAGTGAATGATGTGTCACTGAGTTTTAGGAAAGGAAAGGTAGAATTATGATCAGAATTTTTTCATATATGTTCTGCATGTAGCTGTAGATGTAGAAATCTAAACATGAGGAATTCATTAGGATACTTGATTGATTCTAATGAAATATCCACTGGAACTGGCATTTATGGTAATGAATATGTTATTAATTCTAATGTATGTAGCAGTGTAGTAATGAGTACAATGACACTTCAGTTGTCAAACTCAGTTTATTCCAAACACTGAAAAGTTAGAGAACTGAACATATTTTTTCCATAAGAAATAATGGAAAACAAACAAACTGGTTCTGAGGCCCAAAACTTATACTTACAAATTCATATTTACAGGATTTTAACAAATTTTTCAATGATTGTTTTCTTTAACTCTATCATGGTTCTCACAGTTTTTCTTTTAGCTTTATTGCTGCTATCAGTAACTTTCTTTGGAGCTATCATTACAATATTTTATGCCTATAAAATGCAGAAAAAATAAAAGCACAGTGACTAATGTTTTGAAGCAATAACACAAGCACTGTGTGTATTGTCTGGGCAAGAGCAGTACTTAGACTGAAGCACCACCCCTTTGTGCTGACGGTGAGATGCAACCTGCGATTGACTCTTGGCCCATACAGGATTTTTCAAGTTGGACTTTTGGTTGACTGCTGAGCAAAGATAGGAACACTGAGCTGAATTTTCTCCTAACTTTGCTGATGGAGTAATGGAAAGTTAAGCTTGGCACTGTTCAACAACTGAGGTGTCACTGTGGTTTCCCTAACAGTAGCCATCAGTCCTACCCTGCCCATGGGGATATATTCCAAGATACCTAGTGGGCACTAAACTGCAGCTGGTATAGAATACTAAACTTTAATGCCTTCTTTACCTTAACTAAGCATCCATCATGCATTGTGGCCACAACTATTGCCATGACAGCAAAATTAGCAAAAATTTTTTTTCCTTTGCAATTTTACAAATAGATTTCTTCTTACCATGGATTTTAGCAGTCTCAATATACAATAATTTTTCCTTCCATAAGTCAGGAATCTTTACCATTTCACTGAAAAGATGCACTTTACAATTTCTCTTTGGCATATCCAAATTACCAGCGTTCCTACGCTTGGACATTGAGGCCATTTAAGGAAAATGCAGTTTCCTTGAATGCAGGCACTGTGTAATGTTACAGAGCATCTGATAACCAAGACAGCCATTAGGTAACAGGCAGGTAGGGAATGCAGTGTGATATACTGGACAAAAGAATGAGCTGCATCCCAGGAAGCAAAGAGAAGGTCATCATGGCCTTGCATCACATTACTCAGATGAGCACACTGTGTGCAACTTATAAATTATTTCTGGAATTTTCTTTAATATTTTCAGATTGCAGTTGACCACAGGTAACTGAAAAACAAGGAAATCAAGACCATAGATAAAGAGGAGCTACCTTACTTATCTCATTCAACTCTAAGGCTAACCTTTGAGCCTTACAAAATATTTTATGATCATACTGAAGATCGCATAGTGGTAGCCTAGGTCTAACTCCAAATTTATGGAGCTTTTTCCTTTTTGTAAACAGATCAGTGGAACTGAGAGGTCCACTGCCATTATCATATAGTAATCCCTTTCTTGCTGCCATAAACAAATAAGAATAAGAAACTCAAATTTTCCTATTATGTATGTTCTAATCACAGTCACTTATACTTTGAGTTGTGTTCTATTCATAAGTTGATTTCACATTCTTTAGCTCATTTTTCCTTGAAATAACCATATCTGTTAGATTAGACTGAAACCATTGCTTTCATTTTCTTCTATGAGAAGAAAACAATCTCGGAGATATTACTTGAGGTCAGCAGTCAATTAATGAACCGCTAAAATAAGAATCTCACACTTCTGAGTTTCAGATGTACAATGATGATCTGTCCCTTGGCAAACTGAATGTATGGAATTCAATGTATTAGTAGCGTCTAATTTAAATAGGTTAAAAACCAAAACAGAACACATAAATGCAATCTTCTATTTTGCCATTGTGCCTGGCATTTCACAATTCTTCATTGCAAAATAAGGCATAGAGATTTAGTATTTGTAGGACAAAAATCTTTAGAAAAAAGCCACTGACTTAAATTGAGGACAATTACACTTACATAAGTACATATATTCTTGCTCTAAGTGACAAATGTAAAAGAAATTTAGAGTACATGATCAAGTTTAATGATTGGCACATCTTAGGTGAGGCCAAGGTTTTATTTTGGACTTGTTTCTATTTTGAACATTGTAGAATTTATTGTTAGTATTCTATTGATATTCATATTTGGGTATTATATGAATTAAATGTTCATAACTTTCAAATATAAGCATTTTAGTTGATTTTATCATGCTAGTTTCTAATGGTAAATCACCTTAGTTTAAAGAAAATCAGTAAGAAACTGGAATCACTTAATAAATTTGCCTTCCAACAAGACTAGTTGGAATCCTCATACATAGTCACCTGCATTCTACGTGAACTTTCTGTTACCTTTCCTTATTATTTTTGTACCTGGTCATATACAGCTATTTTGTACTTATATCTTATTCAGATACATATTTTTCCCAAAGTATATCCTAAAGGTCATTATCATTTATAGAAGACAGAGTGCTAACTAACATCAGTTAAGATTTTCACTTTGAACTGCTCTACTACAGGTTGTCAACCTCTGAAAAATGTTGTTGTTGAATTCTGACTCATTAGTGGAAGTGGAGCCATACCTATGGTAGTAGAATGATATTTCCCTGTCTAGTTCTGATGAGAACTGAGCCTTAGAGCCTTAGTATCTCTTTAACATTCTGTTTAAATTAGTTGAGCTACCTGCTTTCAATAATGAAATTATTTCATGGCAAATTTCATGCTGGCAGCTTCTTTTAATAAGGATGAAAGCTTCATGTCTAATTGTCATCACTAATATTGGTTATATATGTCTTTTCTCTTGGCACAGCTCAATGGTTATTCGGGACTTAACCTTACGCAGTGCTGCTAGCTTTGGCTCCTTCCACCTGATCCGTCTACTCTATGATGAGTATATGTTCTACTTAGTAGAACATCGTGTTGCTCAGGCAACAGGAGAAACACCCATAGCAGTCATGGGCGAGGTAAGAGAAGATGAAAGACCCACTGTATTTTGATAAAAAGAACCTGAATTACATTTCAGTCTAAGTATATTAGTTTTTGATTGAAGCTGTGATTCTCACCAAAGTGAGCCTCAGACCTAAGAGAGGCTGTGAAATCATTGTAAAGGGTCCTGAATATGTTCTCACTGAACCACTGGTGGTACACACATAACTGTTCCATCGGGCACCTTGCGGTAGAAGTAGTGTAGTCATGCATGGAACAGTCACGTAGGTACCAGTGGTGGTTCAAGCCACCTAACAGAGAAACAAGCAAATTACAGTCTTGTCATTAAAATGTTAAACCCTTCTGTTTCATGTTTGTTCTTAATCAAAGAATTATAAAATTAGAGATTGCATCATGTGAAAGTATCTCTGCAAAATAAAAGTTTAAGCACGAGTGGATTTAAACCTATTGAATGGGAACAATGAAAGAGTAATTCTTCTGATAAGGCTAAGGGCTAGGAATGCAAGGGAAAGAGTGATGTATGAGGTATGGTCACAATAACATGTTGAACATTTAATTTTTAAAATTAATTACAGTAAAACACGCATTGTCAGTAAGCCCCATCAAAATACTCCCCCCTCACTTCAAGCACACTTATCCTAGCTTTCCTACCACTTCCTAAAGTTGTTCTGAATGTCGTCGTTCATGTTTTTAGTTGTGCTGTTGGGGCTTCTTTGATGCCCTGAACTTGCTTAAAACATTTACCTTTCATGGTCATTTTGACTTTGGTGAAGAACCAGAGGATACACTGTCGTGGATCTGTTCAATAAGGTGGATGAGGACAGCTAATGTTTTTATATGAAGAAGTTGCCATACATATTTGATAAAACAAAAAATGAATGTTTAAATCAAAACATTTATTATAGTAAAAGACCTATTTCCATTAATCTCCTGAAAATATTTCCCTCACTTCAAACATACAGTACTTGTCCCATTGTTCTTGGCAATGTGTCTTTTACTGTGATGTTATTTTTAATTTAAACCTTCATTGTATTTTTTTGAACACCCCTTGTATTTGTTGGCTCTTTCTCCCAGCCTTCAAAACAAAATAAGTAATTCTGTTTCAGAAAGGTGAAGAGGAGGGGTGGGAAGGTGACAATAGCAGCAGGTAACATGTTTTAGACACTATGTGCCGGCACAGTTTTAAGTCCTTTGCATGTAGTAAAACATTTAAGCGGGCAGGTGGCACACATCTATAATTCCAGCACTCGGGAGGCTGAGGCAGGAGGATCACTGTGAGTTTGAAGCCAGCCTGAGCTATAATGTTAACCAAGCCAGCCTGAACTGCATAGTGAAGCCCTGTCTCAAAAAGACAAAAAAAAAAAAAAATAATAATAATAATTACAGCAGTTCTTTCAGAGAGGCTCTGTTTTATCCTTTTTATAAATAGATGTCTAAGGTTTATGCAGAAAGCTCAGGCACAGTGATTAAATGGTCACATAACTAATAAATGGTAAAGACTTTTTTCAAACACACAGCGTGACTTTCAAGCCCATGCTTTAGGAACTAATAATGTGTGTGGGAGGGTTCTCTTTGTTAGAATTCTAGTTTGTAGTCAAAATGTCTTATCCTCAGAAGTGTCAAAAAGTGAAAACTCTGAAGCTAATGTAAGAGGTAGTTGGTATGAGGAATAAATGCAAATGTTGAAATGATTTAGCACTGACTCATTTTTATTATATTAAATTGGGGGTACTTTAACTAGTTGGATTATACTAGGTCAGGCAAAGATTACCTAAAATAGTAAAGAAGGTGTGCTCATTTTTAAGCTGTGTGTGTGCTTAGTTAACTTTAAAAAGTGAAGATAAATATTATTAGATGCTTTTCCTAGTTTAATAAATACAATAATATAGTATAAATGAAAATATATCAGAATCTTCAAGAATCTGCCTAAGTGCTCTAATATAAATAAATTGCATATTAAGCATATTCAGATGAGATCAGGGACATTCAGGGTGGGATGGCTGTAACTTTTAAGCATATTGAGAACATTAATTGAAAGAGTGTTCTTTTCCTTTTCTTACAGTATATAAATCTATGTTTCTGTGTAGAATATTGTCCTTATTGTAGGTAATTGTGCTTAAATGATGCCAAAGGTATGTGTGAAATTAAGAAAGAATCACTGTTGCTTTTAAATAATAGGCCAAAGTTCTATAACCAAAACAATCAGTACTTTTCTCAGATATGACTTCCCCTATTGATCTTTTCTTTAGTTACATAGACATTGCAAAATGCCCACTTGGCTTCTACATTAAGTACTGAAAGATTTCTCAACTCAGGGTTCAAGATGTATTGTTGCTTTTATTTTATGTTGTACTGGCATTATCATTTGATCTAGACATTGTCTGATTTCTTCCTTGACTTCTTCTGGGACTCATTGACTAAGAATATATTGTTCAATTTCCATGTGTTTGTGTAATCTCCATGGTTTGTTTTGCCATTTCTGGTTTCATTTTTCTGTGGTCTAATAATACACATTGAATAATTTCAATTCTTTTGTATTTTCTTAACCATGCTTTATAGTTTAGTATATGGTCTATTTTAGAGAAAGTTCCATGTGCTGCAAAGACTATGTATTTGTTTTTGATGAGTGGAACACTAAGTACATTTGTACAAGGGTGTGATTCAACTCAAATATTTGTTGACGTTTTATCTTGTTGATGTATGACAGTGGGTTATTGAGGTCCTCCAGTACAATTTTATTAATGTTTTTTGTTCTATATCCAGTAAGATGGTATCTTAATATATCCAGTAGTGTTTGTTCTATATATTTTTTATTGTTATAACTTCCTGTTGAATCTTTCAAACAATGTGTAGTGATATTCTTTGCCCCTTCTGATCAGTTTTGACTGATTGGCCATTTTGTCTAACAGTAGGATAACTATTCTTGCTTGATTTCCTGTTCCCATAGCATGGAATATTGATTCCTATCCTTTGATTTTTAGTCTTAAATTTATTTTTGGATTCAGTGTGTTTCTTGTATATAACATTCTGTTGAATTTTGTTTCTTGATCTATTTTGCTAGTCTCTGTCTTTTCATTGAGGCATTGAGACCATTCACATTGAGATTTATTTCTGAAATGTACTGCCTTAATACTGTTATATTCTTTCTATTGCTGATTCTTTTGTCTCCTCTGCTTAAATGCTCAACCTGACTGATGTATTCATTCCCTCAGACTTTTTTGCTTTATTGGCATAATTATCTCTTTAATTTTTTTATTTTATAAAACAATAAAATAAACTTTCATAACAAAATATAATAATAATCATTAATACACAGTGGATTATTATCTTCAAAGTACTTATTCAGAATATAAGACAGACCAAAAGAATTTTCACAAAGAAAAAATAGATATAAAACTTTCTTTTTTTTTTTTTTTTTTTTTTTACTGTGTGACTCCATTTATTTTTTTTTTATTTTTTTTTTTAATTTAAACTTTCTTTCCAGTGAACTAAGATAAACTAGTAGTATAATTTAATCAAATTAACATATATTTAGAATTATTTTGAAATAATGGAATTTGGGGAGGTACTTGAAATTCTACTTGCTATTTATCTCATATGTGTGTGTATATATATGTATATATGTAAATGTATATATGTAGTGTTTTTCTTATAAGAGAAACCATATAATATTTAAGCTTGTGTGTGTCTGATTTATTTCACTTAACATTATGGTCTCAAATGCATCCATTCACCTATGAATACCTCAAGTTTATCTTTATCTGTGGTGGCGCATAGTACTCTCTTGTGTATAAACACCACATTTTCCTTATCCATTAATCTGTTGATGAACATATACATTGTTTCCAAGATCTAGGTATTATAAATAATTGTGCTGCTATATACACAAGTATGTATGTATCCTTGTAATATGATGATTTTAATTCTTTTGTGAAGATACCTAGAAGGGAGATGGTTGGTTCAAATAGAACTTCTGCTTTTAGTTTTTTGAGTAATCTCCACTCTGATTTCTAGTAGTTGTACTAGTTTACATTCCCACCAACAATATAGAAGAGTTCTTTTTCCATACATTTTCGCCAGTAGTTGTTATTATTAGGTTTTTCAGTGATAGCTATTCTCTCTGGAGTAAGATGGTATCTTAATATAGGCCAACATAGGTAAGTGAGTTTTTTTCATGTACTTATTGGCTGTTTGTACTTCTTCTGATAAGTGTCTGTTCATTTCAGTTGCTCATTTTTTGATTGGGTCTTTTATTTTGGGGATTCTATTTTTTTTTAGTTCCTTACATATTCTTGATGTTAGTCCTCTGTCCAAAGAATAGCTGGCAGAATTTTTTCCCATGTTGTAGATTGTGTCTTCACTGTGTTGGTTGTTTCTTTGCTGTCTAAAAGTTTTTAAATTGGATATGATCCCATTTGTTGATTCTTCTGTTATTTCTTGTGCCATTGAGCTTCTGTTCAGAAAGTCCTTGGCTATGCCTATGTCTTCAAGAATTTTACCTATTTTATCTTCCAGCTCATTAAATATATCTCTTTAAACATTTAATCTTTGATCAATTTTGATTTTTCTTTAGTATGTGCTGAGATATAGGGGCCTAGACACAATCTTCTCAATGTGAATATCCAAGTCTGTCTTTCCTCCAATGTATGTTTCTGACCCCTTTGTCAAAAATCAAATAGCTGTATGTACCTGGGATTGTTTCTACTATTTCTGTTCTGTTCCATTGATCCACATGCCTGTTTGGGGGCTAATAGCATGCTGTTTTAATCACTGTAGCTTTATAGTGTAACTTCAAGTCTAGGATTGTGATGCCACCTATATTGCTTTTGTTGCTCAGGATTGCTTTTAGAGAAAGTTCCATGTGCTTCAAAGACTATCTCTTCTGATTCCATGCAAATTTTAGTATTTTTTTTCTAGATGTGTGAGGAATGGCATTGGCATTTTGATTGAAATTGCATTAAATCTGTATATCATTTTTGGAAGTATACCCTTATGTTGGTTATACCTGTGCTGGAATGAGGATATCTTTCCATTTGCTGACATTCTTCTTATGAGAAATGATGAGGAAGATGTCCTTCCTTTTTCAGTGTGATGTAAGTTTCATTTTAGAGGTCTTTTACTTCTTTGTTTAGGTTAATAGCTCAGTCTTTAATTTTTTATGTTATTATGAATAGTATTGCATTATTTCTTTCTTGGATATCCTTGAGAATTTTTTTGAAGTGTTGGTTTGGTGGTTGTGAATTTCTTAAGGTGTTTATTACAAAAACATCCTATTTCTCCATCCATTTTGAAAGATAGTTTGTGGGATATATATTTGGGTTAGAAGTTGTTTTCTTTTGTGGCTTGAAACACTTTACTCCAAGCTCTCCTGGCCTTTAAATGTTTGTGTTGATAAATGTGCTATCATTCTAATGGATTTACCTTTATGATTGATTCATTGATTTTCTCAAGCAGCTTTTAAGATTATGCCTTCGGGTTGGGCTTCTGAGATTTTAATTTTGATGTGTCATGGAATAATTCCTTTGATTGTAGCTATTTGCAGCTTTGTATGCTTCACTCATCTATCAAATTCTTCACCTATATTGGAATAGTTTTTGCTGTTATTTCTGTTAACAGATTTTTTATGCCATGCTATCTTCTGATTTTTCACTGATTCCAATTAATCTTACTCTTTTTGCATCATCCAACAGCTGTTTGATCCATTTTTCATGGTCTCTTATTGTTTTAAGGTATCTCTGAATAATTGGTCACTGACATTAGCCCTGTCCTTTAGTCCTAATATCCTGTCCTTACATTGGTCACTCCTGTTGCTCATACTTCTAATAGAATTTTTAATCTCCTGCATTTTGATACCTTTTCTTGGACTCTAATTCTTTGCTCAACTGATCATTTATGTTTTACATCATTTTGTTTAGCTCAGCTAGCTTTTTTCATTAGTTCCTTCACCTCAATATTTTATTCGTTAAGTCCATTATCTTTTTAGTTATATCTTCTTTGAGCCCACCAAGCACATTATTGATCTGCTTTTTATCTTCTGTTTTATACTTTCAAATAATTCAACTGTGTGGTTTTTGATTACCTCCCCATCATTGGAGGAGTTGAGAAGTTTTGGAAGCGTTTTGTTGCCTTGTCTTCTCATGTTTCTTTCGGTTTCTCTTTTCTTTTTTTCTTGTGTGTGTGTGTGTGTGTGTGTGTGTGTGTGTGTCCACGTGCATGTGCTGAGGTTTACAAGCCCATTATAGTTGAAAAAACTTTTTGCTAGTATGGCAGTGTCTTTTTTTGTTGTTGTTTTTTTTCCAGTACCGGGAATCAAACTCATAACTTTGCACTTGCCAGGCAGGTGCTGTGCTACTGAGATAAATCCCCAGACCCACGTATGGCATTGTCTTTAGTTAGTGTCTGTTGTTTGGTCAGGTAGTGTGGATGTGCCCAACTCTAGATCTTTGCCTCTGTCCCAAAATCCAACTGCCTTCATTTATTTGGAAGGGGAGGATGCAGGGTAGATGCCCCACCACTCAGTTCTCTGGAAATGGACTGCAGTACTGTTAATGACAGAGACAGTCCATATATTGGCATACACACAAGACCAATTAATAGCAACACTGTGCCACCCTGACAACAGCAACAAAATCAGCAACAGTAATAGCGTTGAAGACAAACTAGATATTGACATATCGTAAGAATAAGTAAACTTAGCCATAGAAGCAAGATCTATAATTATAGTATAAAAACTAAGAAAAAGCAAATATTGACATATAGTAAATTCTACTCAATGCAACAACTACACCTCTACTTTACGATAAAAAAGAATTCAATACTAATAGCATAAATTTAACTATTAAAGATTAATAAAGCTTAATGGTTCTTTGAACTGTTACTCAGAGGGAGAATGAAAGAATTAAAATTTGAAAACTTAAGCAATGGAATATGAGAAGGAAAGAAATATGAGATAAAATATCCTATTAAGGAATAAAAGGAAATTAATAGAATTTGATAAAGGTAACAGAAAAGAACAAGCAAGGAAAAGAAGAAAAATAGGAACAAATTAAAATAAAAAAGGGAAAAACATGAAACAAGAGGAAAAAAACCCAACCTTAAAATACCAGTGGAAAGAAAAATCCAAAAAACCAATTTCTCTGCATTTTTAAATGAGTGATTTCTTTCCAGGGTCTGCAGTCTTGGAATCCAGCAGGTCATGGTTTTCTCTGCCTAGCTTTATATTCTGTGGGTTTGTGATGTACCCATCGCTCCAGAGGTCTCTTTGTACATCCTAGGCTGTGGCAGCTGTCCAAGCCTAGGCAAGTCCTTGCTTGTGTTGGTAGATGAGGAAGACAGTCACACCCCCTAATCTGTTAGAGGCAATGGGGACAGGGGTTCAAGTAGACTTCTAGACTTACTGGTAGCACTTTAGGATCCAGCCACCTCTGAAAACCACACACCCTGGGCATGACTCCTCCCCACAGAGGGCAGGCTCCATGTCCTTTCCAACCTGAGCTTAAAATTCCCAGGAGCGGGGCTGTGTCTAGCTCATCCACTCTCAGTGACTTTCTGTTATGGTTGTTTCATACCTAGTCACTGTGGTAGGGTAACATTGGAAATCCTAAAGTGAAGTTGTTCTGTAGTTGTTCTCTGGATCAGTCTTAAACAAATTGCACTTTCCCAAAATGGCTCCTGCTTAAATGTTCTTAAATATGGTGTGTGCTGCTCTGGATTTCTTCTCCAAATCTAGCTTGCCATGAGGAAGGAGTCACTTTCTGGATAAAATCTCTCACTGTTTTGCAGTCTGCAGTAGCCTCAGGCTTTCCCTCCTGCCTTACCTTCTGCCCCTGGGCCTTGGCCTCATTCATGGTTAGGTTGTTCCTTTGTTTGGTGTTTCTGATGCCCTCTACTGAGGAGAAACAAAACACATGGGGTGTTTGGCTTTGGTTGGTGGCCGCAACCAGGGCACAGAATCTGGCATTCTTTTTTCTAAACTACATGTGAAAAATGTAAATGGATGTGACAGATTGTCATGTGAGGCAAACATGTATGAATGAAATCTAAATGAAAAAATAAGATATAAATGCCTTCTGTAAAATCAAAGATCTAAGCATACCTGTTGATGTGTCTGCTTACTGTACCTTCACCCAGTTTGTAGGAAAATTGTTTGAGCTGTTTGCAGCCCATCAGTCCATTATTTAGCCTAGAAGACAAATTAAGTCTAACCGTGTATGTTTGATATTCTCATACAGCGCTGATAACTCAAACACCTGTTGGCTATCTTACACCTGCTGGCCATGGGCATATTATGTTCAAAATTTCTTCATTTGGGGGAAAAAGAGAGGAAAATTTAAGAAAAAGGCTGTTTTCTCATGTTCCAGTCACGTGATATCATGCCTACCCTCTCTTAGCCTCTAGGGTGACCTCCCTTTCCCAACACCAGGTGCAGAAGTGCCTGTTTACACAGTGGAGGAGTACATGAGGCCAAAATCCATTGACATCCATAAAATTCACCGCTGCCTCAATCACAGCAAGTAGCTTATTTAATATTCACCCAAACCTTGCAAAAGATGTGTTAATGTGTCCCACTCTCTTCCACCAGTGAGGAAAATGGTGGTTGAAAGTTACCTCGAATCAAAACTAGAAAGTTGTAGAACTAACTGTAGGAAAAAAGACTGTCTTACTCCATGAGTTTAATTAACATGAAAAATGTTCGCCTATATATTATTTTGTATGCCACTTCAGAATAGGGATATTTATTTTTAATTAGCTTACTTTGATCTATGCTGTATGATCTGCCAAACTCATATCCACGTATACACACTCATTCTCCCTCTTACAGTGATAAACAAATCAGATGCCTAATATATGTGTTTACTGTTTTGTTGCAGTGTTTTTTTCCTCTGCCTTGCAGAATGTCTCTTGATAGTCCTACTACTCTTAATCTTTCTTTTTTTGTTATTAGATGTTTATAATGTACAAGCTAAGTTAAATATTAGTGTAAATCAAGTTGCAATTGAAAAGCCAAATCTGCCCCAAAACAATAAATTACACCCTTCAGCTCCTTGGTACTCACCCAAAAACCAGACCTAAATCAATCAATCTATCTATATACCTATCATAGCCTGGTTTTAGTTTTTAGCTGTAAATCTGTTTCTTTACATTAGCATCATTTCTAACAACCTAATAGTAACATAAAAATCCTCATGGAAGAGACATAGAGTTGAATCTATAGAAACTGTCCCTTTTTTCTTCCCTTTTCCTGGCTAGTCATTCTGTTACGTGTCTCTTTGCACTTGAGAAAAGAGCCTGTTGACCTCTCTAGCTCTGTCCCTCTGAATCCCTGTTCCTTAGGGCTTTCCCTACCTGTGGACTCTGAGCTATAGCCTCTTATCTCTTCAGAGAATAGAGCGAATTTGGCTTATAACTGTGATCTAAACACACTCCAAAGTAAGTACCAAAATAAATAAATTTAGAAATAAAAAGTCATTCAAGGAAGGAAGTACAAAGAGCTGTTCAGACAGATTGCCAATTTATTGGACATCTCACTGGATGTCATGATTCATATACTGGATTTCTAGGATAGTAAAGCTCCCTGACCAAGAAGTACCCTTTTTAGAACATTTCAGAGAACCTCCGTAACACATTCAGAATTTATTTATAAGTGCTTACAACTAGGCAGCTAGAAGTTTGGAAAAGAACAAAAAATGCAGAATTGTCATGGTGGACATCAGAAGAAAAAGCTCAGCACAAAATTTTCAGCAAACCCCTCCACTGAGGTATTGGTTTGGAAGAGTCTGGTGATGCTTGGGCAGGTCCAACGAAAGTATAAGCTAGAAGTCAGGTTTCTTGACATAGATCAAATGTGAAGGAAACTCCACCTACAGCTTCCTTGCCACATGCTGTGGTCTGTCCCTAGCCCAACTGGCACTGTTGTCTGTCCCTAGCAGGGAAACGATTTTACAGTGTTTTTCTCTCAATCACAGGTGAAGATAGTGGTTGCTCGTCCTGCTGATAATGAAATAGCCCTTGTTTGAAATGGGCAAGTTTTTCAATTCATAGGAATTGTTTTCTGCTTTTCCTAGTACTATCATTGTGCTAAAACACACTGCTGTAAAATATAATGAGAGATTCTCTATAAGAGTATGGGCCTGATGTGATGTTAGCACAGACACTTCAAAACGACTTACATTTGCTGTAAAGATTTTCTTGGTATAAGGGAACATGTTTCCACCTTCAATCCTGTTCTCTCTCTGGTTAATGATTTTGAAAACATACAGATGGTAAAAAAAATTAAGCCCTACTCCTCTGGTATAATAAATGAATGCTATGCTTTCCTCTCAGACGACGCAAGTGGCCTCAGGAGGAACCAGTCTTGTTAGGAGCGAGGTTCTCGCTGGCACCCAATGTTTTGTTTGCATCATGAGTATCAGCCAGGCCTTCTCTAACGTTTGCAGAGACCAAGCATTATGGACCCTGCCTATGTCTAAGTATAGTTTGTCTATATTTGTCTGTATGTCTAAATACTTTAAAAGCTGGAACCAAACTGTAAATAAAATTATTCTATCCACCTGCCTCGACAAATGTCATCTTGGTAACAACTGGGAAGACTGGGTTTAAATTGAATATTTTCCATCTACAAGTTCAATGCCAGAAAATGATGACATAGACATAGCTGCCTTCTGGGTCCCAAACACTTTGCTTTTCATCTGCATCCACCCTGATCTTTCTTTATGAATACTTTTGTATTCGTATGTGTGGATATCTCAGCCTAATGTTCATATTTTTTTTGTACCTTCTGCAAACTACTTCCCTGTATTGGCTGTCCTTTCCTCTAAAGGATGGACTTGGAGAAAGACTTTCACATCCTTGGGAAGGAACCCAGAGCTTTATAGATAACACGAGTATGGCTTGAGGGCTGGGGATAGGAGGAAAACATAAGCTCAAAAAATGAGCATCCACCCAGCAGGGGTCCCCACAGTGTGAGGATTCACTGCAGAGGCTCCTCTTGCTTTGGCTAATGGTGGTGTTGCATGCTTCTGTTTTTGAAACTCATTTTCTTTCCCAAAGCAACTGAGGTCTTTATTCGTACTTGAACACTTCACTACCTACGTGGTGTCTCATGACTGCTTCTTACAGATTTTGAAGCTATGTAAACATACATGCATTGCTGTGTCCTTAAAAGGCAAAAAGCCTGACAAGTTAAGCTGGGATATAAATATATTGCCCCGTGACCAGAGTGGCCAGTGACATACATTGCTAGGATACCTGGCTGATTCCAAAGAGCAGGACCAATAACAATAGAATAAAATTTACCTGTGTGTGGAATAAACTGACAGAAATTTGGGTCTTCATAGCAGGCTTCAATAAATAGTATTTGAAATTATAAAAGTACAATATAGAAAAAAGAATAAGAAACCTAAGATTTTACCAAATAAAGAATTAATATTCCCTGAAAATACAAAATTAGAAATTAAAGTCAGCAGCTGTTTTTTCTTTTTTTCCTCAGTTGGGAAACCCTGTACCAATGTTAAATGTAAGATGTTTTGATGGGTTTGGTCCTCATTTAGGACCAAGTTTCAGAGTAGTAGTTAAAGAAAATAGTATTCTGAAACCCCTTGTAATTTAAATTTCAAGAAATTTCTCTTGATTTTCAAAGGTATCCAAAAGGGACATTGCAAGGATTCAATTAGATAAGTAAGTAGGTAGGTAGGTGCCTAGGTAGGTAAGTAAGTAGGTAGAAAGGTAGGGTGGGTAGGCAGACAACATGCACATAGCAGGTACCTGATCTGAGTTCTGTTTCCTTCCCCCTTCCATAAATATATAAATATTGAAGTTATGTGTATCACATAGGACTGTATTTGATTGCTTTCTATTCTAGATTATATTTAAAGTTGATTCTGCATTAACAATCCAAGTGGTAATATATACAACTAGATGATCAGGTTTTGGACCATAAATAGTTGAATTTAGTGGTTAAAATAAACAGAACTGATAATATAAAGCACGTAAGGCTTTAATAATACTGTATTGTAACAGAAAAAATAGCCTGCAGACAATTTTTGAATGTTGAGTCAAATGATTCATGGACTTACAAAGAAACCAACAGCATTCCTTGGTATGTAGCCAAAGTGATAATCAGAGGCAAACTAATTCAATGCTTTGAAAATCACAACCAACAAAATAGATTGGGGAAATAAGTCAATTAGAAAAGAAAATGGCAACATTAGGAAAGAAGCATAAACATAATTAGGTCTAACCAGACAATCACAGCTATGCTTGAATTAAATCTTAACTAGTAGAAATGAATGAAAGGTTTTATAAGTACTTGTAAAATGCAGAATGAGTTATAGATTTTCTGCAATTTACAAAGTAAAATAAGTTCCAAAGAGACAGCTTATTCCAGACAGTGAAAACCATTTCAGAGAATTTTATAGTCATCTGTTCTTAGTGATTAGCACATCTGAAAGGTCTCTTTCCTAGAGCAAATGATTCATCGGCAGAAACTGACAAAATGTGTACACACATGCACACACACATACATATGTTTCTTCATACGTATAAAGTGCCTACTGATGCTAGCAGTGGTCAATAGACTGATCTCAGAATATTACTTTATTTCTAATCTGTGTAGACTATTCCTAGGGAAGCTGATGCCCCCAAATATGGGTAGTCTTTTTTCCTTAAAACTTTCAACTATTTGACCTGTCAGCTGCTGATGATCATGATCCCTAAGTCAGTTGGAATGCTTAGGGAAACATGGTAAAGTTTCCTTTTGTGTTCTGCTTGTGGTACCATCTGTCAGCAAATCACATGCCAGCACCTTAGCATCTGGCTGCCAGCCTCTGTAAAGGATCATTGCATGGTACTAACATAAGAAAGTTCCCTGAGGCCTGTGGCTGCTTGTGGTGTAGCTGGTGCTATAGGTTGATCCCCATGAAACTGTCAGGAGGACCAGGATGTAGCTTGTGCATTAGTGCAGGACTTCAGTGTTAGTGTTACTCAATCTGCCTTCATTTGAATATGGTGTTTAGGGCTGTTCTGGTCCTACTATCATATTTAGTTTTCTCAATTTCAATTTCTACTTCTTTCTCTGGATTGACTTCTTTGTGTAGCATTAACAACTTTCATCTCTGTGATACTGATAAACTTAGATGCATAACTTGTTTTAAGGAGCATAGATATTGAAATATATTTACACCAAAAATGTTGAAACTGGTAGGAAATTATATAAAATTCACTGTCATAAGTGAAAAATAACATACAAATGTCTTAAGTGACCAATATATTATAAAAGTTACTTGGTTCCTAGATATCACACCTGTCCTACCCCTTATGAGGAACACAGAACAAAACAGTAAGTAACTTAATCTGGTTGGGTATGTTTCCTCTAATATGAGAATAAATAATAATTTCATAGGGTCTTCCTCAGACAAATGTGACGGTAACTTATGTGATAGCAGTGAAAAGTCCTCCAAAGGTTTCTATAGCTTTTGCAGGTTTTTCCCCCCTTTGGCTGTACTGGGGATTGAATTCAGAGCCTTATGTATACTAGCCAAGTATTCTACCACTGAGCTACATCACCAGTCCTAAATATCTGTATTTTAATCCCTAGAATCTGGAGAAACGTTAAATTGCAAATGGAACTAAGATCGCTAATTGGATGACTTTAAAATAAGGAGATAGAGCTGGATGTGGTAACACATGCCTGTGATCCCAGCACTTTGGGAGGCTGAGGTAGGAGGATCACAAATTTCAGTGCATCCTAGACCATTTAGCTGCTTAAGGAGACCCTGTCTCAAAATAAAAATAATAAAATAAATAAATGGCAGGGATGTAGCTCGGTGCAGAGGCCTGGGCTCAATCTCTAGTACCACTAAAAGGAAGAGGGGATTGTCCTGGATTAGCTAAGTGGGCCTTATATAATTATAAGGGTCCTGAAAAGTGGAAGAGAGACAGAAATCAGTGTTGCAGGGATACAGTGTAAAAGGACTGAAATTGACATTGCTATCCTGGAAGGTGGGAAGAGGACCAAGGAATGTTGGCAACCTCTAGAAGCTGGAAAAGGGAAAAAGTATCTAGACCCCTAAGAAAGAGACAGTGCTACTAACACTGGAGTTTAGCCCAGTGCGACACGGTTTGGAATTCTGACTTCCACGACTGTAGGAGTAAGCTTTTTTTTTTTTTTTTTTTTAAATCCACCAAGTTTGTGGTGATTTGTTTTGTTGTTTTTTTTTTTTTTTTGGTTTTTCTCTGGTACCGGGAACCGAACTCACGACCTTGCGCTTGCCAGGCAGGCGCTTTTGCCGCTGAGCTAAATCCCCAGCCCCAGTTTGTGGTGATTTGTAACACCAGCAGTGGGAATCTATTATGGTTTGAGAACTGTATTGCTCTGAATATTGCTCAGTTACTACTTGCTGTTCAGTGTATTCTTTTTTCTTGCTTCCTCCTATCCCTGCCATGTGTTTCACTCAATGATGACCCCACTCTCTGGAGCTACTCTGTGTTTGCTCTTACCTATAGACAATACAGGCTGTTAGTCTGTCTCTTAACACCTTTACCTAATACCCCAGGTGGAATAAATTCCCCTTTAGGAAAGCTTGTACCGTCTGAATTATTGTCATAAGTGATCTAATTTTGCCCATCTGTCTTACAACTTTCCTTGCAATCTCACATCCTAGACTTCTTCCCACCACTAATTCATGCAGATAAACATTTCAGTTTATTTCTCTTTATCTGTATATACAAGTACCTCAAAAATGAGGAAAGAAATTATTTTTCAAGCGGACTTCCATCTTAAAAAGACCACCCTTGTTTTTTCCCTCATGACCTTCATCAGGTAATGCCTATATGCAATATCTGTGCTTGCATCTAAGCCCTCTGGTTACATATCCTTCTTTTGGCCAAAGTCCTTGTACCTTACCTAGTGATAAAATCTCTTCCCTTCTCTGCTCATGAGCTGGAGCAGATCTTTTAGAGCCTTACAAGCCTTTCCTTTGCTCTGGTCAGAAACCAGCAAACTATTGATGCAGGGGCAAAATCCAGTATATCATTTCTTTTTGTAAATAAAATTTTATTTGAACTAAGTCACACTCACCCATTTTCCTATTGTCTGTGCTGTTATTTCACTAAAGTGGCAGAATGTAATAATTGTGACAGTCTTTATGGATTGTAAAGTTTGAAATATCTACTTTCTGGTCCTTTACTGAAAGTTTACTGGCCTCTGTTTTGCTGCCAGTTTTTTGTTTTGTTTTTTTTTCTTTTGCCTTTTGGGGCAAAGGGTCATAGCTTAATTATCAGGCGTGGTGAGCTAGTATCTTGGAGAAGGATTGTTATCTTTCTGCCTGTAAATCTATAATCTAGATATACTGGTAAAGTTTCTCTGTAAAATGTGTTTTCTTCTATATTGGATACCCACTTGGCTACCCAAGGTGATTTGTTGTTCTTACTTAGAGGACAGTCCTTTTGTTGTCTTTTCAGGGTACTGGAATAGTTGTCAGACTGATTCTTGCAAGTCTGGTCTACCTTTCTTGGGAAATGATCATAATTTTAATGGCAGTAACAACAAGAATAATAATAAGGATCACTTGTTAAGTGTGTCTTGTGCACCAGGAACTATGTGAAGTGCTCTAACTTAGTTCTTTGGAAAGAACCAAACTAAAACTATGGGAGAACTTGATTCAGATTTGTTTAAGCAATTAGCAAGCAATGGTTATTCTTAAACAATGATGTATAATATAAATGTGGTTATGATTACCCATGACTCCTTTCTCCTCCAAGTGAGGTAAACTGTTTTCGACAGGAAAAGTGTCCCTAAGGTTATGGTGTTCATCCCAACCCCTTAACTTCTATCTGCCCTCAGTTCTGGTGTGAACATACCCCCACCACACACACACACACACACACACACACACACACACACACACCAGGGGTCCTCGATTCCTTACTCTCTGAATTCCCTGACATTCTCTACGTTGTTTCAGTGCCCAAGAGCTACAGTGCAGTGCTACCTGCCCTCCCTGGGAAAAGTCAGCTACTGCTGAATCTAATGCACTGTGCACCTTCAGCGCATCTGTAGGCTGTATTACAGTTTGTTGAGCCAGGTTCCTCTCATTGTGCTTTCGCTCAAGGGAAGATGATTAGACCTCAAAGTCCTATAATGCATTATCCCTCAACTGCCTGGCCAGAGTTAGAGTCTCAGTTTCTATCAGGGATTCTGCCCATAATTGCCCTGGCCATACTACCTTGTTGCCCACTTATACTTTGTGGTCATTTCCAGTCTTATACTGAACCTGTTCAGACCACAGCTGCCTTAACTAGGCATTCTCAGTCTACTCTTGGGCGGGGGTGTTTTCTATTATGACCCTTAGTTGGGACCCAGAGGAAATGGATAGAATAGGAAGTCATTCTTGAAAATAAGAGCATGCTTTGCCTGTGGCCCATTGTAGTTTTTATTTCAGAACAGTCCTTGTTTGTCTTCTGGATGACCACATTTTAATTCCTGAATATATTGACTGCATATGTTTTCTATCTCCAGAACACTTTTAAGCCCCTTAATTTATATTCCTTCCTGTATGCATAGCTCTTCCTCTTCCTCTCCCCACTTGTTTTCTTTCTTCCCTCTCCTCCCTTTCCCTCCTCTCCCTTTCTGATATCTTCCCTTTCCCTGTTCTTTGTTTTCCTCTTCCCTTTCCCTTCTTTCTCCTCTTTCCTAACTTTTCTAAAGTGAGGATCAGAATATCTGATCTCAAATGTAACACCACATATTTACTATATAATGTTAGACGAATCTGTTCATTGTTTTCAATAGCTACAAGGTGAAAACTGTCTGCTTTGCGCAGGCTATCAAGAAAAGATTGTTCAAGGAAGTGATGTTGAGAAAATGACACTGGTTACCATAATATTTGAAAGAAAGCTTACTGTGCACAGAATCATGAGGTGCTTTTGAGATGGTAGGATACCACATTAGTGAATAATAGCCGCTGCAATCCTTGTGCACAGGAATAACTACAAAACAATAATTTTATGCAGTGTTCAGAGCTTTACAATAATCTTTGTACTTTCCTTTTATCTTTTCCTTCTCTTCTGTTCCTAATTTGGCCATCCTAAGGAGAGTCTTTGTCACCTATCTGCTCTCTGCTCCCTTATGCCCACTCTGTCTTCCCTGCCACTGTCTTGTCTTTCCTTTCGGCCACTTTGACCTGCTCCTGAACCCATAAACCCCTGAGACTGATTCCATCACCAGGGCTTTGGCCTCATGGTTCTAAGCTGTTTCTGAGGTTTCCTGGGCTGCCTCATTTTTCTGCTGCCTACCTGTCCTTCATAACAGACACAATTTCTGTCACCACCACGAGGAATAATTTTTCCAAACTGATCTTGACTAATAGTGGCTAGCACAGTGCTCAGCACATAGTAAATTCTGAATGAATATTGACTGAATAAATGAAAGCATGAGCTTATTGTCCAGAATCTTAACCACTCTGTCTACAGGACTAAAGTGGTTTTTCCCTAACACTACATATATATATATATATATATATATATATATATATACACACACACACACACATATATATATTCCTCACATGTAAAATGCATATAAAAACCTTTAATTGTAGCTATATAAGGTATTAAAATCTGACCTCTTCACTGGATTTTTTTTTAATCTACTCTCCTTTCTGTGAGTGTAGAACTTTGTGATTAATCCCAGAGACGCATTGTCCAGAACAGAGCATAGTGACAAGTACCCAACTTGCAAAGTGCGGATATTATTTTACTAGTCATAATAATAATCACTGGGATTTTAGTAATTTTAGTTCTTTTAGCTTTAGCATCATGAATAATAAAATGTAGTCATTCAGAATAAGTAGAAACTTTCTAAGGAAAATCTTTACATTAAGGAACTTGTCATGTTTTCAGAGTTAAGGAGCAAATAAATGCTCCTTAACTTTTCTTTTGAAGAAAATTTTCATAGACATACAGCCACTTTTGTGATTCTATTACTGTAATTGCCAGTAGCAGTAGTCACAAATAACACTCAGAGATTTATCAACAACAAATTAAAGGCAGGTTGAACATCCCTGATCCAATAATCGGAAAGGTGAAATGCTGAAACTTTTTTGCAACAACATACACAATGAGTAGAAAATGCCAACCCTGACCTCATATGATGAATTACAGTGAAAACTCAGGTACACTAGAAATATTGTGTAAAAATCTCCTTCAGGCTAGGTGTGTAAGGTATGTATGAAAGAGATGAACTTTTTGTTAAGACTTGGGTCCTTTCACCATGGTAGTTCATTATGTATATGCAAATATTCCAACACTTTAAAAATCTGAAATCTGAAACACTTCTGGTCCCAAGTATTTTGGATGAAGAATGCCCAGCAGAATTCACGTTTTATGAACATAGACACCCACTTAGAATCATTACTGCCAACTTGTTTGAAGAACTGGATTTAAGTGTCATTAAATACTCACTTAAAATACATAAAGAATCTTATGTGTTGTGTCAAATGGAAATAACTTAATGATTCTTCAGCTTTGGACATTCTCTGTGTATAGTTCTAAAATATATAAATAATACTAAAAAGGGATACAAATGTCTTTTGGTTTTTGTTGCTTTGCTTACATTCTGTAATTAAAGATATCCTATATAATTTACACTCTGCATTTTATTTAGACCTATGCAAGGTTTTGACCCATGTGGTTCAGGAAAAATTTCAAAACAATAGTTCAGCATTTATGGTTTTATATTCATTTCCCATTGTGACTATAAAGTAATGGCACAGACCTTCAAGCTAGCATTCTAAGAGTTACATGTCCAAGAGGCCCCTGACCCCTTCAAAGCAGTCACCTAGGAAGGCTACACATTTGTTCCAGTAAACAGTAAAGCTGCTGTAGCTTAACAATGGTGTGGAATGCCTCTTTTTAAACTGCTTCTGAAATGCTAATCATGGAGAGTAAGATGACATATTACTTTAAGTATCCTGAATTTTGATGAAGATGAATTTCATTTTGTGAAAATCATCCCAGAACCATGTGCAGTGAATAAAATTTGGAATGACAATTGGATATAAAATAACAAGATGGACTTTCTTGAATGATGTTTAAACAAACCCTTGAAATTGATTGTCAAAGAGGAATTCCAGAATCTTAGAAGTTGGAATAAATGTACAGGCTCAGAAGGTAGCTACTGTGAAGAACAATGCTTTCTTAGATGGGGGAAGGAAAAGCAATGTGTGTGTGTTTGCAAAATAAGATCAGTTTTATTACTTTATAGACATACCTTGTAGATGAAAAAAATACTCCTATCATGGAACTCTTTATAAGCAAACTTCTGAATGTAAGTAGAATTTCTGTCTCATCCTTTCTAAGCCTATTGAGAAATCTGAATTTCTATAATGACTTACTATGTAAACTAAGAAAGTAGTGCCTACCATTTTAAAGGATGCTTTGTGCTTTCACTAGACCTTTTTCGGATTAGCTTTGTTACAATTGCTATTTAATTTTTTACTTAGTGTATCCATCTTTCTTCACCCTGAGACCCTTAAAATATACTTTTTCACTGCAAAATTATTATCAATCAAAATAGAAAATAGAAACCAAATAGAACCAAAATGGAAAATAGCATCTAAGTTGAAAGTTACTAATTGCTTTATATTGTTGTGAACCCTTGCTTACATTAATAATGACCAGATGCGTTTCTTTTTTAAATGTGGGACCCTATTTTCTTGATAAATAAGAATAGCAATTAATTAAGAGAAACATAAAATTTTTATAAAAAGGAACACTCTCAGCTTTATGACTCCTATTATATTTTTTTATTTTTCCTAATAAAACCCTTAAAAGTAGAGTTAAGCCAAACCACTGGACCATGTTTCTCTAATGTAGAGACGCCAGCTGAACTCTCTGGCCATGTGTGGGGAGAACTGATGTGTCCTCCTTGATTGGAGCTTTTCCGAATGTATTTCACCACATTCATTTTCGTCCTGGTCATTCAGGCCCCTCTTTCTTCAGTGCTGAGTTAAAATAATAAAAAGTAAAGTGGAGTGCACAAGACAAAGAAAATTATTATCCTTTTGCAAAGAGGCAAAGACAGCTAAATTTGATAATTCATCTTCAAATTTGACAAGTTTGATTGGAAAATTATGTGACTCGTGCATTTAGAGATCAAAGTGGTCACTAGTTTACAGTTTTAAAGAGTCATAGTGCAGTGTTTTTACTGCAGGCTGGTAGAATGTTATTTTATTCTGCTTGATAGTAACTATTGCACAAATGACTATTATTTTGCAGTTTGGTGATTTAAATGCTGTGTCTCCTGGAAATCTGGATAAAGGTAAGCATTGAAAATATTGTACACTTTAAGGATTTTTTTTTTTTTACTGAGAAATTCTCAGAAGAGGAAAATACAGTTAAATCAACTTTAACTTGTTGATTGAAGTTCATTACAAGTAACAAGAAATTATTTCTGACCATGGCCAGAATCTTGGAGGAAAAAGGATAAAATTGAACTGGTCGTTTTTATTTAAAGCCTACTGGGCATGAAAAAGGATTCCTCAGCCTACCTACCTTATCAGTTCACATTTCAGCGGCAAAAGATCTCCAAGGTAGCAAAGAAGTTTACTGTAAAAACAAAGTGGGTAGTGGTATGAATTAAGAGGGCAACACATAAACATGTAAAATTCTAATACCAGCATTGTCACTCTATTGTATAGTATAATGTATATGTGACATATATTCATGAACCTCACAGTGAACAAAACCACACAATAAAAACAAGCGGGGGCTTGAGGGAGCTGGAGTTAGGATAGAGCACACAAGTGCTATTCAACTTTATAAGAAGAGCAAAAGTGAGAATAATTCTCATGCAAATACCTATACAATTTTTTAAATGATGCACATTTGGCAATAAACAAACACTGCAGTAAATGTTGCTCACTTTTTAAAAGTGAGAGAGGTGATCTCAGGTTTAGGGGATCATTCTGATTAATGACTTCTGGAGACTGGAAAAAATGCACAAAGACTTGGGAGAATTATAGAATTAGACCTTCTTGGCTACAGTCAGTGGGGAAATTAAGGCAAGAGGAAGGATTTGGGGAGACTGCAAAGAAATGTAGCACTGCTCTCCAGAGCATTTTGTTTTAAGGTACTTGGTGTTCAACTTCCATGTCTTTAGGGTAGAAAATGCTAATATACTTGGGAAAATCATATATGAATCAACATCATTCTTGCATGAAATCGTATATATGGAGTGTCTATTTACAAATAGTTAATGCTTTAATTCCCATTTTAATAAGATGCATAGGAACAGAGCAGGTAAACTAGAGAATTAACAAAAAACAAAAATATTGCTGCAAATATACACCCTATAGGGTTAGCCAGATAACTCCCAAAGAAATAAATTAATGATGAATTGAACCCTCTTTGTAAAGTGGTAAACCAAAGTCTTTGGTAAACTCTAATAGCAACTAATTTTATTTTATTTATTTTTTAGACAATAGTAATGGTTAATATACTGTATATCACAACCTTTAAAAAATGGCCAAAATGTTATTCAGAGTACAAGTCATAGACCAAAAATGATTCTCTTTTACATAGAAGAAACAAATAATAAAAAAAAAACTTTTTGTTCACTGAAAAGCAACTAATCTTATGTTTTTCTGCACTAAGATTTTCTACTTTGAAGTGGCTTTCTAGGAAATGTCTTTGAGTTACTATAGGAGTAGAAAATATCTACAGAATTGCAATGCTTTGTCCTTAGGAACTAGAGCTAAGGCTTAATTCATAGATCATTTTGTAATTTTTCCAAAGCAGCCTTGCCTCCTAGAAGTGGACCTACATCCAACCCACGTAGAATACTTAAATTTACTCAGCCTGTTACTACGTGCCGTTTCCAGCCACAGCCAGGTGGATGAAAGGAGTTTCTTACTCTCTCCCTCCACTTCTCTACTACAGTACTTTTTTTTCCCTTTTGCTTCTGCATCTTCCATTATTTTGACCATTTTTTTAACTTTGTGGGGAGGGAGCAGAGAAGCAGAGTGGTGTACTCTCACTTTATTGATATGGCTAGGCTGGTCTCATTCGCCCTGAAGCCTGAAAGTTCTTTAAATGGAGCCAAACTGGCAAACTCATGGCCTAAATAAGACATGTAAACTCTTCAGAGTTTCTAATGCCTTTTTTCCAAAATGAGGATTTTTGACGCTCATAATAAAAATAATATTCACCCAGTATAAATTTTTCAAAATATGCAGAGAATTAGGTTTGATCAGTGCATGTTCTGTTCACGTATGGAAACGTCTCACTGAGCCTCATTAATATGTACAATTAACACGTGTGAAGAAAAATATTTTAGAAAAAGAAACGAGAAAGTGAAACTTCATAGGACAACCCTAAGTGACTACCACCATTAGGAGTTTGCGTGAGGATGTTTCCAGATATTTGGGTTCATGTATAATCAGATGAAACAACATAGAAAGTATCATACCAGCACATCTATTACATCCTCTTAATGGAGTAAATGTCCACCAAAAGTATGCCTCTTCCTGTAGCTACCCAATTCTTCAAATATTCTTATGCTGACACACTCTAATATTATCAGGTTTTCTTTCCAAGTTAGGCCAAGGTGCTGTTTGCCTCATCTGAGAGTATGTTCATCACTTAATAGTGCTTAACAAACATAATTTCTAGCCGGTGCGTGTTAATCTCAACTTCTGTAATCATCGACACCATTTCTCAGACCTTGCTCTTCGGTTATGCACAGTGCACACCCAACTGTGAAGGTCTTTTTACCTCCTGCCACTTTTCTCTAAAACCATATTTGCCCCAGATTGTATGCAGTAAGCGAAGAAAAGTCAGAGTCCATCTATATGAAGAGTGGAATTAGCTGAAATTTCTGCTGTGGGTGTTCCCCACATGCTAAAACTAAGACTCAAAACTGCTTAGAAAGAGGTGTTTGTTATATGCTCATTGCACATGATATACCATAGGGTAGGTAGGGTGGGTATGATAGGGTAGAAAATGGTATGGTAAGGTAGAAAGGAAAGGAAGGGAAAGGGAAAGGGGAATAGAATAACTGACTCTGGTTACAAAAGCCATGGTAGTAAGTCAAATATCTAACAATAAATTTAAATGTTTTATTATGGGTAAGATATTTCATGTGATTCTATGTGTATCTTTTTTAAAATTAAATATATTAGAAAAGGAAAAAGGCTTTGTAAGGCAGGGACTCATTACCCACTGCTTAAAAAGTGTCACCAATGAAGAGATATTCTCTACATTCTTCTGAGGAGACTCACACACAGTAGTGAAACTGTATGGGAATATTTTCTCTCTTTGCTATTCTTTTGATTTTTAACAGTGCCTGCTGTCAAAGATTAAATGGCATTCCAGTATAATAATGCTTTTGCTAATATAAAGTGTATTCAAATTTGGAAGTAACAGTGACAAATACATTTAATTTCCAGAAATAAATATCAACTATTAATAGCATTAGTGTTACCAGGAATGGAAATTCACTGAGTATATTTAAGCTGATACTACTGTTCATTTATTATCTTTTTCATAATAAAAAATCAAAGCTTTATTTAGTACTGTGATTTATAACATTGACATGTGCCCAAAAGTCCTTACAACAGCCCCTACTTGCACAGGTAGTGGTTACATTGTAAATCATCATGAGTCTTGCTTACACTAATAACTGCACATATGAAATTTATATTTAGTGTAAATTTATGGAGAAAATTGAAAACTTTTCATTTTCATTAGTACTTTCATCTCAGTACATTCCATAAAAGCCAGCATAATATACCAAAATGACTTATGTTGACCTGTGCCCTTACTTAATGTGGAGGCTATATGAAATTCCAAGGGTCTTCTTTAAAGAACTACATTAAAATATCCATCATGAATTGCCAAGAATAGTTTATCTCTGCTACTTTGAAAAGAGTTTTAGATGCCTTGGCCCTGTGTGGTGGCGCATGCCTGTACTTGCAGCACTAGGGAGCTGGGGCAGGGAGGATCACCAGGAGTTCGAGGCCAGCCTGGGCTACATAGAGAGTTCAGGGTCAGCCTGAACTACATAGAACCAGTCTCTAAAAAAAAAAAAAAAAAAAAAAAAAGAGAGAGAGAGAGAGAGAGAGAGAGAGAGAGAGAGAGAGAGAGAGAAAAAAAAAAAAAAAAAAAAAAAATTATAGATGCCTGAATACTCATCGATACATTTAAAATCCCATGAAAGGAAAACCTACAAGCTTTGTTCCCCTGAGAAAAACTAAGAGGTTGCTTTCTTAATGTACTATATTAATGTGTTTCTAAACCACATGTTGATTGCTGTTTTCCAATTTGTCTTCTGGTAGTAGTCTTGGTATTATTTGTTTGTGCAGATGAAGGCAGTGAAGTGGAAAGTGAAATGGATGAAGAATTGGATGACTCTTCAGAGCCTCAAGCCAAAAGAGAGAAAACAGAGCTGAGCCAGGCATTCCCCGTGGGCTGCATGCAGCCTGTGCTCGAGACTGGCGTGCAACCGAGCCTCCTGAATCCAATCCACAGTGAGCACATTGTCTCAAGTACGCAGACTATCAGACAGTGCAGCGCGACAGGAAACACCTACACTGCAGTCTAAAGAATATTAAAGCATATTTTCCAGCTTACGTTAAACCTGTTGATACTGGGCTTACATTGAAAATTTAATAAGCCTGAAGGTCGACTGTTGTCAAATTTTATATGTGCTGAACATTACCTTTTTGGAGTTGTGAAATGGAATGGGTGTATGTATTTTTCCAGGTCCTGTTTTTTTTTTCTTAACATAAACACATGATTTGCCTCTAAATAATGAGAGTTTTTTCCCCCTTAGTTTCAGGTGTCAAGAAGGATTTTTACAACACTTAATATCAATGTTTTTGTTTTCTTATAATTAAAAAGTAATTTACATTTTGTAGCTTAAAATATTTTATTGTTGATTGTTAGTCTTGGTGTATGATTTCATGTGTAAGTTTTTTAATCAGATGCACTTCTGTGAAATCTCAAAAGAAATGAATTTCTTTGATTTACACTGGAGGCATGCCCATTTGGCAGCAGATGCATCAAATTTGCTTTTGAAAGGTGCTTTTCATTGGACAGAACTATAGGACACTATTTTGATAACATTTTGGAGTATGGAGAGAATACAGAGCATTTTTATTATAGCGCTAGAGGTTTGGGAAGGTCGTCTATTTTTCTCTGAAAAAAATGGAGCTGTGCATTTGTCAGTTCAGAGTAAATGACGGAATTGCAAGAGATTATGCTAATATGTACATAATTTGTGTACATAATTATTAAATCATGTTAACAATACAAGCTTTCCGTTAAGCATTGAATTTTAATGATTATTTGCATCCCAGTTCCTCTGTTTAAAGACTACTGATTCTGTATTTGGGACCACACAGCTCAGATGCATTCTGCTGTTAAGTGGGGCGATTATAGTTAGATGCTAAACTGAAAACATGACTTGACTTTTTTTTTTTAAGTGTACATGCTACTTATGCTGAGCTGGACATACAGGAAACCATTCCATTTGGATGACTTTCTTTTATTCCAGGTCTTTTTTTCTAATAGTAGTTCAATATGCTGCTATTATAAAAGAAAATTTATAGGATGCAAGGAATGTAGCAACCTGCATATCGTTATTTCCTTCAAAAATATTTCCTGGTTTCTAAAGTATGTGGATTTAAATTTTAAACAGAACCTGAAGGCAGTGTAACTGGCACACCTCACTGTTACTTATCCCCAGTTTGGTAGGATTTGGATAGGTGGCTGGACAAACCATTGCCATTGAAGAATGTACATCAGGGATCATCGTACCTCGGCTATTACATGGTGCCTTAAAACAGAACTGAAGCTAAGGTTTAGTAAGGTTTATTTTGTTCATGTGAATAACTCCTCAACCCATTTGACAAAGTGTGCCTGTCATTTTCAGATTCCTGAGGTAAGGACAGGTTACATGTTCTTCAAAGGAAGTTTAGGGAAAATGAAGCAAAACAGACAAAACTCAGATTCCCTCTTTGAGTGACCATGAACCTATTTTTTATTCTTAGAGCTGAATATTACTTGATTATAAATCTGATTGCTTAAGGGTGTGGAAGGCAGGCTAGTTTTAATACTAACTTGTTACATAAAATCATATATTTTAGACCATTGTTACCTAGTTACAATTCTAGAAAGTTAACAAAATAAGCAGGTACTTATCGAAGTGCATCTTTTCAGTCTAAATGTTTGTCTATGTATCTGGGTGTCTGTGTGTCTGTGTGTCCACATTCACACGAGTTCCTGTAGGACAGGAGTCTGCTACAAAGTCAGAAGGTGAGATCCTAGAGAGCATACACCCATCCTCATGTTAATTCACGTGAAAAGCCAAGGTTCTTTTGAGCACTCAAATTATTAACAAGGAAAAGGCACATCCTTTTACTTAAATAGTTGTAAAAGTGGGTCAGCAAAAATCAATAAATAAAGCCAAAAGACAAGAGGAAAGCACAAAATGATTTACAGATCATTAATGAGGCCTATATTGAACTCACAATATTTATCTTTCCAGGTGTTTTGGGGTGAGGGAATGGGGATTGGAAAGAAAAGGGTGAGCCCATCTGTAAAGTTAAAAATACCAAATGGCTTATCAATTTACACACAGTGTATTTTTTTAATTTTTGAGACAGGATCTCGCCACACAGTTCAGGCTAGCCTTGAGCTCACTTTGTAGCCCAGGCTGCCCTCGAACTCACGACGATCCTCCTGCCTCAGCCTCCCAAGTGCTGGGATTACAGGCACGCGCCACTATGCCTGGCTCATACAGTGTATTGAACTGTTGTTAGCTGGTTAGCCTAAGACTACTGAAGATCAACAGCATCTCTTAAGTAAAATTTAAATGCTTTAAATATAATTTTTAAATTGATTCAAATCTGTATTGTATAACTTACTGATTTATTTGAAAATCTTTGCTAGCATCCCAGCATCACCTTCATCTAAATTGTCATTTAAATTATCATCCCTCTCTGTCCTCCCCAAAAGGCAGTGAATTCACATCACTCATGCAAAGAAAAGAAAATCATAAACTGCAAAGACCATGTACCTATTCCATCATGATGGGGAAATGTTTACACATAAAAGTAAAAAAGGAAAAAACCACTCTTCATGTTGGCTCTCCTTTCTGGGTTGTTTCAGTTTCCTGTCTCTACCTGCTATCCTCAGAGCTGTACTGGACCAAATGTATTCAGTGTTTTCATCTTGTTTGATGAATGACTTTAAGTGTATTTATTATCACTTTAATTTAATGTTGGATATATTTGTTTCATTAGAGGAATCTGATAATAATGGACAAGTTTAAATCCATGAGAGTTAAGCATCAGGGGCCCTCCAGGGTTCAACATTTCTTCCAATTGTTCGTGGTTTGTTCTGTGAGGACATACTAGGTAATGCTGAATGTTGTTATTTTTGCAATTGACTCAATAAAACATTCTTACCACTTTTAGGAGTACTTAGGAATATCGAATCTTTGTGGCTAGTGTAATTTTGGCCAATGCACAAAACAATAGCTATGGCTGATGCTACTTCCAGTTATTTACAGTCCACAAGAAGACACACACATTTTTAGCAATTTTTAATTTGAATTGTGAAATATTTTAAAAGTGAAAATAGTGATTTATATATCAGAGCAAACTGGAACAATCACATTTGCTGTAGTTACTGAAAAAAAAATCTCCTCTGATACTGAGGATTGAACTCTTTCCCTAAGCTGCATTCCCAGCCCTTTTTCTATTTTTGAGACAGGGTCTTGCCAAGATGTTAAGTTGCCCAGGCTGGAGTGAGCTTACGATGCTCGTGCCTTAGCCTCCCAGAGTGCTGGGATTACAGGCATGTGCCACCGTGTCCAGCTAGTTGTTGAACACTTTATTTTTTTCCATTTATTGAAACTGTGACTTTTTAAAATAATACTGGCCATTAATACCCTCAGAGTAGATTTATTGACAAGTGACAAAAATACACATTTGAAGGACTTATTGGTATTTCTTGGCACTGTAATTAAACACTGGACATGAAATATGTCTACATAAACCCAGTGCTGCACTTTCAGTGAAGAAAAATGTAAGAAAGGTATGCTGACCATTTTTGAGTTTCAGAAGAGCTGTTCCATATGCTAGGACTGAATATTGGCATAGCTTGATCTTGACATATATTTGAGAATCATACCCTAAAGATTGGCATTTACAAAACCAGTGAACAATAGGGTGGAATGGGTGAGCCATCTCCTGGAAACACAGGGCCCAACCTTCTGTTTTTTCTTTGGATATCAAGTTGCTGGTCACTTTTCAGGATTTTCACCCAGACTATGTTTGGACTGACTGTATAAGTCTTACTGCCTTTTCAGAAATCTGCTTTCCTTTTTGTGCTTTTTCTTGTACTGTATAGCACGGTTCATGCACCTCTGTCTAGATGGTGTACTTTAAAAACAAAAGTAAAATTTCGAAAATGGTTTTATCACTGAATACCTAAAATTAGTAGTGTTCAACACGGACTGCCTATGAGTTGTAGCAGACAAGTAAACCTGAACACATACTTGTAGAATGCTGTAAAAGTCGTTCAGGAGTGAATGCAGTATCAATACCGTAATCATGAAACTTTTTTTTTTTTTTTACAGGAATGCACTGTCTAGAAATGCTAAATGCATTTTCAGATTTTAAAAAATTACTCAGATGATATATTTGAAATGTCTAAAGAATGCTGTGCTTGAAACATTAATGTAAAAGAAAAAATGTGTGTCACTGTGATGTCAGTCCACCCTGTGTGGACACAGGAGAAAGTTAAAAACCTTGGCGAGTCACCTTGTATACAATGTGAGGCAGTGGTTATATACAATAAATTGACTTTGTTATAACCTCTCCCTCCTCCCTTTTGAGAAGATAACATCCATCCAAACATTGAAATCATGGCTTTTGTAATCTATACGAGTCACGCCAGAACCTGGGAGAGGAGGGCTGGCATGCAGTGCTACTGAAAATTGGGCTTGTCTCTAAATCAGGACAACTTCCATGTATAGGGTTAGAACAAATCAGTAATGGAATCCTAGTATTTCTGCAAGTTTGGTGATTTTAAAAACTGGAATAGAAGCATTAATTCAGTGCTTAGTTCTAGTGTTAGAAAACCCCTTTGATGTAATGCCTTGTATTAACCCTTTGAGCATTGTAAGATACACAATGGGGGGGCAAAGCCTTTCAGATCATTTATTTAGACTTAGACTGGTAAAATATACTCTATATCCAAATGTCTAATTATGCTGTTTTTTTTAAAGGGGGGATAGGAAGAAAGTGTTCCCATGTGGAACACTTGCATTTTATATATGACTCTTAATTTTCCTTCAAGAGGGCTTGATATATATATATTCCCAAATATTCACTGCCATCTAAGTAAGTGTACTGTTTACAGATTAAAAAAAAAAATCAACTTTTCTAGCATCACATCATGACTCTGTAGAAAAGGAAAACAAGTACATGGGCATTTGTGGACCTATGTCATAACTGATTTCTGCACATTGAAGGTATCTAGATTGCCTTTAAAAGGTATGATTTTAAAAGGGGGTTGGGTAGTTAGGTTTCTTCTTTTTTCCCAAAACAAATGATCTCATTTATTTAGCTTTAGAAACTTCAATGTAAGTAAAGCCTTAGGAAGAAACAAGTTCAAGTGAACATAGAGACTCTGAACTCTTTGGGGCCAATTAGGCCGTTTGGAGTTACATGGCTCATAAAGATATTGTTTGGGAATTCATACAGGGCATAATTTTATCTATGCTCCAGTACTTTAATACTTTGTCAGAAAAAAATATATATATAGATAGAATGGAGAGCAAAGCACTTGATTTTTAAGCTCATCTGTCACGAGATGCTGTGACTACTGCTTCAGATATCTCTAAATGACAGTCTGCTTACACCATCGCTGGTTTTGTCCAAGGGAATCTCTATGCACTTGATTCCCTTTGTCCCCTGTGTGACTGAACATGAAAGCAGTGTTGTTTGCAGATGTGCTTGCGCTTCCCTAACTGGGTGCAGATGAGAGTGTAACCTATTCTTACGTGTGGTAAAAGGACATCCACAGCATAGTACAAGAATGCCGTAAACATTGCTTTTTAAGGCAGTTTAGGAAGTCAAACATGCAAATTACTCATGTGTTAACATGCAATACTCAAAGGGTTTTAATTTAACTCTCTTCTTTTGAATTCTTCATGATGATTTACTGTAAATGCTTCTCAGTTTGCATGCCTTGATCATTGCTGCTAGTGATTTTATGTGCCAGTAGACCTAACTTTAGTTTACCAATTTTACTTAAATAGTAAAAGCCACTTACAAAGTGACTGCCTAGGATTATTTTTCCCTTTTGTTTAAAGTAATTAGTAATACGTCTTTCAAAAAAATAAATGTATTTGTCTTTTATTTGGTTCTGGTATTTGATTCTTTTTTTTTTTTTCCTTCATTGCTTTGTTTTTTAAATAAATTATGATGTTGGGATTGGAAGCCCTGAGTAATGAAATATTTGGTAAGAATTGTTTATGTAACCAAATCTTTGTTAGAAGACTTTTGAATCAGGGGAGGAAAGAAAAACCCATCGATTGTTGATAACCAAGCAAATTTTTCCTTCAATAAATTAATAAATGATGGCCTTGTTTTAACCTGCTAATCACAATTTTAAATGACCCAATTAAGAAGGTATTGAATTTTATTCGTTTAAAAGCATCTTTTGTACCAAAGCAAATTTTTTTCTCTACTCATCGCTATCATCAATTTGGACCTATGGTGGTGACCAATGTGTTGGTTACAGAAACTTTAAGTGAGTGCCTTGAGAAAACTTGGAAATTTGTGCCTGAGGTGGTAAACTTTTAATTAGGTTAATTGTAGTGCTTACCAATCAGTAATTCTACTATCACTCAGGGCTTTCGTACCTTCTAGGTAAAACTTCTTTCATTGTGTTTTTTTAAGATATTGTATTTTTTTTAAGTGCCATCATTTAAATTTCACTTAGTAAGTGGCAGATTACATTATTCAGTCCCACAAGCACAGAAACATAGTAACACTAGGAGATATTTGAACATTTATTTTACAATCGACTGAATATATTATGTAAATGAGGTAAGCAACTTTTGTAGAGATTGTATGTGTGAGATAATGTAATGTTCTTTTCCAGTTTTTGGACTACAGTTGAATAAACTTTTTAATTATTTAAAAACACCTTTACCGAATAACATGTGATGGTTTTTTTGTATAATGTATTTGATTTTGTAAATACGTATTTCCTGATGTGATTTTTGTGAGAAATGCTAAATCTTTTAGTATATCATGTCCTCTCAAAATTGGCAGGAGCTAAATAATAGTTTGTGGGCAATTTGTATTGTGTACTGTACAATAACTGGGGAACTTTTATAATTATAAAAATATATATTAACTTTTAGTGTGTTGTTTAAACAAATGACTGGAACATACTAAAGATATTAGTAGGATTTTTCTGAATATTTCAGACTTGAACTCAGGCTAGCTTTCTTGTGTTTTTCAAAACAAAATGGTGTCTTGTCTTTTAAAATCAATAAATTTGTTTCCTTGTTACAAACCCATTTGAAATGGCTTGTATTTTCCCCTCTCAGATCATTGTCAAGAAGCTTATATTGCAATACTTCACCTAGAGGATAGTGTCTGTGTCATTCATTAGCTTAGAAACAAGATTAAGTTGTTTTCCTTTTCTGTGTCAAATTAAATTGGCAATATTTACACATGAACAGCACAAAAAAGAGAAAACAAAATTATAAGCCCAGCAGGATACAAATCCTACCCTCAAAGAAAATTAGAGATTGAGTGCTATTTATTTTCAGAAGCTGTCAACATTTCCGTTGTTGGTCCAGACTTTTGGATGTTCGTAATGTGTTTATGTCACTTTACATATTTGGTACCCAAGTTCCTTGCTTAAATTGAAATAGCTTATTAAAATACATTTTAAACACTTGTGAAGATGCTATACTCCATTTTTTTTTCTTTCTTGGCATGTATTCACTGAAGTCCACTTTCTGGAGTTCATTATTATAAATATTAACAAATGCAAATGGTCATGTAACCACTGCAATAATCACATTTAAAATTTATTTATTTATTTTTTATTTTAAAAAGAATAATAAGAAAAGAATAATAGCAGTATACCAACAACATGGACGAAAGCAAAACAAAAAAAATGATACCGGGTTTCAGAACAAAATGATAGGCAATAACAGTGACTATTATATTACATATTATTATCTTCAATGGAGTTGCTCAGGTTACCAGATGTAAGAATGCAAGATACAGTTAATGCCTGATTTTTTTTTTCTTTTTGACCAATTTTCATGGTTATACGTGGTAATCGTGGTAATCTGAACAACTAATTTGAAGACAACAGTATGCAATATAACAGCCATTGGTGAATTCCTACCATCTTGTTTAGTGAAACTCATTTCTAATATTTTTAGTTTTTATTTTTCATTCCTTTAAAATTAATTTTTTGCCTTGCAGGCATTTTTTTCAGATCTTAATGTATAGAGCCTCCTCCTAGAATATGGAGCAGCCAATTTTTGAGGTTTATTTTAGAGAAAGAAATATAGATCAGAAAATATCGTATAGAGAATCTCCAGCATGGCTCTTTCATATCATAGTGTAGTTGTCTTTAAAATCAAAATATTGACATCTTGGTCCACAGAAACACCAGTTCATTCTACCTTATTTGGAAATTGGAGCCAATAATTTAGAAAGCATCCAAATAATGTTACTTACTAAAGATGGACAGAATTATAGCTAATATTAGAGACAATACTAGACTAGAGAAAGTGAATCTGATCTATTTGGGTATTTTTATGTTGTAGACATTGCACTTGTGAGGTATTTGGGATTTTATTTTAACAAAAAAGAGTTCCCAGCTTCTGAGCTTACTTTTTTTTTTAAATAAGCTTAATTCTTTTTATTAGTATGTATTTGTCATACATAATGATCACATTTATCGTAGGGAATTTGTACCTGTACCTGATATATCTTAATTTTTTCCCATTCCCCTTTCAGCCCTACTTCCCCTTCCCATTCACACGAGCTTTATTTCTGTTTTTTTCCCTCCTGGTCTCTTTATTCTCTTTTCCCTTCCTTCCCTTCCCTGTCTGCCTCTCCCTTCACTGTCCCCTTTCCCATTTGAACATATTCCTTTAGATACTGCTTTACTTTGGTATTCGGTTTCTCTTGGAAATCAGGTTTTTAAACTATCTTGCAATTAGCGAATTTACTTCTTTGTTACAGTGTTTTTCTTGCCATGGGTTATCAAGATTATTTTATTCTGCCTTAGCTCAGACATCCCAATACTTTAACCCAGCCTGAGACAGTACTAGGGAACTGTTTTTTATTAGCTTTTAATTTCAGTCCATCAAGTATTTCTCTTTCATTTTTGGCCTAAAAGTAATACAATCTCTCATGCTCTGTGTCTGTGTTGTGTTTCTCTCTGTTTCTGTCTCTCTCTCTCTCTGTTTCTCTCTCTCTCTCTCTCTCTCTCTCTGAAAGTTAAAGGTAATGCTATTTCTTCAGGTCACTGAGTTCATACACATAATGTACCATCATCAGTGATCAAAATAACCTTGAAGGAGTCAAACATTGAGTATGGAGGAGCCACTCAAACTGAGATCATGAAATCCTTCAACTTTTCTGCAGTTAGTATGTATCCCCCTTTCTGCAAAGAAGTTTCATAGCTTTCATCATATGTTTTCAGCATTAGATTCATTGATTTATAAAACCTAATAAAGTTAACTAGCATAGATACAGATGGAAAACTAGACTAATAGAGCAAAGAGCATATAAAATGTAAGAAAACTGCACTGTCAAGGTATACCTTTAGATACATTGTCTGCAATGGAATATAAAGCCTTTTTTCTCTTTTTTTCTACTATCTATCCTTTATTTAATAGTTTATGTACATGTTGAGGTTTCCATGTAAGAGAAACCATGCAATATTTAAGCTTGTGTGCACTTAACATGATCTCAAGGTGCATAAAAGAAATGGCGGGAGGGTCAAAAAGGAAATTGAAATGTGTTATGACACATATTCTACAGTGAATGTAATCATGTACTGCAGACACATACTAATAAAAGTTCAAGAAAACCAGCAAAAAAGCTAAATAAATAGTATATGCAACCAAAAACTATAAAATGCACTGTTCTAGAATGTCATCACTGAAATTTAAACTTGTGTAAAACATGGCAAGCCTAAAAATAACATTAATAATTATTAATAGCACATTGGTTGTTTTTATCAATAGTAACTAATCAAACACAAGCATTTTTATACTCTTAAAAGATTACACTTTATTGAGTTAAAAAAAAAAAGCTGTGATGAAGCCTTCAAACTCTAAAGCCATTTGCCCTCAATGTGATGTTAAGTTTGAAATGTATTTGTAATGCCAGCCAAATAGAGATGGCAAAATGTAGTCAGAGCTTCTGAAAAATTAATAGATTTTAAACTTACCAGTGGTAATTCTTCACTCAGGACTATATCTAGTCGTGATAAATAGATGGCAAACTATAGAAATCGAGGAGCATTTAATGGGCCATTCACAAGAATGTATTATGGGTTAAAGTAATTTTTTTCTTTAATGATAAAGTGCATCCTCCACCAGTTATGTTCATATAAAATATGGGGAAATGTTGGACAAATAAGAACCAAGACTTAGGTGCTATACCCCCCACTTTCTATTTGATCATTAGGCCTAAATTGATAACCACCTCTTACTAATTGCTCTCCCTGTTGCATGTTCTTTATCTGATAGAACTTAGAATTACTTAGAATCTTGTCTTTATTGAGTTTTCTACTAGCAAGGGAGCTGAGACTCCTGGGACAATGGCTTGTAGACATAATCCTCCTTGCTTCATTTAAAAAGCAGTAACCTATGTCAGTCTTTCCCATCATAGAAGTAACTTCCTTTTGTGCCCGTTGGATCAAGATTATGAGGTACCCAAGCTGGCCAAAGGACTGTCACAAGACTTTCTCACATTCCAATGTAATGAACTTGTGACTTGGTTTCCAAATAGAAACATTCTGGCCTTCTCAGATCTCCAAAGCCACTAACATCTGCATTTGCAAAAATCTTTAAATGGCCTATTTAGTATAACAGAGGGGCTACTGCTGTCCCCCTTCCTTGATTCCAGTAACCACACATTCTGACTGTGAGAGAAATGGTACGGACTACTACTGACTGATGTCTGTTGTCTCCCAGATGGCACCATGGCTGAGCATTCAGCAGGCTGTTCAGTTGATCTACAGAGTGAGTTGCATCTGTTGGTGAGACCCACACCAAACCACTGAATTTTGTGGTGAAAGCCCACATCCCTTTGCCAGGTAATTTGTTCTCTAATCAGAAATGATACTGTGTTCATAAATGAAATATACATAAATACAAGAAAGATGAGGAAGGAAAATCCCTATCTATCTATCTATCTATCATCTATCTATGGGAACTGCTTCCCCTTCTATGGTAGAAAACACCCTTTGTCATAAACTTACCAGGGGACAGTGCTTTATCAGGAGGGCTGCCTGGCACTTAACTGCTCAGCAGCTGCAATCATCATACCAACAAACTGCAGTGGAGAGCCCCTGCCAAGCTTCAGCTATGCCCGGAAGGCCACTGTGTACATGAGCACCTGGAGGAAGCACCAAGGTAGCTGAAGAAAGAATTAGACCACCATCCTTAGATGCTGTATCTCAGTGAGTCTGTTCTGCAGTAGATACCTTCTGGTGAGCAATGGTACAGGATACAATCATCTTCACATTCAGTGACCCTTCTGAGAGGTGCAACCATGTTCCCCACCAAACACCTTTGTCACCAATTGTATTCTATTCAAATTCCTGACCAACAAGCTACTAGCCACTGCTGATGAAGTGATTTTAATCTGCCCATCAGGCTATCACTCCTTCCATTAAATAGCACAAATAAAGGTACCTGCACATCATTCTGACCACGCAGAGGAGTTTCCTCCACCACTGTCTTCCCAGGCCCTCCTGAGTGGTGCTGGAAAGCGGTATTTGCCGCATAAATGACTCCATTTGATCCCATCCTGAATTGCTGAAACAAAGAATAATGAATTAGAAATAAGGCATTTCTATTTGAGTTTTCAGGCTCATGAGGCAATTTTTATCTTAGTCTTAAAGTAATTAACATTATTCTGACTTGGAGACAGAGATAATGATGACATGGTGGGAAGTGGTTAGAACTTGCAGTCAAGAAACTTGGGGTTTTTTAATTACTCGTCTGCAATTAGATTTGTTTCCTTGAGAAATTCATTTCACTTCTACAGATCTTAGCATCTTTAGAAGGGAAATGTTCTCTAAGAAATGGCTGGAACTGACAGCACATTGGGATTAAGACAGTTTTACAAGTGAAAGGAATCTGACTTTGAATCATATCTGCACCACCAGCTAGGCTTTGTGACCATCTTGCTTACATCAATAAGTAAGTAAGTAAGTAAGTAATATTACATCAGTAATACTTGATAAGGGTGTGCAATATTTGCTAAATACTTGGCAGGTGGTGCCACACAAGGAAGAGCCTGCCCACCATGAGTGTTAAACTATTAACTCCTGGCTGGCTTTGCTCTTTGGTTCTCCTCAGTGCAAGGCTGCAGAGGTGACAACCAACCAATTTGAGCAAGGCCAAGGGAAAAAACCCAGAGAAGAGGTAAGCCCAAAAGAGTTGGTTGCTTTAGGGAGAAAATATGGATGGACCAGGAGCATTAGCTCCAAGGAAAACCCACAGGTGGTGTAAAATAAAAAAAGAACAGTATGGGGTTTTACCCCAAGAGTCACTTCTTCACGGTGGCATAAATTTTAAGAAGAAATCCAGTGCAGCAGCTGCCTGATTGCCAAAGAGAGTTTAATCAGACACTGTTTGGGGAAGGGCTTGATTATGTGAGATGGAGCCACAGAACAACTCTATTAGAGTTTCACTCCGGGATCAAAGTTTTACCTGACCGCAGAGAACGTCAGTGTCAGCCATACGAGACAGAAGCAGAGGGGCTGAAGGATAGACATAGATCCCCTAAGAAATTTAAACTCGGGCCAGGAAGAACATGGGGCCTTATTTCCATGGTTGGAAGCCAGGTTTGATGGATGCAATTTTCAGAGGTTACTGGATCTGAAGGTGGGGCAGTGATTCCCCAGACTGCTTGAGCTGCCACCCTGCTAATACATCCAGCAAAGACCAGTGGTCTATTTCCTTTTCTTTGTGCAAAAGTGACCAGGGATGTATCTCAGCTTGGACAGGTGACATGGTCTGGGGTTTACAGATAGGGGACCTCTTCAGCCAGAAACCCACAGGCTCTCGAACAGTGTGCAGAAAGGACTATAACTTGCTGGATTCAAAAGACTACAGGTCCTGGAAGGAAATCACTCATTTGGAAATACATAAGGAAATTTTTTTTTCTTTAGACTCATTTTTTCCTCCTCTATTTTTTGGGTGGTATTTGGAATTTTATCTCTTATTTTCTTTTTTCCTTTGTTATTATCTTTATGTATTTGTTTTGATTTGGCCCTCTTTTTCTTGTTTGCATTATTTTCATGGTCTCTCTCTTTTAATTTGTTCCCTTATTATTTTTTCCTTTAGTTTACTCTATTGAGTCTTATGTCTCCTTTTCTTTGTTAATTTTTTTCAGTGACTTTTATATAATATAACTAATATTCTTTTACTCCTTAATAAGATCCCTTTATTTCAATTTTATCACCTTCTTCTCATTTACCATCACTTAGTTTTTCAAATCCTACTTTTTTCATGCTCCCATTCCTTGAAACTTCCATCCTTAGTAGTATAAATATTAAACTTTATGAATTGTTAGATAGTTAACTGTTCTATTACTATGTTAGTGGGCATGAAGTTGTTTAGATATTTGCTGTATATAAGTATCTACTTTGTCTTAGTGTTTATACTATAACCATACATTTCTTTCCTGATTGGTTCTTAAGGTTTGTCAATATCCAGTTTTTATTTGATGGTATTATGGTTGCTGAGTTTACTACTGAGGTTGAACCTCCTTGGGTCGAGGGACCTGGGCCTGTGGTAAGCGGTGACATGGTGAAAAGAGAGACACCGGAGACCAGGCTGATGGCGGAGATCCGATTTTATTGCGGAAGTATCAGGTGTTTTATAGAGCAGGCTAGAGGCGTGGCAATAGAGGTGGGCTAGGGGCATGGTTTGGAGGTGTTACTATTGACAGGTGGCAGTGTGGAAGTAAGAGGTCAGAGCGGGACAACTTGGGCGGGGCAACTCACTCAGTCTGCCAAGGACATGATGAGTCTGAGTTTGCTCAGACCCACTCCTCCACCATGGCCATCAACCAGACCTCTGGACCCCTTTCTCCCACATACTACCATAGCCAAGGTGACATATTTGTCACTATCAGTTTGCTCTCTCTGTATGCCAGTGTCTATATTGCCTTAGGATGGTAAACAGTACTTCAGTCCATTCCTGATAAACTGGATACTGGGCCAAATAAGCTGCAACCTCCCCTTCCAAATAAAACAGATTGGTCCTGGGACAGAAGCCAAAGCCAATACTTAGCCATGCCCACAGGGCTATCTCTGAAAAGTAAACATTAACTGAGGAGGTTTCGGACTAGCACAAAAGCTACACACTATAATCATCCCTCAAGCCTCAGCACAAAAAAAAAACAAAACAAAACAAACAAAAAAAAACAAATGAAGAAAAAATAGAAATATGAGCAGACAAAGTTAAAAATAAATGCCCTCCAAAGTTCCAAATTCCACCAAAACTGATCCATGGGGCACTGCAGGGGAGGAAATTGAAAGTCAAAGAAAGGAGATAAAGCCCACATAGAAAGGATAGTAATGGAGGTAACAAAAAGAGCTCAATAAGGTGCTTGGAAAACTCAAAGAAACTATAACTAAACAGCCAATGAGCCACATACAGCAAATGATCAGTGAGTCTACAGAGACACTACTAAAAAAAAAAAGAAGTAACAATGCTAAAGAAAGAGATGCAAAATATAAATGCCTTGCGTAGAAAATAATGAGTACATAAAAAAGTTCCAAACACAAATCCAAGTGATAAAAATTCTAGAAAGCATACACAACAGAAGCAACCTATATTAGGATGGAGTGTTGGATCTAGAAAACAGTGAAAAATCAGAAGACCACAAAAAGAGCATTAAAAAACCCTATATGCAGAAGTAATTAAAGAAAACTCTCCAAAAATAAAAAAAGAATTTAACAGTAAGTGAGGTACATAGAGACCTAAAGAGTCATGATGAGAAAAGAAACACTCCATGACACATAGTAACCAAAATATTATGAACCCAGCACAAGAACAAAATCTTAAAAGCTGTTAGGGAAAAGCAACAAATCACTTGTTATAGAAAACCCATCAAAATTACAGGAGACTTATCAACACAAAACTTAAAGGCAAGGAATGTTTAGAGTGAAGTGTTTCAAGGCTTAAAAGAAAACAATTTCCAACCCAGACTGATACATCCTGCAAAATTATCTTTCAAAATTGGTGAAGAAATAAGATATTTCCATAATAAAAAACACCTAAAGAAATTCATGACCACCAACTCACCACTATAAAAAGTTCACAGGAATTTCCTAGAAAGAGACAAAATTAACAATGCCAAAAGGTCCAATAGAATAAATGTACCAAGTAGGGTAAGCAATTAAGGAAAAGGGAAAGAAAGGAAACCAACATCATAAAAATAATACAATGACAAGAATAAGCAATACCTGTTAGTTATAACTATCAATGTGAATGGTCTCAATTTGCCAATCAGAAGATGCAGATTAACAGAAAGGATGACAATACAATGTCCAACAGTGTGTTATATACAGGAAACACATTTAACCTGAGAAGAAATTCATAGACTAAAAATCAAATTATAGAAAACAACTTTCCATGTCAAGAACCCCAAAACAAGCAGGAGTGGCTACCCTATTTTCAGAAAAGGTAGACTTCAAGCCAAAACTGAACAGAAGAGACAAAAAAATTCACTACATTTGGGTTAAGGGAACAGTTCAACAGGAAGAGATAACAATTATGAACATATATACACTGAACACCCATGCCCTGAACTGCATAGTACAAACATTACTGAACACAAAAAATCAGGAAAACAACATAATTATAGTAGAAGACTTCAATATCCAATTGTCAAAAATAGATCAAATAGACAAAAAGTCAACAAGAAGTTGTCAGAGTTGAACCAAACCTTTGAACAAATGGACCTAGTAGATATCTGCAATGTATCACGCATCAAAAACAGAACACATATTTTATGCTTGAGCACATAGGACTTTCTCCAAAAGAGACCACATAGCAGTGCATGAAGCATGCTTAAGTAACAGTTTTACCCCACATATTACCAGATAATAGTGCAATGAAACTAAAAATCAATAATAAAGGAGACCATATTAATTATGCAAATACAAGAAATTAAACAACACACTCGAGTAATCAGTGGATCACAGAAGAAATTAAGGAACAAATAAGATAGTTCCTAGAATTAAGTGGCAGTACTGGTACAATATACCAGAATTTATGGACAAAATAAAAGCGGTCCTATGAAGGAAGTTTATGCCTATGGATGCCTATATCAGAAAAACAGAGCAAACCCAAATAAATAACCAAATGATATACTTCAAGCTTAGAAAAACAAGAACAGTCTAAATCCAAAGCTAGCACATGGAGGGAAATTAGAAAGATCAGAACAGAAATCAATGAAACTGAGACCAAAAATTAAAAAAAAAAATCAGTGATTTGAAGAGCTCATTATTTGAAAGTATAAAAATTCCTGGATTGGTAGAACCAATATACTTCAAATGGTATACCTCCAAAACTGATCAATAATTTAACACAATCCCAATCAAAATATCAGTAGCATACTTCACAGATCTAGAGCTAGGAGACAATAATCCTAAAATTCATATAGAATCAGAAAGATCCAGAATAGCAACAGCAATCCTGAGTAACAGCAAAAGGACATGGCATCACAATCCCAGACGTGAAGTTGTATTTCAAAGTTTCAGTGATAAAAATCTCATCTGCAGGGTATGGTGGTGCATACCTGGAATCCCAGTACTTGGGAGGCTGAAGCAGGAGGATTGCCATGAATTCTAGGCCATGCTGGGTTACATAGTGAGCTCAAGAACAACCTGAACTACATAGTGAAACCCTGTCTCAAAAGAAAAAAAAAAAAATAAAGGGCCGGAGATATAGCTCAGTGGCACAAATGCCTGCCTGGCAAGTGCAAGGTCCTGAGTTTGATTCCTGGTACAAAAAAAATCTCATAGTACTTCCACAAAAAAACAGACATGAATGAATGGAACAGAAGAGGAAGTAAGAAGAACCTCAGGCACATTCAATTATTTGGTCTTTGAAAAGAGGACTAAGAACAACCACTGGATGAAAGATAGCCTCTTTAATAAATGGTGCAAGGAATACTGGCTAGCAACCTGTACAAGATTGGGCCTAGACTCATATCTCTCACCATGTATTGAACTAAAATAAAAATTAATTGAAGATCTAAATTTGTTATGGTTTGGATCTAGATGTCCCCCCAAAGCCTCACTATAGTGGATTAACTAATGTTTAACTTGTAACACCCAGCTGAATGGAATCAACCTGGGTCTCGGTGTGGAAGGCCCATCTAAAGACTATTGCCAACAGCATAAAAGGAAAACTGGAGGGAAAGATGGTGTGTTGTTGATTCTCCTGGAGAAGCTTGTCACGCTAGTTTCCTGATATGACCTCAGGTGTTTTCATCATTAGAGGAGCTTGAGTCCTCACTGTTGCTGCAGATGGCTGCACTTCTCTTTAGGGGAGCTCTGGTCCTTATCTTGAGAGTAACTTCCTGGCTGCAGTACAGATCCCTCAGCCTGCTGGTACAGATCCTTCATCCCACTGGCGCAGACTTTATAGTTTCTATCACTGACCTTTGGGCCTTCCCATCCTTGACTCAGACTTGCATGAGCCATTATTGTGGGCTTTAGTCTCCAGCTGGACTCATGGAGGACATTGCCATGGGCTCTAGGTCTTCAGCTGGACTCATTGAGGTCATTGTCATGGGATCCATGGCCCCACCTGGATTTTCTGAATCTCTAGTGTATGGACAAATTTCTTACACTCATCTGCATTTGACTTTTGTGATGAATATTATAAAATAACCCTATAAATTATTTCTCCTGTATTAAATCCATTCCCTTGTAAACCTTGACTACAACAGTCATATAGTCGTGAGTGGGGCTTTTTCAGAAGTGGCTGGATCTAGAGCATGTGATGCTGGAACTGATTCATGGAGCAATACTAGGTTCAAGGTCACTAAGAGTAGGAGGTGAGTGCTACCCACCCTAAGAATTCTGGATAAGATAAAAGGAGAAGAAAGATGCTATTAAGGCCCTTTGTTGCTTTGTTACTTCCTGCATGCCTTGAACTGTTTCCCCTCTGCCATGTGCTGCCCTGCCTTGGAGCCAGTCGATTATGGACTGAAACCTCTACAAACTGTGAGCTAAATAAACTTTTCCCCCTTTAACTTTGGGTGTCAGGTGTTTTGTCTCAGGAAGGAGGAAAAAAACTGAGACAAAATGTTAAAACAGAAGCAATATGCTGGAAGATGGAATAGGTAAAACTCTTGAAGACATAGGTGTAGACAAGCACTTTCTGAACAGAACACCAATGGCACAAGAAATAATATGGAGAATCAACAAATGGGATCATGTCAAATTTAAAGGCCTCTGCACAGCAAAGGAAACAACCAGCAGAATGAAGAGACAAACTACAGGATGGGAAAATAATTTTGCCAGCTATTCCTTGGAGGACTACCATCTGAATATATGAAGGACTCAAGAAAATTAGACCCCGCAAATAAAGATCCAAATTTTTAAAAATAGGTAGCAGAAATGAGTAAACACTTCTCTGAAGAAGTACAAATGGCCAATAAATACATGAAAAGCTGGGCATGTTGGTGCATGCCTGTAATCCCAGCACTTGGGAGGCTAATGCTGGAGAATCGCCAAAAATTCAAGGCCAACTGGGCTACACAGTGAAGCCAACTGGGCTAAACAAAACCCCATGAAAAAATATTCAACATCACTGGCTATGAGAGGAATACAAATTAAAACTACACCAAATAAGGACATCCCAAAGTGGTGGATCAGTGAGTGTCAGCAATTCAGCTTCTCCAGGACAAAGTGTCTGGAGTCTGGAAAACAATAGCTGGAAGAGGAATCAAAGTGAGTGGCGGTTACCCAGGAACCGTGAGAGAACTGACAAAGAAGAAGAAAACAAGATTAAATGACAAAGAAGAAATAGATCATACCATGGAGGAGAAACCATGTGACGCTGGCTAGCCACCAGCTGGAAGACAAAGTGAAGGACATTTTTGCTCACAGAAAACTGGAGAACTACATCAGGACTGAAAGAAAGCAACCAGCAAGGAATGGAAAGGAATCAGCAATGGAATCAGGAAGGAAAATGCAGGGTACTGCTTCTAGAATGTCCTTCCACAGTCAACAGCTTGTGTGTGACCACAGCTGGTGAGCTGACGGGGACACCACTGTAAGGAGGCCTGAGTGTTTGAACCTGGGTCCCAGAGCAGCCCTTTGGCTTCATCGCACTGTTGGGTTTCCAGAGTGGGTGAGGGAAAGACAGTCACATCACGAGAGACTGCCAATAGTTAGAGAGCAGACTGGTAAGAGTCTCAATGAGAAGCAAGAGCTGCTGAACACAGACAGACCTGGCCCCTGGTCAGAGGCCAAGTTCAGCCTGAGTTAAACAGGACTAGGCCCTCATATTGGTGTCCCTTTTCACTGTAAGCAGAGCTCTAACCCAACACTGCTCTGGGAGCAGACTGCCACATTAGACTCCCAGAAGGAACAGACACATGTCCTAGCTTGAGCTCTGCTCCTTAGCCCTAGACTGAGAAAATGATCCATGTGTCTAAAACAGTAGAAGACTTTATTATCCTTTATTGGATTGTATTATTTTTCATTTTAATTTCACGTTTAAAATTTTTATTCTTTGCTATTTTCCTTCTTTGGTATGTTTTCCCCCACTTTTATTCCATTAGTTTACCTTTTTCTTTTTTCTTTTTTTTTGTTTTTGTTTTTGTTTTTGTTTTTTTTCCGATACTGGGAATTGAACTCACAACCTTGCGCTTGCCAGGCAGGCGCTGTGCCGCTGAGATAAATCCCCAGCCCCTTACCTTTTTCTTTTATGAGCATATCTGTGTATGTTGGCTTCACTTCCTCTTGCCTGTTTTCTTCCAATATAGGCAGCAAAGGACTTGACCCTTGGCTTTTTATGTCCCTCCTACTTTTATCCATATCTCCTCTCCTCACTCCTTTCTCCTGTGTCTTACTCATTCTCATTTTCTTTTCTTTCCTCTCCTCTTTTCATTTGTTTCCCTTTAACTTTTTCTCTAATATTTATATCATCATGGAATCTTTTCCCATTCCAACTTCTCACTACCAGTTTTGTACCCAGTTTTTCCTGTCATCCCCTTCTAAATATATAACATACCCTTACCATGACTAGCCTCCTCCTACATTCTCCTTCCCATATCACAGAGCAGAGAATTTAAAGAAAATGGTAAACCCTTTCATTGCTTTCTTCTCTTATATTCTACCCTCTGGCCTTACCTGGTCTCCAATCCCCTGAGCTTTAGATAACTGATTTTATAAAATTAATGGTCAATGCTATTTTTCAGCCATTCCATTCAGTGCACATTAACTGTGTGGGTCAAGACTTAGGTTGTTAAGATGCTTACACTTTAACTATGGAGTTCTTCTCTAGGTTAAAGGGAGACCAGAAACAGGGTCCCATGGTACATTATTTCTCAACTAGCCCTGAGAGATGCCACTGTAATGAATTAGCCTGTGACTATTATAGCTGATTTGACTGCACAGCAATAATCCTAAGTGGGCAATTTTATTCCAGTGAGCCTGTCTTCTAAATCCACCGTCACACTCAGAGAGAGGGACAATTCCACAAGAAGGGAGAATGCACCCTTGCAGAAAAAGTCCTGAGTCTGAGTTAGTTTCAGTATTTTAGTGGAGGGATCAGAAGAGTTGTTAGAGGGTGAGCACTCAGATTCTTGGGCGAGAAGCTACTGGGGAATCACATATGCAGCGTCTCATTGGAATATTAATCTGTGTTCTGATTGGGCATCATGTAGGTTTAAATTTTGTATCTTTCTTGATTTATTTAGTAATGTAGGGTTATGTTCTTTTATGGTTTCTTATATTTATTAGGCTGTTACTTTTGTGTATTTTTTTCTTTCATTGGCTCTGACTTAGTAAGTTTTTAGGTTCTCTTCTTTGTCCTGCTGCCTATCTAGTTTCTTCACCTCAGTCCCCTGAGATAATATTATTAACATATTACTTTATTCTTTTTCCAAACATCTAAACTCCTCCCCCCAAGTTTTAAAAGTTCCCATACTTAGCTTCCTTACAGTCAGTCCTATCTACTCTAGTATTATTCTTTGATCTTCCCCATGCTAAGCCTTGGGCTCTTGAAGGGGATAAAAAACCAAATAAGCATGTACCCACTCCCCCACATGATTGTAAGCTGTATGAACTGAAAACATGTACAGATAAAATAAAAAATTTTAAAAAGAACAGAGATGGAGTAAAGCATAAAAACATAAAAATATAGACCTACATTGAAATATCATCTTACTGCAGAAAGAATGCTTATCATCAAGAAATCAAATGAAAACAAATGCTGGTGAAGCTGTGTGGAAAAGGGAACCTTTCTACATTGTTGGGGAGAATATAAACCATTACAACCACTATGGACATCAGTATGGAGATTGTTCAGAAAAGTAGAAGTGGAAATTTCCTTTGACCTCGGTATTTCCCTTCTGGGTATCATCTCAAAGGAGTTAACGCCATCATGTTACACTGATACATGCACACTCATTTTTATAGCAGCACAACTTGTCACAGCTAAATCTTTGGAAATGGCTTATGGAAACGGCCCATCAACAGATAAGTGGATAAAGAAAATGTAGTATTTATATACTGTGGAATACTGCTGTGACATAAATAAGGACAACTTAAGGCATTTGTAGGATCTGACTTCAGACCATAATATAAAGTGAAGTAAATCAGACACACAGCTTACATATTGCATGGTTTCTCTGATATGGGGCATCTCCCAAAATATAAAGATAAAAAAGGAAGTAAGGAGATCTTTTTAAAGTAGAAAGGAAAACAAGAGATGGAGGGAGTAGAGAGGGAGGAGAGGGAAAGGGGATGGAAAAAAAGGAATTGGAAAAAACTAGAAATAGAGTGTTTTCAAATGAAGACCAAGAGTTAGAAGGAGCAGGGAGGTATGGGAGGAGCAAGGGATGAAAAGGGTGTGAAGATGTGTTATATACATTTACCAAACCCCCATGACAAAGGTAATCATTATGTCCTAGAAATATATACCAAGAAAAATAAAGATAAATTAACTAACAGAATACTTGGCAGGTGTTTCACCCTCTGGAAATGCTAACTGTTGTGATGCCCTGACTCTCCAGAGTAAGAGTGTAGGAGCTTTATTCACTACCAACTGCTAACCTTATAAAATGGGATAATCCTACCATTTCTGGATAGAAACTGCCCTGAAGTGGAGCCTGGGGTACTATTTGCCTGTGAATAAGTTGTGCCGGTAAAGTGTCCCCTTGATCTAAAAATAAACAGAGAATGTTATCTGCAGAAGAACTCTACACCCCAGACCAAGAAGAATTTACTTTCTCATTCAACCATTTCAAACTTTCCAAGGTATTTCCTCATGATGCATAGATGATTCTGAGCTTTCTTTCCATTAAAAAATTACCATTGAATTTCTCCAACTTTCTCTTAAGTATTGCAGACACCCAGACAACAGTTTGGGAAGACTATCTCTGTTTCTCTCTGTAAACAATAGTCAGCTCATCTGTATTTTAAGCTTATTTTGCCTTCTCATTTAGATTGAATCTTGCAGCATGTATTGTCTGGAATAGAGGTTATACTGTACAAGGCTATGCACAATGAGAGTCTTATTTAGTTTATGTAGTTGTAGAACACAAAGAATTTTGGAGGTTTTGTTGTGTTTTGGGATTTTTAAAATTCACTCTCAGAATTTTTAAAAATGCCTATATGACATGGCCTTATAGTCAATCTGTCAAGGTAAAACCTGGGTCTCTAATTCTTCTTGAAAACTTGGAAGACCTCCAACAAAACCTGCAAGTCCTCATGGCAGTCTGCTGAAAACAGAGGCAGAGTTTGAGGGCTCAAGATGTCCTCTTCGCTCAATTGCTACTTTGGATTCACCCTGCTACTTGTCTCACCCTGTAGGCACTTGGGCTTTCAACTTCTAGTTCCCACTCCATTATCATTTGAACTTCTTTGCTACATATCATTTATATCTAAGTAGAGAACAAGGCCGAAGGGCAGTCTTCACCTGCGGCACAGAGATGAGAATGAGAGCAGCTGTGTGGTCTCTCTGGTGCCCATCACACCTCTGTTAACACCGGCATCAATCATGGCTCCCAGTTAGGTTTGGAGAGAGATCCCAGCCCCTTAGTTGTGGGCTTTAAGCTGTACAATTAGAGGAATTATCAGCCCTTACCCTGGGGTGTGCAGGCATTAGTACTGGGAAGTGAGGTGAGCTGTGGAAAAAGTGGTCTAGTTCTGTCACCTCAGCTTGCACTGGTTGAGAGAGCACTTCTCCACAGACATGGGTTCTGTTATGATTTCATCTAGATGTCCCCCCAAGGACTCATGCAGTCATAGGACTTTTCAGAGGTGGCTGAATCTAGAGTGTGTGATTGACTGGTGGTGCGTTGCTGGGATTGAGGGTGCTGAGATTAAGGGTGTGAGTGCTACACCTGCCCGAGGGCAGGTCGCCTGCATACAATATAAAGGACAGAGAGAATCTTGTTGAGCTTGTTGCTTTGCTACTTTCTGCCTGCCATGACTGTTCTCTTCTGCCATGCCACCCTACCTTAGAGATAGATGATTATGCACTGAAACCTCTACAAACTGTGAGCTAAACAAACCTTTCTTCCTTTAACCTTGGGTATGAGGCATTGGTTTCAGAAACAAGAGAAAAGTAACTGACAGGTCCTAAATCTTCAGTTTGTGACATGAAAATTACTGCCTCTGGGCCTTGATTCTTCACATCACTGCTAAACAGGATTGGTGCACAGGAACCCCTCTTCTGTAGAAGGGCAACCTCTTAGCCAAGGAAAGGTAGCCTGCAGGGAATTTTGGGGGGACAGTAGGACTTAACCTCTTATTATCTCTTCACAATCTTCCTTTTCCACAAAGCCCCTGCTTGCTACAGTATAATGACTGACAGATGCTTGCTGTTTGTTTGGCTTTAGTACAGTTTTTCACAAATCTGGCAATCAACCCGTAAGTTTTGGTTCTTCTGTTACTTACGTGACAGGAGAAAAAAGGGGAGACTATACCTCATTAATCAACCTGTTGGCACTTTGTTCATGTCATATTCTTGTTCCTTAAAACAAGAAAGCTGGATATATCATTAAGAAAAGGTGTTAGGTTATTATTGTACAAGATGTAGCACTAAGAGAAAAGAATGGCAAGAATTTTCACATGGAAGCAAAGATCTTAAACCAAAGGCTGCTGTCTCAGGATGATTAGATTTTTTTTAATTGAGTCTTTTCACACAAGACCTGAAGACATCTGGTAGGAAATATTTCATATTGAACCCACAGAGACAGTGTCCTTCTGTTTGTGAAAAAGATGTAAAGAAGGTGTCAGATCAGCATGCTTAATTTCTTACAACTGAGATTGGCGTTTTAAAAAACCTTGTGTGTCCAGCCTCATGAAATGGGATGCTGCATAACGAAGAAAGCAAAAGCTGACAAAGAACGTTCAAGAAGAAAAGACTAAGCTGTGTATAATAATGAACACAGGGTTTTCAAGGAAAACTTTTATTTTGTGTGTGTGTTGTTATTTTATTGGTACATTTTAGGTATATACAATGATCACATTCATCATAGGGAATTTGTACCTGTACATGATGTATCTTGATTCTTTTCTTGCCATTCCTCTTCCTTCTCTTCAACTCCTGTTCCCCTCCTTATTTACAAAAGCTTTGTTTCCATTTCCCCCTTTCTTATCTTTCTTGTTTCTTCTTTCTTTTCTCTCCCTTGTCTTTTGTTTCCCTTCTTCTTTGCACATTTTCTTCCCATTTCCAAGTATCTATTATACATTTTAGTCCTTATTTACACATTAGGTTTCTCACACCAGAGAAACAATGAAGTATTTAAACATGTGTATCTGAATTACTTCATTTAAGAGTATGGTCTCAAAGTGTATCCATTTACCTATGAATGACTCAAATTTATCTTTATACCAAGGAGGTATTTCATTGTATATAAACACCACATCTTCTTTATCCATTCATCTGTTCATAGGCATAGAGGCTGTTTCCAAGATTTAGCTATTACATATTGTGCTGCTATAAATATGGGTGTGTATGTATCACAGTGGTGTAATGCTTTTAATTCTTTCAGGAAGATACCAAGAAGAGGAATAACTGGGTTGAATGTAACCTCTACTTTTAGTTTTTTGAGGAATCTCCACACTAATTTCCACACTGGCTGTACCTGTCTACACTTCCACCAACAGTGAAGAAAGGTTCATTTTTCCTCATAGCCCTTGCACGATTTCTTGTTGGTTGATTTCTTCAAAATAGCCATTCTTTCTGGAGTGAGATGGAATCTCAGCATTGTTTTAATTTGTGTCTCTCAAATGATCAGTGATGTTGAACATTTTTTTCATGTATTTATTTGCCATTTCTACTTCTTCATCTGAGAAGTTTCTATTCATTTCAGGTGCCCATTTTTGGGTTGGGTCTTTAAATTTGGGGGAGGGTCTGATTTTTTTAGTTCTTTATATATTCTAGGTTTTAGATATTTAAATCCTTTGTTTGAGGAACAGCTACAAAAAATTTTTTCCCACTCTGTGAATTCTCTCTTCACTCTGTTGGTGGTTTCTTTCACTATGCAAAAGCTTTTTAATAAGGTGAGATCACGGTTGTTGCTTCTTTGTAAAAGATTGGGGTTTTGTTCTTAGTCTTTGCCTACACCAGTGACTTTAACTACCTATTTTATCTTCCTGCAGATTTAGTGTTTCTATTTTAGTATTAAGATCTTTGATCCATTTCAACTTCAGTTTAGTGCATGGAAAGATATGGGTCTGGTTTTAATCTTCAGCATGTAGAGAGCCAGTTTTTCCAGCACCATTTATTAAAGAGGCTATCTTTCTTCCAGTGGACATGTTTGTTTCTTTTGTCAATGATAAGTTGGCTAAGTATTTTTGGAGTTGTTTCTGCATCTTCTAACCTGTTCCATGGATCCTTGGGACTGTTTTTGTGTGTGTGTGTCAATACCATACTCTTTTTACTACAGTATCTTTGTATTATATTTTTACGTCAGGGATTGTGATGCTCCCTACCTTGCCTTTGTTGCCCAAGATTGCTTTTGCTATTCTAGGTCTCTTCTGGTCCCAAATGAATTTTAGGATTTTTTTGTCTAATTCTGTGAGATATGCTATTGATATTTTGACCAAGATTACATTAAATCTGTATCACAATTATGGAAGTATGGCCATCTTCAGCATATTGGCTCCTCCTACTCAAGAACAAACAATAGCTATTTTCTAATATCCTCTTTGATCTCCATTTTCAGAGTACTGTAGTTTTCAATGTAAAAGTCTTTTACTTCCTTCATTAGATTGATTCTTAGATATTTCATTTTTTTGAATGCTATTATGAGAGGTGGTTTTTCCTAATTTTTCTCAGTGAGATTGTTATTTGTGTACAAGAATGCTGTTGATTTTTGAGTGTTGACTTTGTTTACAGCTGTGCTACTGAATTTAGTTATTAAATCTAGAAGTTTTTGGTGCACTTTTTGGGGTCTTCTCTGTAGAGTATTATGCCATCTGCAAATAATGATAATTTAGCATCTTCCTTTCCTATCCTTATTCCTTTTATTTCTTTCTCTTATCTAATTGCTCTGGGTAATATTTCCAGAACTACATTGAATAAGACTGTCCAAGGAGAACTTTTAGCAGATAAAAAGTTCCTTCTTAGAATTGTAAATCTGGGAACCTCAAAGCAGAATGAATTTTATTTATCTCATTGCCTCTTGATTTTAATGCTGTTTTTTTCCAGCATGGAGTGAGGTAACAGCTGGGTCCTTGAATTTCTCCTGGGATAAATAATTGACCCTTGGTTGAAATTTATGAAATACCAACCTTGAAGAGAGAAGAAAGCCTACTAGTAGTAGCTATCATGTACCCGATACTGATACAGGAATATTCCACAAACTCTTGTATTTGGCTGTCAAAATTGTTCATTGCACAACATGTAATTAATGAGATTTATCTATATTACAGAATGGGATTTGGTTGCTTACTCTTGAAGAACTGGATGGAAAACAGAGATTAGATCAAAAGATCTCAGGTCCAATATTTTCCCTATGCTCCTCAGACCTGTTTTGCATCCTCTTAGTGGGGCCTTTTATGTAGATCATCATATCATCTGCAAATAATGATAACTTCTCCCTTTCCTATCCTTATTCCTTTTATTTCTAGCCTGAGATTCGAAGGGATTGCTTGTGTGAATGGGAAATGGGAAGCTGTGTTTGAGCTGTTTGAGCAGAAATATAACTGTATCTTTATACTCCAATTAATGGAAAAGATAGTAAAGAAGGATTTTAAAAGACAATACTGTGTCCAGCTAAAGGGGCTCAGAAATGTCAAAAGCAAACTGATAGGGAAAGAAAATGAAACGACTACAAAAACCTTAGTGATAAATCTGATAAAAGATGTGCAAGTTCTACACATTGAAAAGTACAAACTACAGCTAGATAAAATTAGACTTAGGTAAATGAACAGTTTACACAGTTCATGGGTCAGAAGACTCAATATTATTATTAATTCTCCTCAGACTGATACATGGGTTAACACAAATACCAACCAAAATCCTAACAGGTTTTTTTTTTTAGCACATTCTTTTCTACCAGTAAATGTTTGTGATACATAGTAATTGTGTTTATTTTGAGGAACTGCTACATATACATACCACATCCTAATCATTTTACCTCCACTTCCCCTCTGCAGTTTCCTGTCTCCCCCTAATCTTAGGTCTCATTCCCATCTCCCCAATATCTACCTCCCTATTTCTCATAATCTATCTTTTATTTAGTTCTTTAAATCATATTTTGGGTTTCTCATATAAGAGAAACTGTCTAATTAAAACTATCTAATTTTAAAAATTGGCTGATTTACAATTCATATGAAAAATGCAAAGAATCCAGGATAGCTAAAAAGTTTTGATAAAGAACAAAACTAGAAGAATACTGATACCTAATTTTAAAGCTTTTATAAAGCTATAGAATTCAGCATAGTGTGTTACTAGCATTAAAATAGATCAGTGAAATCTACTGAACAGATCAATGGTGTAGAACAGAGGGCAGACATGGACCTACACATTTATGGGTCACTGAGTTTTTATAAATGTGTGAAGTCAACTCAGTGGAAAAGATAGGCTTTCAAAAAATGGTGCAGGAGCCATTAGCTATCCAGATGTGAAGTTTGGCCCTTATCTCACACCATATACAAAGAAAATTAACACAAAATGGCTCATAAACCATTTAAAACCCGAAACTATAAAAGTTATAGAAGACAACATATGAAAACATCTTTAAAGCTTTGTGCTAGGCACAGATATCTTAGATATAATCTAAAACATAATCCAAGAAAAAACAATTGATACATTAGACTTCTTCAAAATAAATTCTGTGCTCTTAAAAATACACTGTAAACTGGGCTGTAGCTCAATAGTAGAGTGCCTGCCTAGTATGTTCTGGGCTCTGAATTCATACCCCAGTACTGAAAAACAAAACAAAGCATTGTTAATGGACAAGTCATACAATAGGAGTCAGTTTTCCTTAGATAGCTCTCTCATGTTTCCGCATGTGTTTTGAATGAATGCATTAATGACTTTTACTCTGGACAATCATTTCAAAATCTTTGTGTAGTGAAGAACCTGAAAGATAGACATAGTGGCTCCCTCGGGAGCAGAGGGCACATTTGTTTCTTGACCCATATTAGAAAGTCTTTTCTGGGGGGCTGGGGATTTAGCTCAGTGGCACAGTATCTGCCTGGCAAGTGCAAGGTCGTGAGTTCGATTCCCGGTACTGGAAAAAACAAACAAACAAAACAATCTTTTCTGGGGCAGAGGTTGGGGAGGTTTGCTAGGAGGCCACTTAAAATCAGTTGGAGCTGTGATGAAGCTTGGAGTTGCTCAGCTGTGATGCTCACACACCTGGTCCAGGTAGGGAGAACTGCCTGGGCTCTTACACAGCACCTGCCCAGTTCTTTGGAGAGGCTGGACAGTGGAAACAGATATAAATGCGAAGTACATGTTGTTTGCTATGTTGCAAATGTTGCTGTGTTTGTAATCCAGGAGCCTCCTGTCTCTTGTGAGTTGTCTTTGGAGGTATGTCAGACTCGCTTGTTAGTTTGTCAGCATCAAGGTAATATATCAGACCTTTCACAGTTTTTTACACCACAAAGTGGGAGAAAATATTTACAGGTATAAATATGGGCCACAAGCCTTTTGGTGGCATATGTAATGGTGGTCTCATGAGATTATATTCCTAGTGACATTGTAGCTAGAAAAATATATACAGCACTTAATATTTAAAATTAAGGCTGGGTGTGGTGGCACACACCTATAATTTCAGCACTCAGGAGGCTGAGGCAGGAGGATCTCTATGAGTTTGAGTCCAGCCTGGGCTACAAAGTGAGTTCAAGGCCAGCCTGAACTGCATAGTGAAACCCTGTCTCAAAAAAAGACAAAAAAAAGTTAAATATTTATCTGATTTTTTCCCTTTATAATTCTAAACTTCATGAACCCAGAGACTTTTCAGTTGTGAATACTATAGAATTCCATGTATGTAGCCCAGTGTGATATATAATTTAATAAACAAGTAATTGTATGGATTAAGGAACAAATTCCCTTATGATTACATCTAATGATTATATACCTTAAGTTTGAATGTGGCTGCTATTGCACATAATTCCTAGTGACTCTTAAATATTTCATCTGTGGATTTACCTATTTTTGCCATGCACACCTATTCTCCACACTTATTTATAGAAGCTGAAGTTCTAGACCAATACACTACAAAATCTTAAGTATTTGAAACATTGCTGAACTCTTCTATGAAAACTTTCCCCAATTTATTATTCTTTTAATAGCTCTGGATCAAATCACTAGAAGCCAATCAACTAAAAATAAATATGAAAACATATTGGATCTATAGGAGAAGAAACAGACTACCATGTGATTACTAGATAATATGATACATAAAGTTTCATCTTTTAACAAAAGAACTGCTCTACATTTTAATCTCTCATTTTTAGTGTACATGTATATACATTTGTCATACAGTGCTAAACTGTAAACAATTATGAACCATGCATACTGGTGCATGTCTGTAATGCCAGTACTTGGTAGGCTGAGGCAAGAGGATTTTTGTGATTTTGAGTCCAGCTTGGGCTACAGAGGGAAACCTCATTTCAAAAATATCTGCCAACTTGATAGACAAAACTGATACATAGTATAGGTTGAATTGTATTTTCCTTGAAATATGTTGAACTTCTAACCCCTGATACCTGTTAATGTGACCTTCTTTAGAAATAGGGAAATAGGGTGTTTGCAGATAGAATGAAGTTAAGTTTAGGTAATTGTCCAAGTTAATTTTCTTGTTGTTACAACAAAATACCCAACACTACAAGTTAAAGGAGGAAAAGTTTATATCAGCTCACAGTTGGTAGAGGTTTCAGTCCACAGTCAGCTGACTCTAAGACAGTGGGCATGGCAGAATGACACTTAAGAGGAGGAACAGTCCATAGCAGAGCAGGCAGTAGGCAGCAAGTGAGCCAACAGCAACAGCAAGCCTTCTTTTCCTTTTTATCCCATCCAGGCTCCAAATCTTTTGGTTGGCACAGATCTCAGAATAAGGCCCGGAAAGCCAGGCACTGTCCCTGAGAGGGCAGCTTGTGAAGCTGTGATAGTGAAGCCAACAGTATAGTGGAGACTCAAGGAAGCTGGAGGTGTCAGGAATGTGGAACATCCGCTAAGGAAAACCAGAGGCAGTGTGCACGGCCAACCCAACAGAGGAACCATGAGGCGATGTTGTAGGGACAGGACTGCCCAAGCCTTTGGAGCGTAGAAAGTGCCAAAGTTTGCACCAGGTGCTGGACATAAAACTACAGGATTTAGTATTTGCCCTGCTGGGTTTAAGTCTAGCTTTGGTCTGATTTCTTTCTATCCCTCCTATTTCTCCCTTTTGGAATGAGAGTCTTTACCCTGTGCCATTGTATGTTGGAAGTGTCTAATTTTGTTTTTAATTTTTATAGGTGTTCACAGCTAAGAATTTGCCTTTAGTATTAAATGAGATGCTGGACTTGGACTTTTTAGCAATGATGGGACTGTTAAAACTTTGGTAGCTTTTAGAGACAGGCTAAATGCATTTTGCATACTGAGACAGACACAAGTCTTTGAAGGATCAGAGGTGCAGTGCTATAGCTCAAATCTAAGATGGCCCCCCCAAAGCCTTGTGTGTTTGGGAGATGACTGGATTGTGGGGGTGCTGTATTCACAGTCGATTTATCCATTGATGAGTTCAGTAGCCTTATGTAATGTTAGGAGGTGGATCTTGGTTGGAGGTGGTTCACTGGTGGTAAGACCTGGTGTGTTTTATTTCTGTTCCTAGCTCCTCCTTACTCTCTCTCTCTCTCTGCTTCTTTGATGCTATGATTGAAAGCATTTCTCTGCCATGTCTTTCTGCCCTGGAGACAACCAACAATGGACTAAATCCCCTGAAATCTGTGAGCCAAAATAAACCTCTCTGCCTTTAAGTTTTGAGTAATGGGTATTTTGTCTCAGTGGTGGAAAAGTCACCAGTATACATACCCTCTGTGCCGCCATCAGACTGTAGCCATGACATCATTTTTTAAGATTAATTTCACCACATACAAAATGAGATAATAATAAGACCCACAACATAAGAGTAGTTTCAGAACCAAATGAGAAGACCCAAGTACTTAGCAAAAAGCCAGTGAGGTCTGTAAGAACCAAAGACCAGCTTGTAGAAGGGTCCTGAGCCCTCACCCACTACCTCCAATCAGTTCAGGAGCTAGGACTTCTGTGGTCATTGCCATGGTTCTGCTAATGGGCAATGCTAACTTCCCAGGGGGCTAGGCTGTCCTTTTTTGAGTAATAAAGCTAATAACTAATTTTGGAGTACTACTAGATATAGTAAATACAACTTATATGTTAACTTAATTGACCCATCAACCCTATGAGATAGTTTCTAATACTAGTTCTTACCTAGGGTGTTGGCCTAGCCCCAGTCTCCTAAGTGGGTGGGTGATAAGTGGCTTAAATAAAAGAGACCAGTAGTATGATTGTGGAGCATCCAAAAAGATCAAAACTCACTCAGGAAGCTTGAAATTCCCTGGGAGCTGAGATAAAGAGCTTCTCTGGGAAGCCCATAATTATTTGGTTTTCAAAGTAAGGAAGGGGATACTGAGGCAAACACAGAAACTGAGCAGCATCTTGGAAGTCACTTCAAAGACTTCTCCAAGTAGTAAATTTTGCCAGTTAGGAGAACCATTTGGGGGCTGGGGATTTAGCTCAGCGGCACAGCATCTGCCTGGCAGCGCAAGGTTGTGAATTCAATTCCTGATACCAGAAAAAAAACAATTACCAAAAAAAAGAACCATTTGATCTCTAAGGTTGACAGTTTTATTTCTCTGGAATGAGGGTGGGTATCAGCAGCTCATGTCCTTGGTGGCCTCAGCTGTGGTTATCTTAACTTCAGAGGACTTACGCATATGCTGTTTCCCAACACAGAAAGAAGTCCCTGTGTTCAGCAACTTCATCCTCTACCACCCCGTCTCCAGCAAATTCTCAGTTTACGGACATAAGAAAAAACTTGCCTATGACCCAGTGCTCCTAAGCTATGAGGCCACAGGCTGGCTCTTAGGCAATGGGTTCCAATGAGTGTGCTCCAAACCATGCTATATATATAGTAGTGATTTTCAACTAATTTTACTCTCTGGGAGACATCTGGCAATGTCCAGAAACAGTTTAGTCCGTCACATATGAGGGTTGCTAATGTGGAAGCTCAGTAGCGCAAATTATCGTGCTTTGGTGTGCTGAGTATTTCAAACAAAAGGAGACTGGAAAGCCTCAGAAACAAAGCTTTCTGATTTTCTTTTCACCTCCTGTCTTCTCCCTCCGTTCTTACCCAAAGAAAGTCTCAAAACCAGAATTCCTTGCCCTCATGGTGAATCATGACAACTAGAACTGTTCTTTCACAAAGGAAGCCATAAAACATAGAAAGATCATTCTATCTCATCCTTCTCAAAGACCCTAATTCCACAGGCCCTCTGCTCTATGCCTGTGAGGGAAGAATTCTACATGGAGAACAAAAAGAATTTGAGCAGACTGAACTTGCTGTGTTTCCTCATCAGTCTACTACCGTTAGATCCTAGCCTCTTGTGTAACTCCTTTCTGCCCCTACGCTAGGGCAGGATACCAGGCAAAACCTGGTTTTCAGGCTTTCTCCACTGTACCAAAGGTTTTGAAATGTTTGACCTTTGATACCTCCACTATTTTGAATTGTGTGCAATTCTCTGACTTCTGACATATACACCATTTTTACTCCCATACAAGCCTTTAGAGGAAGGCTCCTACTTTGGTTAGAAGAACTTTTAAACATGTCTCCATATTACCAGTAATTTTCTTTTACCTCCTTATTAAAATGTCCCCACCCTGCATCTCTGTCTGGAACCTCACCTTTTTACAAGCATCATTCCTAGCGCATGAAGGGTGAACAGCTCCTGGATGAATAAGCAGCACTGACTTAGAAAGTGAGGTAGTAACTCTCAGGAACTGTCGCTTTCTAGCCTGGGATATGCAGTTACAGACCAACTGCACAGGTGTGGGACTGAATGGGGGCCAAGTTCTGTACCTAGATCAACTCCCTGCTGAGACACGAGGCTCCAGCAGCCAGCAGCCAGCAGCACTTACTCTCAGGGGACAGCAGGTTGGCTGAGTGCTGGGCAGAACCCTGCTGGCGCTCCCTCAGCTGCTGAAGCCAACTTGGAAAATGGTCCTGCACAAAGCACCTCCACAGGTGCTCAGAACCAGCTGATTGAACAAGGGAGGCAAAACCCAAAGGAGGAGTATGATCAAACAGCCAGCTTAATTATTTAAATAATCATTTGCATATCTATTTATTCATTCAACCCCCCAATAAACATTAAATATAAAGAGACTTCCAAGGTGCTCTTTCAACCCATGGAACCCACTCTAAGTGCATGCTCTTTTTCCTCCCATGTGGACAAATTAAACAGGACTGAAAAGTTTTGTTAGTTCACCATAATTTAACTACCAGTAAATGATGGAAAAAAATCTAAGATGTATAGATTCAGATCCAGAAAACAGAAAGATCATATCAGATCCAGGAAACAGAAAACAATATGAAATTAAAAATATGAGTCCCCGCATCAGATAGAAATTACATTAAATTATAGAGATACTATGAAATAATTTCATAGAACTTTTATTCATTCATGTTCTGTAACTGAGATGCTTGTTTGGAGAACTTATGAATACTGTGGGAGCTACAGAGACTGGTTAGCTAGGTTTGTTCAGATGAAATGACATAACTATTAAATAGTTGCTTACTTACAAGTTATTACCATTCTTCGTTTTTCTGATGTTAAGTTCCTCAGTGATAAATCCATTTACAGAAGTACACAGTCTTCATTTCTTAAAATATAAATCATGACCTCATCTTTCACGGAGATATCTTCCCTACATATTGTCAGAAACTTTTTCTTAATCTTAATTGTTCAAAGAGAGTACTGAAAAAAAATTGTTTTTCTTTTCATTCCTGGGGTCCCTCTCTACTTTGTGAACAGCGCCATGCAAGTTGTGCGATGTGACATCCTGGTAACTCACTCCAAGCTCATGCAGTTGTTGCCCAGTGTTTTAGTTCTAGCATTTTTCTCTGCACACATATTTGACAATAGTATTGTTGTGTTTTGTACAACTAGTACTCTGTGTTTCACATCCTCTGTCTAGTATCATTGTCCTCTGCCTAAAGTAAATCCTTTTGAATTTCTTTTTTTTTTTTTTTTTTTTGGTTTCTTTCCAGTACCGGAAATTGAACTCATCACCTTGTGCTTGCCAGGCAGGTGCTGTGCCACTGAGCTAAATCCCCACCCCTTGAATTTCTTAGTGATGAACTGTAATGCCTTAAATCACTTTTAAATTGCAGCTTACACAAAATCACATGTGTTCACTATGGAAATCGGGAAAATACAGGGCAATTCAAACACAGAGCAAAATGTCATCCAGAATGCTACCATGGAAGGGAAACCATTAAAAAAATTGCAAGTGCATTTCTACATTATGTACATGCACACACACACACACATGCACACACACACAAGAACTACATATATAATTTGTTCTCAGTATTCTTGGTTATGTTATTTTGATAAATCTATGCTATCTTTATACTAATGGGGACATATTGTAAATGTTTTGTTGTCATCTGCTTTTTTCATTTAACAATACACTTGACTAGTTTTTCTCCTTTTAACATGTTCCACAAAATTACTTTTATAAAATGATTTAAAAATTAAACATTGGCATAAGGGAGTCTCACTGGGTAGCCCATATGTCAATGTTTGTTCTATTAGTGTAATTTATGCTTTACTCACGTAATAGTCATTTATGTGTACATTCTTAATATCTTTTAAAATGTAAGGGCTGACTTTACAGACATCAAGACTAGTCCTGGTCCCCTGATTCACCCTCATACCTATTTATCATCTGCTCAAGTATCACCAGAGCAACCTTCCCTGGCTACCTGCCTCCAGCTCCTGGCAACCACTCCCACCTCCCTCTGATTGCTTTATTTATTTCATAACCTTTTCTGCATCCTGTATGCCATGTATGTGTTCTTTGCTTGCTCTTTATCCTAGGCTGTAAACTACAGGGGCAGGGAGTTTGGATTTTTTAAATCAGCTATATGCTGATGCAGACACACAGTAAGGTCCCACTAGACAGCTGGGAAATGACTGAATGGTGAACAATCTGCAAGGTCACAAAGAGTGTCTAGTACCAGAGTTAGCAGCAATTGGTATTTGTGTTTCTTGTCCTTCACAATGGCAAACCTTCTAAGTTGTGTAAAATTATGTTGGCTGTTTTCTGTCCTCTATTGTGGGCATAATAAAGTCTTTCTGACATGTCTGGACTGAAACACAACTCCAACTTTCTTTCTCCTCATCATGAGTGATTGTGGGAAAATTGTGGAACTGGAAAGGGCCCTCAGTGAAATTTGGTTTGGTTTAACTCCACTATTTTCCTGATGTAGAAAGTGAAATCCAAATAGATAGCACAGTCTTCCAGGAAGATACAGGAAATTGGTGATGAAAGGGGGCCAACCTAAGCCCCATTTCACAGATAAGGAAACTAAAGCTTAATTAGCGCTTCCCCATCTTGTTTATATTATGAAATGCATGATAATTATTATGCAGTGTCAGAGATGGTTGCTGATAGCCACAGACAAATAAACAGGGTTTCTCGCAACCCCAGGCCTAGGCACAGTTTACTGGTACCCTGACATGTGGTCATGTGCCTGATCAGGAACTTGATTCAAAGAGTTGAAGTACTGTTCCCAAGATGGCAAACAAGAGGTGGTGCTTTGATTTGTATCCAGTTAGTTCTGAGCCAGAACTCTTAACTATGGGGCTCCGTGCTAAGCATTCCCAGGTGCAGCGGGACTTGGAGAGAATATATTCATCTCTCCTACCATAAAACCACAGCCTTCAACCTAAGTTTGATAGGTAAGAGGACCATTTATCAATTTTGTTAGAAGCTCTCTGCCCACTCTCAGGGTATAATCTCCCTAACACAGAGAACATCATCATCAAGTTAACATTACATTCCTCAAAGAGTATTGTCTTAAGACTGAAATAGACAACCATGCTAATGACTGAATGTTTGTGTCCCTCGCCTCCACATTTCATATGTTGAAGCCCAACCTCCAGTGTTTTTCTCTTTGGAGATAGGGCCCCTGAGGAAGGAATTTAGGTTAAATTATAGGGCGGAAATCCAAAAGCATGTATGTCCTTATAGGAAGGAACACTAAAGTGCTCCCTCTTTCACTTTGTACACAAGAGCCAAGGAATGGCCTCGTGACATGTAGCAAGAAGTGCAAGCTGAGAAGAGAGAACTCAGCAGAAACCACATCAGCCAGAATGTTCATCTTGGACTTCTGGTCTCCAGACCTGAGAGAGAACGTATTTCTGTTGTATCTGAAAATACATTTTTGTTGTCTAACTAGGTCCATCCTGCTAAAGCTATCACAAAACTTTATCAGCGGTTTGCCTCAAAAGTCTGCAGCATTCGCATTCAGAATTGAAAGTAACTTCTGAGTTCTATACAAAACCACTGGTGATTTTGTTTTTATTTTTGGTCACTAAAGGGCCAATCTCCATTATGCAGTATTTACAGAACCAAAGGAATCTTTTCCAAAAGTAGCCACAACCCATTTTCAGAAGCTGAGACTTTCTGGAAGCAACTTCTCAAATGGCAAGCTGCTCCCTACGTTGAAGCCAGTAATGACAAAACTCCCCTGTAGCTGGGCACCCACACAAAATGAGTGTCATGAGGGTAGCCAAATGGTTGCTACTTACAGCAGTGTGAAATGGGGACAGTAAAATATATGAACCAATTGTCCAACATGGAGTAAATCCATACAACGATGGGGGCATGCTTTGTGATGACTAAGCACAAAATTATGAAGAGATATTTAACGTCAAAAATATGAAATTTGAATGTAGATTTTAAAATAATTTCAAATTTCTCCTCCATAGATAATGTAGGAAAAAACATTTGGAGGATATGCATCAAAATGTTAACATGACTGTTCCTAGATGTATGGATTATGACTTTCATTTGCTTCATTTTATTTTCCATAGCTTCCACTTTTTCACTGTGGAGGACTTGTGCAATTGTTCAAAGTTAAAACAAAAAATGAATAAATCAATTTAGTTAATCCACACCCCTAAGAGAAAAACCAAGCAACCTGTGTGAACATTTTGTTCTTGCAGCACCTTGAGCAATGTGACCATGGATTTCACATCCCACTGATACTGTGTCCTGCTGACGTTTGCATCTTCTTACTCCTCAAATCCCCTGCCACACACACATCAGCTCCTGACTCCAGCAGCCCAGAAATTTCAGTCATTCTGAGAAGACTTTGTTCCTGCTTTGCTGTATTTTGAATTAATGAGTTCCCCTCTTGCTGTAGTAATAATTGCTATGGAGTTCTCTGGAGACCACACCTCTCTGTCTGTTTAGCTCTGAGACTCTCAGTTGCATTCACCAGGATGGAAAGAGATGAGAAAAGATGGCTGCCAGTATTTCAGGGGCCCTGGAGGCATTGATTTAGGAGGCAGGTGAGAGATATGTTCTCAACAATGTCAATGAGGCACTGACTCACTAGGGAATGTGGGAGAACAGACTTCAGGGTTCCGATGCACGCAAACATCAGAAGCTTTCCAAAGGATGGGGAGACCCCTTCGGAGGTATGGAGCAATGGGTAGGTAAAAACTGCACAAGAGAGATTTCTGCTTGAGGCAATTCTAAAAATTAGGAAGTGGGTTCACCGCAGGTTTGCCAAACCTTGAGAAAATATTTAACAAAGCCAGTGGGGGTGGATGAGGAGAGAGGAATTTTGGCTGATGGTATGATGCGATAAATTTGGAAAAAAATCACTTTTAAGTGTGTTTCTGAATATTATGCAAAGAAGTATGGAAACTGACTTGAAAACTCACTTAAAAGAGAGGACTTTAGTGGGTATCATGGAATTTGGAGAAAAGAATGGAATTTGGAGTCCAAGATTGCTGATGTTTGAACTGATTTTGTGTTGACTTCTGGCTTGTTAGAATTTTTGTATGAACCTTAGTTTCCCTCTCTAGGAAGAGAGAGAAAGAGCAACTCTGAATAGTATGGAAAATCAAATTAGATAATGTATAGTATATTTGTGTCTAGGACCTGTGGCTTCTAAGAGGCACTATTTTGAATTTATAGGACTGGGTGACTGTTTAAATGCAGGCGCCGAGGGAAAAGAGGACAAAAACATTCAGTTAACGCAATCTACCTCCACCTAGTTTGCTGCTCATGCTTCCCTTTAGCCTAACTGTTCCCCATCTAATCTGCTGCTGCCCTGCAGTTTCTGACCCCTGTGGTGAACACATCACCGCTGGTCACTCTCACATGTTGCCCATTCAAGGGTTTGGTTTTTGTTCCCAAAGATTCCCAGTGATTCTGACGTGTAGTCAGGATCCACCCCCACTGACGTTCTGTAATGAGGATGGAGCACACAGCCTGAAATGAGGGTGCGAGAGTCTGTGGTGAAAGGTAATGGGAGCAAATGCGTGCAGTGGCACAGGGCTGTGATCCTAGCTTTCTTGGAAGCTGAGGCAGGAGCTTCACAAGCTCATACCTAGCCCAAGCCACTCAGTGACTTACAAAATCCCGTTTCAAAATAAAGAAAAATAAAAAGGACTATGGTGGAGCTCAATGTGCAGGGCCTGGTTTAAGTCCCTAGTGTTGTAATAAATATGAGACCAAGAGGTTCTGGCAAGCTGTTGCACAATAGCATGACCACAGCTAATCATAGTGAACTGTGTATGTCAACAAGCTGGGAGAAAGATTTTGAGTACTTTCACCATGAAGAGTTGATAAATGTTTGAGGAGACAAACATTCAGATATGTTTAACCTAATTTGCATATTACCAAATATATACATGTATTGGAAACATCACATGGTATCCCCTAAATATGGACAAATTGTATCATTTAAGAAGAAAAAGAAGAAAGGGCCCTTCCATGCTCTGGGCCCAGTGCCTCCCTGTTCCTTTCCTTAGAAATGAATACCTACCCATTTTTCTTCTTCCTTTTCCTCTGCATGTAGATAAAAACTTGTCATACACCTCACTTTTCTCACTTCCTCATCATGATTACTGTCCTCTATCAGCACAAACAGTCTCCCTCCTTTTTAACACAGTTCCATTCATAGCATGGATGTATCACACTTATTTAATCAAATCAGTTAAGCTGTTTGCAGTCTCTTTAGGGAAGGAATACCCTTCACTTGTGAGTTTATGGAGAGCTATATCAATGATATTTGAAGCTGGTTGTGTAACACACCTGTGCAATCCCAGTATTCTGGAAAGCTTGAGGCAGGAAGATCACAAGCGTGATCACTTAATCTCTTTCTTTAATGCTGAGAAATAATAACCAACACCCACAACTTAAAGGAGGAGATTTATTTGGACTTACAGCATTTAGAGGATTCAGTCCACAGTTGGCTGACTCCAAGGCAGGAAGGGCACATGGAAGGGCCTGGCGTGGAGAAAAGCTGCTCACATCATGGCAGCCAGGAAACAGAGATCAATAGCAGGAGCTGAGGGAAGGAGATAAACACCTCCAGGCCATGCCCCACAAGGCCCGGCTCTTCCCACCAGGCCCCACCTTCTAACAGCACATTTACCTATGAACTCATCCCCTCCCAGAAGCCCTGCCTCTGAACACAGGAGAGTGGGTACATTCTGAGGCAGAAGATCAAAAATTTGATCTTAGCTTGGACAAAAATTTGATCTTAGCTAAATTAATGACTTAGCAAGACCCTGTCTAGACAACAACAACAAAAAAGGTTGAGGATGCATCTCAGTGTGAAGGCCCTGTATTTAATCCCCAGTAACACACACACACACATGCACACACACACACACATACACACACACATGCACAATATACTTGAGTGAGCTTGGTAGTGAGAATAAAAAAATTGTAACAGATGTGGGAAAAAGATAATGTTCTGTAGCCATGAAAACAAGGGGCCTCCAGAACTATTACATGTAAGGAACATTATAAACTAATAATAGTTTACAAGGAATGTTATAAACAAATGTACCATCAGTAAGACACAGTTTTACAAGCACCAATCAATGTCAACCCTGCCATATTGAAAGTTAGCCAATCAGGGATGAGGCTGGGTCCCAACCAAGTAACATAGTTTTACTGTGATCACCAAGCTTCACAGATGGTTTCAGCATCTGAAAACTGGCCAAATCCTTAACCCCATTCTTTCAAAGTAACCCATATGAGCAGATTTTTCTATGAAAGAGAAGGTGGCTGTAGTGGATTGACAACTAGTGGTCAACTTATAACACCCAGCTGAATGAGTAAGCATGGTGCTAGGTGTGGGAGGCCCACCTGAGGATTGCTGTCAGCAGCATAAGACACAGAACTGGAGAAGTGAGGCTGTTGGGAGCTGAGGAAGGCTGTTGGGAGCTGGTAGAAGCTCTCAGGAGCTGTTGGTTCTTTTGGAAGAGCTTATCATGCTGGCTGGCTTTCCTGATGAACTTGGCTGCTTTCATCCTCCAAGGATCTCGGGACCTTGTTGGCACTGAGAATGGCTTGAGTTCACTCTGGGAAGCTCTGGTCCTCGCTCTGAGCATTGCTTCCCAGCTCCAGAGGGAAAGATGGTGCACTACTCAGTCTCCTGGAGAAGCTTGTCACATTGGCTTTCCTGATGGGAACTTGGCTCTCCTGACCATCGGAGGAGCATGGGACCTCACTGTTGCTGAGGATGGCTATGGTACTTTTCATGGGAGCTCTGGTTCTTATTTTGAGCATTGCTTCCTGGCTCCAGTGTAGGTCTCTCAGCCTGCTAGCACAGATCCTTCATCCTGCTGGCACAGACTTCCTAGATTCCACCACTGACCTTTGGGCCTTCCCAGGGCAGATCCGTGAAACAGGCCTGCATGAGATATTGTTATAGGCTCTGGACATCCAGTTGGACTCATGGGAGGCACTGTTATGAGCTCTAGGTCTTCAGCTGGACTCATGCAGGACATTATGGGATCCAGGCTCTTAGCTGGATTCTTTGTTCTTTAGTATGTAGACCTATTTCCTGTACTCTCTTGTATATGATTCTTTGGGTGACTATTATAACTCTTGTAAAATATATATCCTGTATTATATTGTTTCCCTTGCAAAATAACCCCAAACCACAACAGTGACCTCAGTCACATAACTCCTACTTAGTATGCAAGTCGATAAATTCAGATTTGCCTTTTAATTTCAGTTACTGTGCAATAGTCTCCTCATCCTTTGACATTATAAATACTGCAAAAAGAAATTTTGTACAGTACACATATTTCTACACATTTACATAGATTTTACATGTGGATTACACTGCAACTCTCTAGGACATGTTGCACTTTGAGGTGGATTGAAGGGATTTGGGGGTAAATTTGTTCTTCTCATTTAGGTTTTTGACCTTAACTCCTTAAATCTAGCCTCCTCATGAGATTTGACTCCATTCCCTTCCGTCTGTCATCCATATTTAAGAGTGGAATTGCTGGATACAAAGACATGAATCGTTTTCAAATTTAATAGCTATTGTCATTCAAAGAGATATGGTAGCTAACACATCCATAAATAATGTGGGGACATGATATGTATTCTGTCTTTAGGTAACACAATCTTAAAAATCCTTCATGATTCTGTAAAAGTAAAAAAAAACATTCTTTAGGTTTCTGTTTGATATTTTCCAAATTGAATAAGCTTGAGCATCTGATTATATATTTGTATATAATATATATGTATTATATATATAATAGAATATTAATATATTAAACATAGATATGTTTTTGGTAAATCAGTATGTTACAGCCTATGTATTAAATGGTTTTTAAAATGATTTTTTGAACTGTAAGAATATACATGAAGAAATTAGAAAAGTTGCAATACCTCAACTTTATTATAACTATAATAAAAGTACTATTTTACAATTCATTTCAAATGTTTAAACAGTTTGTTCTTACTGGAAGAAAAATTCTACTGTTTTAAGACCAGAAGGAGGAGAAAATCTTTGATAGTTTGGGGTTGAGATGACTCTCTGCCCCTACTTGTGTGAAGCCTATGTAAGTTAAAGTGGTTTTCTATTTTTAAAGCACAGATTTCAGCTGTTGTAGAGTGCAGCTCCTTTTAGCAGGTACCTGCGGAAGATAATGGACAGGTATCCCTGAAGGTCAGTGTGAAGGACTGCACATTGCCCACTCTGAGTGGCTTAACGAGGCCTGGGCTCAGGCAGCCTGCAGGAGTCCCAGCTCACAAGTGACCATGTGGGGCTCTTTCTACTTAACAGCTCTCTTCCTTACTTCAGCCGGTATGTAAAATAACATTGTTAAAAAGCTTTATATAGTTCTTAGTATTAAAGGTGCTTTTGAGAAATTCTTACTATTGTTTTACTTTATAGAATTGTGCCTGTTTGGGGAATGGAAACTAAAGTAGCCCAAATAAATAAAAATAAAAATGATACTCCTGGCCATTATTTTGCATTGTTAACTATTTTTATCTCTCTTTCATAAGGTGGGGACATTTGAGAGCCAGACAGGTTGAGAAGTGCCCTCATGTGAGACCAGGCACAGGTCTACTGACTTGGAAACTTGTCTCTCTGCACTACAATAACTTGAAATTATGTACGTAAACATCTGCAAACATTATCTCCTCGGCATGTACTAGGAATTTTTTTCTTAACATCAGCACAATTTGTCAAGAATAAAAGTCAGTGGCAAAAGGAGTGTAGACCCTTACTGTAAAACTATAGACACAAATTTATTGTAAAGGCTTCCCAAACTAATGCTGTATTTAACAAAAGGTATAAACACAGCAGGTTTAGTCCTGGTTGAGACAGAAAGCTGTCTAAAATGTCCAACTTTGCATGTAGGTGTATATAAAACTTGCTTTCAGGTTTATTTTTATTGTCTGCAGTTGGCTTGTACATATATGTTGTCTCCTTGTGCAACTTCTGCCTTAGGAACTGAGCTGTTTATTTTTCCTTCTTTCAAGAAAACACGCATTTCATGATCTGTACTAAGAGCTCAGTGCCTATTATCTGATTTCTGTTTTTTTAACTTGGGCATTAATACTGTCATCCAAATGATGTCTTCATAACAAAAAAATTAATCTTGTGCCTTGAAAGGGAAACATTTGTGCTATGTTTGTGACGATGTCTCAGGCACTCTAATTGAGCAAATTTCCCTCCAGATCATTTTAATATACTTGATAAATTTGACATAGCTATCAGACCCACTGAGCTGCAGCTCTGCATTGTGCTTATGACTTCTAAGATTCTGTTTATAACTGCTTTAAAGTCAGGAAAAACAGACAATGAATTTGAAAAAAATTTGAGTCAAAGTAGATTCTTAAACCAAGAAAGGATGACTTAGAGATCACAGCTTACCATTTTCCTCCAAATGGATGATAAGCCAAGGCTGAGGGGGCTGGGGATTTAGCTCAGCGGCAAAGCGCCTGCCTGGCAAGCGCAAGGTCGTGAGTTCGGTTCCCGGTACCGGAGAAAAACCAAAA
>NW_004955434.1:7527347-7593391 GCF_000276665.1 Chinchilla lanigera | reverse complement strand
AGAAAAAAAAAAAAAAAAAAAAAAAAAAGAAAAAAAAGCCAAGGCTGAAACACAGAAGCTGTCAGTTTCTCCTCTATACTTGCATGAAACTAACAACCTCAGTAGTCACCCACTGATCCTGTGGTTGCTTTGCCATCAGTTATAGAGTTATGTTGTTTCTTAATTATTAAGGATATGTTCCTTTTCTTGACTTTTCACTATAGTTGTACCTAATATTTTTTATCTATATATTCATTTTCATGGTCATTTGCTGATTTTTTTACCATCAAATATTGCCATTCACTCAATGAATATTTTCTGATTGCTATAAACTAGGAATTGGATTAAGTATTATGATGGAGACCATTTTAAGCAACTCTGAACAGGACTTAAATTAATCAATCGGCTTTTCATGTTCACTTGTGAATCTGTCCAAGGCCTAGGCTCCTTGTCTGGAAATGGGCAACAGACTCATAGTAAGTGAAACTCTGTGAGTCACTAATCCCTACTAAAGCCTGTAATGGCAGATGAAGCTGGAAAACCTCAAAGGATAAGGCAAGATCACAGCCAAGGACACAGGATCCATTTCAACTTGATAAAGAATATAGCCTCAGGCATCTCACTCCTGGGTGGATTAATTCAATCCTTATTAAAGATTAATTTAATACCTTACCCCAAGAAGTCCTTGAGCAATTCGGCCCATTTTGAGTAATCCTCTCCCTTCTTCTGATAACCAAGTAAATACAGACCACCAAGAGAAGGTCTTGGTCATAGCCCCGAGAGAATCTCGAATTCTGAGAGAGGGCTTTGATCCTTCTGGAGCCCTGAAATCATTCTATTCACCTCTTTTTATTTAGCCTGATCAGCCAGCAATAACTGAGGGATATTATTAACCTGGTAATACTATGGACTTAGAAGTGAGAAAAACAGATGCTCATGGGATTTACAGTAGTGTAAGAGAGAGAAATAAACAGTCAGTCCCCAAACATAGAGCTGAAATCCATGAAAGGCACTCTGGAGGAAAAGAGGTGCCTTGAGTGTGGGAATTCATTTGTCTGCAGCTTGGGGATGATTTCCCTGGGTAATGTTGTTGCTTTTCTATGCATTATTTACTTATTCTTCCCAACAAGTCTTTGCATGTTATCATCCTCACTTTGCAGGTGAGGAAGTGAAGACATGGAAGAGGTGAAAGTATTCTTTGTACTGTTCCTTGGATGTTCATGTAACAATTAACCATGGGTGAAACAGAAGTGCTGATTGACTGGTTTATAAGCATAAGGTTAAGATAATTCTATTCCTCAAAGGGCTGGTGGCATACACCTGTGATTTTAGCCCTCTGGGAAGCTGAAGCAGGAGGATCACAAGTTTGAGCCCAGCCTGTGTAACCTAGCCTCTATGTGAGATCTTGTCCCACCCCCCTGAAAAATTTTTTAAAAATGGCTGGGGATATTGCTCAGTGGCTCAGTTTGAAGACTCTAGGTTCAATCTCTAGTGCTGAAAAAGCCCTTTATTTCTCATTTGCCCATTCCAGAGATTTTATTTATGTTCTGTCAACCTGTCCTTAAAAAGATAACCAAGCAAGTTAATATTGTAACTTTGAAGTGATGTGGAAACTATTTCAGAATGTCTATTGCAAAACCAACTACTCATGAATATTATACAGTTGTCCTCTTAGTCTTTTTAAACTACAATAATAAAATGTCAGAGACTAGGTAATGTATAAACAACAGAAATTTTACTCTTGTAGTTCTGTAGGCTGAGAAGTCCAAGATCAAGTTGCCAAGAGATTCCATGTCTGGTGAGGGCTTGCTTGCTGGTTCAGAGAAAATGTACCTTATTGCTGAGCCCTCACTTGGGGGAAGGGGCAAGGCAGTGTTCCATGTCTTCAGCAAGGGCGCCAATCTCACTCATGACCTAATCCCCTCCCACAGCCTCCATCTTCTAATAATGTAGGGGGCAATGAATCTTAGCATATTATTTTAGATAAAATAGTTTTGGTAAAAGCCTACATGGTGCCTTGGGAAGCCTCCCGGGACAGTGTAAGAGCTAATTCCCCAGATCAACACTGCCCAGGAATGTCTCCCCAAGATAAGGGGGCACCTAGGCCTAGGTGACCCTCCGTGACCCTGCCTGGGCAGTTCCATCTCCTGGATGGAACTGCCTGGCAGTTCCATCTCCTAGGTAAACATTGTAACCATAAAGGAAATGTGTGGTTATCTAAAGGGGGACATATAGAACAGAATACAGAAAGTATATATCTTTGTGGTTGGGCTCATGACCGGAGCCCGACCTGGTTACATGGCACAAGGAAAACAACATGTGGCCAGGGCTACAACATTCCTTTCTGTTACCATGGAAACCAAAAAATGTGTATAACCTGGGAACAAAGACAGGTCCAGGCCCACTTCCTGGACTTGAAGGTTGGGATGAGAGGTGACCGGTCTAAATTAAAACTGTCTGTTCTCTTTGGTCTCTTGCGGAATACAGCCCGTATTTTTGCCGTAACAATAAGATCTCCCTGGGGATGGAGAGCCACGGTCCATAGCAGCCATCCTCCCTCATGCATGTGTAGTTCATCAGCTTCCTGGGTTGGCTTTTGCAAGGGTTAACATGTAGGCCAGCTTTGGATGCAACTCCTCCCAAGTTTATAGCACAGCAGCTTTCTGTGTGACCCACAGGTGTCAGAACAGCAGCACTCACAGCTCCTGAAGTTTTTTTAGAAACAGAGTCAAAAATAAGAATTCTTAGGCACTGAACTAGGTCTGCTAGATCAAAATTGGTGGGGGCAGCGTCCAGTGATCTGCGTTTTAACAGTCTCTCCAGGTGATTCTTAAACATAATGAATTTTAACAGCTTTGGACTAGTGTTAATATTGGCCTAAAGGTAAATCTACAATTATATGATACTTACAAATGAGAGGATACATGCAGAGCAATGAATAAATATTATCTCCAATACTACATATTTAGAATATTTAAAATGGAAGGAAACACTGAGGTTAACTGATGTTGCAAATTTCTTTTATGTATGAAGAAATCTGAAAGGATGTGGATAATTTAGTGAAGTATATGTTGATGCATTTTTTGGAATCAATTTTATTTTCCTACAATGTTCTCTAATAAATCAAATAGCTAAAGGTACTCTACTTATGGGCAATTGCTGAGAGATAAGACATAGGTCATAAAGCTTACTATGCCTTTCCTATAGTCTCTGCCAAGAGACTGAGAAAAGTCTTGTGAGAAATTGTGCACAGATCTCATACAAACTGGGAAGGACTGCTAGATGATGACATGGGACATAATGTCTTTGCAACTGTCTGGTGCTGGGGGGGCGTGTCTCACGCTGGGAATGAATATGGATTGGCAGTATAATAATCATCACATTAGTTTTCCACAATGTCTCTCCCAGCTTCCATCCCTCTTTGAGTTTTCCAGCTTGGTTTCCTCATTCTATTTTTGTTGTTGTTTGCTTTCATTTCCATTCAAACAGATTTGGAAATGTAACTGCTGTTTATTTATTTGGTAGATTTACAAAACATGCCAGTGTGCCTTTGTTTATAGTACAGTATAAGTCACAGGCCAGAAACAAATGACAATAACAAAAGCAAAACTATGTAAAAGCTGAAACTCATATGTTTTTATAACTAATGATTTCTCTTATCAGGGGAAACTAAGTCAGGTCCCATGCACATTCCTCATACACCTATGTGCCCATTAATCTCACTTGTCAGCTTGACTGGGTTGAGACTTCTGCAGAGGTGACTGGATTATAAGGCACTAACCTAAGCAATGGGTTGGTTAATCCGCTGATAAGTTCATAGCTCCTTCGGAGGTGGATCCTAGGTCGAGAATGTAGGTCGTGGTCATGTGACCTTGGAGACTATATCTGGTCCCTGGCTCCTTTCTCTCTGGCTCTGACCAGTCTGCCGTGCTTCCTGCCACCATGAGTAGAGCAGCTTTCCACACCGTCCTTTCTACTTTAAAGGTAGCTGACCGTAGACTGAAACTTCTGAAATTATAAGCCAAAATAAGCTTTTCTTCCCTTACATCGTAGGTGTCAGGTATTTTATCCTATCATGGAAAGCTGACCAATACAATGTGTATATTCACAGTTTTTTTCATTCAATTTAAGAAAAAGTGACAAAATAACTGCTAATGGAAATAATTATTGGTCTTAGTTCCTTTTCTCATTGCTGAGACAAAATAATCAACACACAAAGTGAAAGGAGGAAAGGTTTATTGTAGCTCACAGTTTGTAGAGGCTTCAGTTCATAGTCAGCTGACTCCAAGGCAGGGTGGAATTGCAGAGGAGAAACAATTCATGGGAAAGCAGAGAAGGAAGAAGGAAGCAAGTGACAAATGACAATAACAACCCTCTTTCTGTCCTTTATATTTGGTCTAGACTACACAAGAGCACTAACACCCAAGGTGGGCCTTCCCATTATCCAAACTCAAACTACGGCAAGCCAATCAGTGGACCAACTTAGTAATCATGCACTCTTAATTCTAGCATCACACACTTAGACCCAGCCACCTCTCAAAAGCCTCGTCTATGACCGCATGCAAATTTGGAGAAATAGCTAGACGCATGCTATGACGCTATTCTAAAGTGAGTCCAGTGATTGTCTTCAGGTGAGGGAATGTAGTTTATTTAAGTTTGTTTCTTGGTACTCTTCCACACTATTTTCAGTAAGTACTAATACTAATGATAACTACTGTTTATTGAATGCTTGTTATATAGTGCCATTTATTTTTCACAATAAATTTATAGGGCTGTTGCGAGTTTTCAGTAAAAGTGTCCATACATGCAAAACATTTAAGTAATTGAAAGGCAGCAAGAGGTAGGGTTGGAATTGGACTCAGCATACCCCTCAAATAGTTTTCTTTCTTTCTTGTGGTGCTCCCTTTCCCTTCCCACTAGAAATGACCAGTAACCCTGGGCACACTGTCTTCTGGGTAAAGTTCTTCCTCCCTCTGAGGTAGGGAGGGTCACAGCTATGAGTTCAGCCACTGTTCTCTCCAGTTTTACCACCACACAATAGTGCAGACTGAGCCACTGTAAGTGGAGGAGATAATAGACAGTGCTGACTGGAGGTGAGAGAAACTGTATGTCCAGTAACTTTTCTTGGGAGACTTTTCACCTAACCCCACTTAGAATGTTCTCAGGTCCTTGCTATCTTTTCAAGAGCATACCACACCTCTGACTTCTAACTTTAGTGGTGCATTTGTATGCCCCTTTCTCAGGAGACCTGACCACACCCTCAGAAGTTAGTTTACCCTAGGATTCAACACCTTCTGTCTTGTGTGAGGCATTCGGTCTAGAGCTGTGGGCGAAGGGCTTCACAAGAATTGTTTGAGATCATCCCCACCACTCATATTCCCTGGGAAGTGTGAGGTGGACAAAACTGTTCTGGTTCAGGACCTCCCAGACACCACAGAGGTGCTGGCATGTGTTCTCTTGTCTGCAACAACTTTATTCAATTCTTTGCTTTTTGTTTTTGTGCCCTTAAAGGAATTTTAAAAATTCAGAGATTACTTGCACACATTTTAAAGTTGACATCTAAAGTGTTTTGAGTTTAAATATTCACAAGAATGTTATTTCCAGTGCATTGCTAATATTGGCATTTCAAAGTAAAAGTTATATCACATTTTAAATAGTGCCAGTGACTTTAAATAATTTGGTCATCTGATATTCACTATTCATTAAAAATACATGATCAAGCTCTTTTTTATAGACAGAAATTACACATTCAAATTTTATTTTCTTGATTCTTTCATCATAGAACTTTAGCCAAGTTATAATATTGCTTATGATTCAATATCTTCTTGTACTGACCTTTTCATAATTACTGCAACTAAAAACTTCCATTACAATAAGTCTGTTTTAAAAATATTCAACTTAATAATTATTATACATTTTAATTCATAAGTGGAGATTACCTGGCAATGCAAAGAGTTAAACATCAGGACTCATCACAGCATGGCCCCTGCGGTTGCTGGGCTTAATTTACAGTCCTATAAAAGAAAACCTTTTAAAGAAACCTTTTTATCACTCAGATGATGTCAGTTATGTCTCCATCAATTTTATTATAAACAAAGAATATTGCTTGCCGTATGAAATAACTGTATTTATCAATTGTAGACACCTACCTAAATATTTTGAAGATTTGGTGCTCTGGATGTTTTATAACTCCCAGCAAGTAGACATAGGGAAATCTAGGAAGAATGAGAGAAGTATGAACAACAGGAAAGGGGAGCCTGCGTTTCCATTCCAGGTGATTCTCAGGAAGATCAATTTTATGAAAAAGTACATGTAGAGGTAGAGAATCTGGAAAACCTTCCCTTAAAATTTATTTCCTTAAAATCCTCCATGCCAAGTCCAGGTCTTTGGATTTTGGATGCAGTTATTGGTTAATTCTCTCTCTGACAAACATACACTCTTTCTAATTTTCTCCATAAAGTCAGAAAGTTCCTACAGTAACTCAAGCCTATTACTATGTCCCCCCCAACCTCCCCACTTTACTCCCCTGTCTTAAACTGTCTCCTTCCATACCTGCCAGGAGGAGGAAGTGTGCTGATCACCAACCTGTACATATAAGGTCTGGACCTAAATTTTGAGATTATACCTTGTAAGTGTATTAAGATGTTTTCTCATGGGAAGGATAGAATAATAGTAATAATCTGACGTAAGAATTTTCCTCCTTGTCTTGTAATGAGTATATATAATGGATATATAGCTCTAATAAATTTGAAGTATGTTACGTCCTGTGAGAATGATGTTTGGATCAGGAAAGTGATGATAAAATTACTAATAACTCTTTAATTACTGATAACTCCCCAGAGGCAAATACCAGACAGGCTTAAGTTCCCCAAGTGGGTCATCACAAAAAGTATGTCCTATCCATCCTCTTGCTATGATTTGGATGTTCTGTGTTCCCGGAGGTTCCTGTGTTGGGATCCTGGCCTTCAGTTTGGTAGTAGACAGACAGTGGGAACTCTAAGGGGTGGAACTCAGTGGATAGTCCATAGCCATCCATGTTGTGCCTGCAGAAGGGATTGCTAAAGGCCGATCTATCTGGCTTCCTGTTTAGACAAGTTATCTCTTTCTCACATGTGCTTTTGGCATTATGATGTTATTATGTACCATTAGGCTTAAACCAGAGGCTGAGCAAAACAGGCCACCTGATCTTGGATTTTGAAGCTCCAGAAATGTTAGCTAAATCAACCTCTTTTTAGGAAAGTTGCCCAGTCTCAGGCATTTTATTAAAGCAGTAATGGAAAACAGACTAATATATACCCCAAACCTGTGAATGTGACCTTATTTGGAAAAAGGTTTTTTTGCAGGTGTGATTAAGTTAGGGATCTTGAGATGAGATGGTTCTGATTACCTAAGTGGGCACTAAATCCAGTGGCACCTGTCTTTCTAAGAGAGAGAAAAACAAAAGACATAAAGTCATGAAGAGGGGGAAGCACATTAAGGCAGAGATCATTTAATTCATAAAGCCCAGAATGCCAGGAACCACCAGCATCTAGGAAGAAACAAGGATTCTTCCCAGAGTTGTTTTAAGCTACCAGTTATGTATATGGCATCACTTGGGAGCTAATCCATCCCTCTGAAGAAATAATAAGCATAATACAATATGCCAATTTTATCATCAATGAATAATGTTAACATTATCCTAAAGAATTTATCAAGGATTTGCTTTGAAGAACCTCGGGGGAAAAAAAAGAGAAACTCCTTTAGCATGAGTCAGTTTTGTTCTTGCTGTGAATTCCTCAGTAGTGGGAGTGCAGGGGTGCTTCTAAGTCACTTGCACCTTTGAGAGGGCCCTGTGTTACATTTAGGAGGTTGCAGCAGGCCATGCATTGGAGTTCCTAGTGAATACCTAGGACCATTTCACTGAGGAGTCTCTCATTTTTATGATTAAATCTGACAAAGTCCGGGCAGAACAGGTGAAACATCAGACATGGTATCTGATCCAAGAGGCCCAGGAGTCAGACCTCACCTGCCAAGGGCATGGAAGCCACAGGCTCACTGTGAAGGCGTTATTTTTTGGGGTCAAGGTGGGAACTCTGAATTTATTTGAGATTTTCTGGTAGTTACAAAGTTCTTTTTGCTAAGCATTATCAAAATAAATTGTTGTTGTAAAATATAATTGATTCTTGTTTGTGGTAGCTATACTCTATAAAATTGCTGTGAACATTTATCCTAAGGGAAATACAGATTTAGGCTCCTGCAAACCTCTAGTCACATTTTCCTCAACCAATCAATATATAACCTTGTTGTATGCATGTTTCTGTTTAAAAACTTCTCATTGAATTGTACTGTTGATGCATTAACTTTTAACTCCTGACCAACAGAACTATAATTCAGTCCTGAGCAAAGTGTCTCTAACTTATGAGGTTTTGCACTTAGCAAGACTTGAGAGCATTTCAGTGTTGTCTTTGTAGGACATTTTAAACAGAAAAACTATCCCAAAATGTGAACAAAAACAAAAACAAACAGAAAAGGAAAACCAAAGTGGCATTAAACAGGCCATGAAAAGTATATTTCTCTGCAGTAGAGACAGCAGCAACAAGAAGGCAGAATGCGCTCACCTTGGGTAAGATCATGGGTTAGGCAACTCGTATTTTTGACCATCTGCAAGCATCTGCAAAGGACCCTGACAGTATCACAAATAGTGATTTTGGAGGTTACAAATAAATTTGTGTGAGCAGACAAGTTCACAAATGTGGAATCTGCCAATAATGAATATTGACCATAACTTAATGGATAGATCATTACATTCTCTTACTACTTGTGAGTGAGCTCAAAATCTTCATGAAATGTAGGAACTTGGTATTTAGGTCACAGATTGTTTTGTAGGAACCATAGCAGGGAGTGTGGCTGTCTTACTGCTGAGGAGAGTGTACTTTGAAATTAAGGCAGTGTTGTGGTTTGGGGTTTTGCAAGGGGAAACCATATAATACAGGACACATATTTTATAAAATTATTTATAATAGTCACCCAAAGAATCATATACAGAGAGTACAGGAAATCTGTCCACGCACTAAAGACCAAAGAATCCAGCTGAGGGCCTGGATCCCACAGTAATGTCCTGCATGAGTCCAGATGAAGACCTAGAGCCTATAGCAATGCCTCCCACAAGTCCATCTGGAGGCCTAGAGCCCAGGAAAATGTCTCATGCAGGCCTGTTTCACAGATCTGCACTGGGAAGGCCCAAAGGTCAGTGGTGGAAGCTAGAAAGTCTGTGCCAGTGGGATGAAAGATTTGTGCTAGCAGGCTGAGGGACCTACACTGGACTCAGAAGCTATGTGTAAAGTAAGAAACAGAACTTCTCCCAAAAGTGCCATAGCCATTATCAGCAACAGTGAGGTCCCAAGCTCCTCTGTTGGAAAGCCAATAGGACAAGCATCTCCAGGAGACTGAGCAGTGCACCATCATCCCTTCTGGAACTAGGAAGCAATGTCAGAATGAGGATCAGAGCTCCCCCAAAGTGAACCATAGCCATTCTCAGCAATAATGAGATCTTCAGTAACTCCTCTGACATAAACAGCCAAGTTCATCAGGAAAGCCAGCATGACAAGGTCCTCCAACAGAATAGGCCAAGAGAACCAGCAACTCCCTAACAGCTTCCCAACAGTTTCTTAACAGCTTCCAACAGCCTCGTTCTTCTTCTCCAGTTCTGCCTCTTATGCTGCTGGTAACAATCCTCAAGTGGGCCTCCTACACCCAGCACTAAGCTGGTTCAGTTCATCTGGGTGTTACAAGTTAATCTCCAATTGTCAATCCACACAGGCAGAGTAGAAAGGCTCTTGTTTGAGTTTCTGAAGCAGTCTGTGAACAAGTGGGCAGGGCCTGCCCTCAGGTATGAGAAAGAGCTCATAAGGGATGGAAGAGCCTAGGCTATACTTCTAGTTGTTGAACTGCAGTCTGGTAACACATACAGAAGCTCCCTGAATAAGGCAGGAGATAAACAAAGGTTCCTAAGCTTACCCAGGTCCATACTCAGTTCTGATCTTTCCTTCTCTCCCTAGCTCTGTCTCTCTATTTCTCTGCCTACCCACACCCCATTCCTTTTCCCTCAAATGGTCTGATGTCTCTTGGTATGCTGAAGCTAAACTGAGCTGGCTATATTTAAGAGATCACTGTAAATGGAATTAGCCAGAGGTCCTTTTCTGTGAATTATCTGGAAAAAGGAGAGGGTAAAAATAATCTCTTAAGGCTCTGGACACAGATTATATTCATCCTTTTTACTGTATACAGATTGAGTCTCCTTTATCCAAATGCTTGGGATTATAGGTATTTTGGATTTGGAATATTTATATATACATAATGAAATATCTTGAGAATGAGTCCTGTCTAAACATCAACATCATTTATGTTTCATTCATGTATCTACCTTGGTATTTTAGTGCACCTGTGCTCTGACTGTGACCCATCCCTTGAGGTCTGGCACCCCTGGAGGTCAGGTGTCAACTTTGCTATTTGGAATATTATTATAGTACTCAAAAGGAACATTTCGCAGTTTGGATTTTTCAGATTAGAGATGTTCAAACTATACTGAGGTGCACATCAGGAGGTGAAAATGGGGGTGGTGGTTGTGGGGTCTTTCGTGAAAAATCATGTGCCAGGAATCCACTTTATGTCTGAGAAGAATTATTCTTTCTACAGGAACAGAATCAGTAGCCCTGCTTTGATTTACTCAGTTTGACCCCAAGACCCCATTCATTTTCTGCAAGTGGACAGCAAAACATAGCCCAGCCAAGCACATGCTGAGATTGACAGGGCCAAGATAGGAGCTGAAATGGACAAGTTTACCTAGCTGCTCCTGACCAACAGTCTATGGCAGTCACTGTCCTGAACTGATTTAAAACATCAATTAGTGGGCCCGAAAGAAGGTAGTGAGGATATAAATGAAGAGTTACAAAAGAAGGAGGGATTACAGTCTGAGTCTCTACTCTCCATTCATCCCATGCAGACAGGAGATCCTGACTCAGAAGTCCCGTGAAATGCTAACACCGGGGTTCACATCTGGGCCCTTCCTGTGTGTGCCCTGCACTGCCTGAGGTGCTAGAGCAGGCGGTACACAAACTGCTGGCACTGCAGTTCACATCTGGGCTTTATTTGTGCCCTGACCTCCTGAGGTCACAAACATGGGCAGTCTGTGATCACTGCCAGTGCAGCCCAGGTCTGGCTCCTGTACACGCCCTGAGCTGCCCGGAGACACGTAATCAGGTGGTCCACAAACTGTTGACCCTGTAATTTGTGTCTGGTTTCTGCCTGTACCCTGAACTGCCTGGGTACACAGAACCACTGGTCCATGATAGCACCACCTGTGCAGCCTGCTTCTTGGTCATACACGTGCCCTGAGCCATGAGGGGACACTGGATCAGATGGTCTGCCATCGGCTGACATCACAGTTCACGTCTGAGACCTGGGAGAACTAGGTACACTTCACCATCTGCCTGGTAACCCCAGACTAAGCAGTGCATCTCAGTGGACACTGAGGGGAATTCCTGACCACCAGGAAGACTAAGAACTCTAGCAACCTTTATTGAGCTGCCAGGGAAGTGGGAGACTGAGTGTTCTGCCTGTGGCATCAAACATGACAAGATGAATGACTAAAACACAATCTCAGAACTCCACCCCACTCAGAACAAGTTCAGGAGACATCAACATAGGAGAACTCAGTAAACATACACCTGAAATTGCTGAAATGATTGCAATGGAAGTAAAGAAACAACTCCATCAGGCCATAGAAGAGATCAAATCAGACAAAATCTCTCAGGCAAAAAATGAAATGAGAATAATAATGAAAGAATTGCTCAGCACATCTAAAGAAGAAATATATAAAAAAATAGATGAACATAGGTAATGGATGGAAACTTTAAATGAACATTATAGAAATGAACTAGAATGCATGAAACAGATTCAAAGAAATATCCAGGAAATCAAAGCTTCCACGAGAGCTGGCAAAATCGCTTGAATGAAATAGAGGATAGAATTTCATATCTTGAAGACAACATGGCAGCTAGCAATCATGAAAGAAAGAATCTCTTAAAATCAAGAAGGAACCAGGAAAAATTAATTCAAAAGCTGCACGATGAGGCAAAGAGGAATAATCTAAGACTAATAGAAGTCAATGAAACAGCAGGAGGCAACACAACTGAAATAAAAAGAGTATTTGCAGAAATAATAGCAGAAAATTTCCCAAACATGAAAATAGAATCTGATATACAGGGAAATGAATCATAACCAAACTAGTCATAACCAAAATAAAACTACACCCAGACATATAATAATCAAGATCCCAGATCTCCAGCAAAAGAACAGAATATTAAAAGCTGCTAGAGAAAAGAAACAGATCGCCTATAAAGGAAAGCCCAACAGAATCATGGCAGACTTCTCAACACAAACCATCTGAGAAGAGCTTGGAGCAAAATATTACAAGTCCTAAGACAAAACAGATTCCAACCAAGACTGATGTATCCTGCCAAACTATCCTTCAAATTTAACAGAGAAATAAAATATTTCCATGACAAAGAACAACTGAAGAACTTCATGAGTGCCAAACTGTCCTTACAAAGAGTACTAAAAGATATTCTAGACAGACAAGAACAACAATAGAAAGGAACCCTCAAGAAGAGCAAGTAATTAAACAGGTATAAAAAAGTAAGAAACCAATAGCAAGCAAATAACATAACAAGGAAAAGCCAACACATATCAGTTATAACCATAAATGTAGATGGCCTCAGTTCACCAGTCAAAAGAAACAGACTGGCGGAGTGGATTAAGAAACAAAATCCCATAATATACTGTATACAGGAAACACATTTTACACAAAAGGAAGTCCATACACTGAAAATCAAAGGATGGAAAACCATTCTTCATGCAACAGGAAACTAGAAAAAAGCAGGTATAGCTATTATATTTGCAGTTGATGTAAACTTCAAACCTAGAACAATTGAGAGAGATAAAAAAGGTCACTATATACTTGTTAGGGGAAAAGTGCAGGAAGAAGAGATAACAATCATATACATGTATGCACCAAATATTGGAGCACCAAACTATATAAGACAAATCTTAACAGACATGAAAACCCAAATAATTAATAACACCATTGTAATAGGGGACCTCAACACCCCTTTGACACAAAGAGATAGGTCAAGTAGACAAAAAATCAGCAAAGAAATAACAGATCTGAACCAAATCTGCAAACAAATGGACTTAGTAGATGTATACAGACTATTCCATTGCACAACATCAGAATACACATTTTTCTCAGCTGTACATGGGATCTTCTCTAAAATAGACAACATTCTAGCCCATAAAGCATACCTACCCAAATGCAAAAGAACTGAAATAATCCCATGCATGTTATCTGACCACGGTGCAATGAAATTGGAAATTAATGACAAAAGGAACTCCAAAAACTCCATAAACACTTGGAAATTAAATAACAACCTCCTGACCAACTAATGGGTCACAGAAGAAACTAAAGAAGAAATTTTAAAAATACCTACAAACAAACAAAAATGTAAATACAACTTCCCAGAATCTGTGGGAGGCAATAAAAGCAGTCCTCAGAGGGAAATTTATAGTGGTGAACTCACACATAAGGAAAACAGAAAGAGAATAAATAAATAGCCTAATGCTCCACCTCAAACTTTTACAGAAAGAAGAACAAGTCAAGCCCAAAGCCCAAAGAAGGGAGGAGATTATAAAGATGAGGGCAGAAATTAATGCAGTTGAGACAAAGAAAACCCTCCAAAAAATAAATGAATCAAAGAGTTGGTTCTTTGAAAGAATAAATAAAATTAATAAACCCCTAGCCAACCTTATCAAGAAAAGGAAGGAAAAATCTCATATTCATGCAATAAGCAATGAAAATGATGAAATCACTAGATTGTACAGAAACTCAAAAGATCATTAATACCTACTTTGAAAATCTTTACTCTAATAAGATAGAAAACTCAGAAGAAATGGACAGATTCCTAGATATATATGAATTACCAAAGTTGAATCAAGAAGATATAAAAATCCTGAACAACCCAATATCAATTCATGAGTTTGAAAATGTGATTAAAAACTTACCAACAAAGAAAAACCCAGGCCCTGATGGATTCACAGCCTGGGTTTTTCTTTTACAAGAAATTCAGAGAAGATTTAATATCAACACTCCTCAAACTCTTCAATGAAATTAAAAAGGAAGCAGTTCTCCCTAACTCATTTCTGCAGGCAAGCATCATGCTAATACCAAAACCAGAGAAAGACCTAACCAAGAAAGAGAACTACAGACCAATCTCCATAATGAATATAGATGCAAAGATACTCAGTAAGATACTAGCAAATAGAATGCAGCAAATTATCAAGAAAATCATACATCATGACCAAGTGGGATTCATTCCAGAAATGCAGGGTTGGTTCAATATTCATAAATCTATAAATGTTATACGCCATATCAATGGAGTCAAAGACCAAAACCACATGATCATCTGAACAGATGCAGAAAAAGCTTTTGACAAGGTCCAACATGCATTTATGATAAAAACTCTACAGAAAATAGGAATAGATGGCCTCTACCTTAACGTGATTAAAGCCAGCTATGACAATCCAACAGCCAACGTCATTCTCAATGGACAAAAACTGAAAGGTTTTACTTTAAAATCGGGAACAAGACAAGGATGTCCACTGTCACCACTCCTGTTCAATATAGTTCTGGAACCATTAGCCAGAGCAATCAGACAGGAGAGAGAAATAAAAGGAATAAGGATAGGAAAGGAGGAAGTAAAACTATCACTATTTGCAGATGACATGATACTTTACATGGAAGACCCAAAAAACTCCACAAGAACACTTGTTGAATTAATCAACAAATTCAGCAGTGTAGCTGGATACAAAGTCAACACCCAAAAATTGCTAGCATTCCTATACACAAATAACAAACAGACTGAGAGAGAAATTAAGGAAACCATACCTTTCACAATCTCATCCAAGAAACTGAAATATTTAGGAATCAACCTAACAAAAGAAGTCAAAGATCTCTTCAATGAAAACTACAGTACTCTGAAAAAAGAGATCAAAGAAGATTTCAGTAAATGGAAAAATATTACTTGCTCATGGATAGGAAGAGCCAACATTGTGAAAATGGCCATACTCCCAAAACTGCTGTACAGATTCAATGCAATTCCCATTAAAGTACAATTAGCATACCTCACAGATCTCGAGAAAACATGCCTTAAATTCATCTGGAACCAGAAGAGATCCAGAATAGCAAAAGCAATCCTGGGCAACAAGGACAAGTCAGGTGGAATCACAATCCCTGACCTGAAATTATACTACAAAGCAACTGTCATGAAATCAACCTGGTACTGGCTAAAAAACAGGCCTGAGGATCAATGGAACAGACTGCAAGAAACAGACACAACCAAAAACACACTCAACCACCTAATCTTTGATAAAGGGGCCAAACAAACTCACTGGAAGAACGATAGCCTGTTTAATAAATGGTGTTGGAAAAATTGGCTTGCTATCTGCCAAAGACTGAAAATAGACCCAAGTCTATCACCAGGCACCAAACTCAAGTCAAAATGGTTCACAGATCTCAATATTAAAACAGAAACACTAAATCTATTGGAAGAGAAAGTAGCTAAAAACCTTGAAGACGTAGAATAGGCAGAGAGTTCATAAACAGAAACCAAATTGCATGTGAAACACTTGAAAGAATCAACAACTGGGATCTCATCCTACTGAAAAGTTTCTGCATGTCTAAAGAAATCACCAGCAGAGTAAAAAGAAAACCCACAAACTTGGAAAATTTTTAGCTGACTGTCCCTCAGACAAAGGTCTTCTATCTAGAACATAGAAAGAATTAAAAAATATGAGCCCCCCAAATTCAAAGACCCAATCCAAAAATGGGCAGCGGAGATGAATACACACTTCTCAGATAAGGAAATACAAATGGCAAACAAATACATGAGAAAGTGTTCGACATCATTAGTCATTCTAGAAATGCAAATTAAAATAACATTGATATTTCATCTCACCCAAGTAAGAATGGCTACCATTAAGAAATCAACCAATTAAATGCTGGTGAGGCTGTGGAGGTAAATAGGAACTCTCTCCACTGCTGGTAGAAATGCAGACTGGTGAAACCACTGTGGAAATCGGTTTGGAGATTTCTCAGCAAACTAGGTCTAGAGGTCCCATCCAACCCAGCTATTCTCTTTCTGAGTATTTTCCCAGAAGATCTGAAAACATCATATCACAGCGACATATGTGCACCCATGTTCATAGCAGCGCAATTTGTAATTGCTAAATTCTGGAAACAATCCAAATGCCCATCCACTGAGGAATGGATAAAAAAATTGTGGTACTTTTATATAATGGAATATTACTCAGCTATAAAGAAAGATTAACTTGAGGCTTTTACAGATAAATGGTCACAACTAGAGACCATACTCATAAGTAAAATAAACCAGACCTCCATGTGTAAGCAATGTACTGTCTCACTAGTGGAAGAACCTGAAAGACTGAAAAAAAGTTAGGAGGTATGATAGATATTGTGAAATGAAAGGAAACTGCTCAAAAGTAAAGAGCAACTAGGATGAGGGAAAAGAGAAAGAAAGAAGGGGAAATTATGTATGTTTGTATACAGAATAGCTATCATAGTTGTACTACTGACTTCTATCACTTTACTGAAAGGAACAGTTAATGATTACTTATTTGATCAATGTCTTGCATGTCTGTATTTGTTTTCCTGAGAAACCACTTTGAAGACATACATATGCCAGGCAGCAACCATTATTAATTTACTACTTCTTTATGATTCAGTATTGCTTGCATTGTTCTTATGCTATTTTGTAAATGGATGTATGTTTGTTAATATGTTTTCCTTCTTTTATTTTTAAAATAAATTTAAAAAACAAAAGAAGGAGTATTGTTAGATAGAAAATAGAGGTTTAGGATAAAGACAGCAAGTCATATTTGGGGCTGATCCATGTAGGAGATGTGAGTGAATCTACCTTATAAGCAGTACAGAGGACAGACAATTCATCTGGTTGTTTAGTGGTGCATGCACCAGGGCAGAAACTACCCCTGTGTAATTAAACTGGTGGAAATGAAACACCGCAGTGAGAGGAAGTCTGAGGAATTCTTAACTTTGTGCATGAGGTGGAGTTGGATGAGAAGCAGGGAGCAAATCTTTCAGACTCCTGAAGGTCTTGACTGGTATCCATTTGGGAATACCATCAAACAACTCTGCCAGCTTTTGACTTTAAGAAGTAGGGTCCACTCAGTGGGTTGCTGTTTTGTGTGAACTTTTGTAGATTTATGCAACTTTTAAGCTTTGACCTTAGACAGATTAATTAACCTCTATTCCTGTCTCCTCATCAGCAAAAAAAGGAGATGGTAGTAGTATCTCTCTTACTCAGTGGTGAAAAAGAGTAAGTGAATTAATAAATGTAATGCCCTAGAACATGCGAATCACATAGGGAGCACTCTGTGTTAGATACCCTTGTATGCTTTGTCTTCCCAACTGCCTCCACTATTTGGTTACTTGCTCATCACTCATTCAGATGATGCAAACTTTTGTAACAATTCCAGTTTCTCTGGTCAGTTTTTTCCCATCACAAGTTAGAGCTATCACAGCAAACAAATCATTTTCTAATGAGTTATGGAATTAGAAGGGAAGGTGTCTTGCCTTTGTTGAAAGGTTCATTGTAAAACAGCAAATTCTTCTACTACATGACTGAGGCCTGTTGGGAAGGAAGTAACAGGACATCTGGTCAACCTTGTGTCTATGTCTAGCCATTATTGAAGTTTAGATTTCCTAGCTTTACGGTTCGTCAAAATATTTTGAGTTTTTACTCAACTTAGTCTAAGTTGGGGTTTTGTCTCCTGCATTAAAGTGAGAAAACCTGTTGTCATCATCATCATCACCATCATCATCAAAGTAATAGAACTTCAGGTTTCTTGAGAATACCACTAAGACCAAGCTATTGTCCTCTTAGTGATGCTTTATGAATCTTGTTTCATACATCATTCACAGCTTAATATCAATCAATCCCCTTCCCCATTTACTTTCCAGATTAACTAATGACAACATATGAGGGCTGAACAGACTTTTTTTGGTGGGAAGATGAAGAAGTCTAAGAGCCACTTTGGTAGCACAAAAATCCTAATGCCATCAAGGCAGGGCCTGGGTAAAGTAGAGAGGAAGTGGGGGCAGGAATATACTTGGAGGCTGGAAGCAGGAGAGGTAGAATGATGGGGCGGGGGAGGGGGAAAAGGATGCAGAGTTCTGTGGCCTCCACTCCAGAAATGCTCTCCGTAGCTCTCTTTAAAGAATATCTCATTTCTGAAAGCTTCAAATTAAAGCTAAGAAGCAAGAAGAATGGAGAATGAGGTAACAGTAAGGGAGAGCATGGTACTGAGGTGGTAGAGAAAGACAAGGAGAAGGGGACAAGGGAGGAGGACAACCTCATCAGGAAGAGGTCAGGGGGTGGGAGAGAGCAGAGAAATGGAACCTGATTTTATAAAGCTTCTCCTTTTCAAATTCTGAAGTCATAGACCCCAGGGCTTCTAGGGAACCCGTTCTCTCAGTCTTCCTACTTCCGAAGATCAGATGTCTTCACGGAAGCAGAATGCATAAATAACCCTGGCCTCTTTTCTGCAATCCACTCCATCCAGAGAACAGACAGCAACTTGTTGAGAATCTGAAGACAGTTTTATGAGTTGTCAAAAGAACTGCTTCCTTTGCCTCCTTCTAGCAGAGAACCAGTTTCTCCGTCAGACTAATGAAGACGAATGCTGATGTGTGAACTGGTGCGGAGACTCCATCCTTTGACGCTAGGACCAAGCAACTAGGGTAGATAGTTGCTGGAGTCAGTACTACGGGACAAGATTCCCTGGCTCTTGCGGCCCACTTCCAGCTGAATGGCTCATCATCCAGCAACCAGCAAACTTTCAGTTCCAAGGTGAGGGATGGATGGAAGACAAGGTCATCTTAAGCCTAACCTGAAACACCAGTCTTTGGGCTTCCTTTCTCACTGCATCGCCGCTGCTCTGGGGACCCCAGCAAGTAGCCCCAAACCACAGGGAGAGCTACAGTGGCCATCGAACAATCTGGACCAAGATCTCCAACTGACGCCCACGCCCGCAGAGCGGCCCGGGCGAACAGCAGGTGTCACCCTTCTGCTTTCAAACCTTAACCGCCTCAGGTGCCACTCTCGGAACTGGTGTGTTCAGAGCGGCCGCTCCCAGGGCCCCTCTGGAGGCCTGAGTGCGCTGCTGAGTGCTAAGGAGTCGCAGCTATCCAGCGAGCTTCTGGGGAAATGTAGGGGTGAAGCGGGTGGCGACAGGTGCTAGCAGGCAGAAGCCAGTGGGCGCCTCAAAGGCCGAAGAGCGAACTTACAAGCGGACTTGGGGAAGTCGCTTCCAAGTCTCCCGGGGCGCGCAGCAGGCACCCCGCGGCTCCGAGCAGAGGCTCTGGGACTGTGGCTGCGACCTCCAGCGCAGCGTGCAACTGAGCTCCGGGCCGGAGGAGCAGCGCTTCCCGGGGGCAGCTCCCTTCCCCTAACCGGGTATCTCTGCGGCCGGAGGTGCCCCTGGCAGGCGAAGAGACTGAGGCGACGGTGAGCGACGGTGACTGACGGTGAAGTAGTGCGCGCCGCTCACGCCTGCCGAGTCGCTCTCGCAAGCGGCGGCAGTTGTCCCAGCGATGTGGGTGTAGGAGCGCGGGTGTGCGCCTGCCGTGTGTAGAAGGGTGTGGCCGTGTGTGCAAGGCGCTTGTGTGCTCACTCTGAGAAACGTACAGGGACATGGCACTTTTGGCGCGCTTGTGTAAGAGCGCAGGTGGGTGCGCCCGGTGCGTGTGCACGGAACTTTGGACCAGCGTGCGTCCGCGTAGTGCAGGTGTAGGGCGTTCAGGTGTGTTCGCCCGGCGTGAGCGTATAGCGGTGCGCATTCCCGGGACACTATCTCTGAGCAGCTGTGTAACCCCACAACTTGCCGATGCAAACGGGAGGCCACCTCTGGAGTTCCCCCAACGCGCAAATCAATCCAGTTGTGTCTTTGTTACTTTCAGAGAACTTCCTAGCTGTAGGCAGACAGCTCTGGGAACTAGCTTTAGTTTTAACCTAGAGACTCTAAAAGTGAGGTCCCAAAAGCAGGAGGGAGATTTAGGAGTAGAACAGGTAGTGGGCCACTTCGCACTTGCACCAATGTCTTTCTAGTGGGCTAAACTATCACATTTAGGAAAGATAGGTTTAAAAAGTAACTTCTACCAAGGAAGTGCAAGCAAGCATAGTATCCTGAGATCAGAGAGCTTAGGGATCTACTTAAGGGAGTGCTTTCAGCGCCCCGCCCTTTTTTGGGCACAATGTTTTGCCATGCAATTCAGGCTGGACTTGAACTCGCTTTGTAGCCCAGGCTGGCCTTGAACTCTAAGCATCTTCCTGCCTCAGCCTCCAGCGTCCTGGGATTACAGCAGTGTGCCATTACGCCCTGCTTCAGCCCTTTTTAAGAATTCTGAGAAATTAATGGTCACTAGCTCTGGGAAAATAACACAAAACTTTGCATACAAATACCAGAGGTTCATGCCCCTGACCCTAGATCCCATCACATACCTCTTCATAGTGGATGCAGAAAGAAGAGCCCCTTTAGACAGGTGCAGCACTCAAGACTTCCGGGATCCCCTCCACCTCTAACTTTTAAATGTGAGTAGAGTTTAAAGCACACTGTGCTGTAGATTGATTCTAGTGAGAATTTCAAATAACTCACAGATAAGCTGTTGCTGCCAATCGGTGGTAAGTGATAAGTAGGATACTTATCACTGAAGTTCCCAGTGATATCTCTAAGGTCTTGGAAAACTACCAGGCACTTAGTAGGGACTCAATAAATAATTGTGGAATGAAAGAAAGTTCTGTATGGTATCTTCTTCCATTATCATAGACTGGGATGAGGAGCTTTGGGTCTTTAAAAAAAAGTGTTATATACCATTTGACTAGAGTGTTAGAAAGTTTCAGGCTTGGCAGGGGATCAAAAGCCTTACTAAGAATCATGCTTGCCAGCTGAAGTTTGCAGTCCCAGCACCCTCGGAAACTGAGGCAGGAAGATGGAAAATATGAGCTCAACTGGACAACTTAGCAACACAGTGAGATGCTATCACCAAATGAAAAATTGGCTGGAGAAGTAGCTCAGTGGAAAGCCTCTGACCACAGACAAGCAAAACCTTTATGCAGTAGTGCCTTGATTTCACTTGAAAGCAAGAAGTGGAAATGAGTAACTTTTAAAAGTATTCCTGCAGGGAATTCTGCACCTCAAGGTACCAGAACGTAGTTTGGCTTGTCTAGTACAGTAATTTGTTTATCCTTTAGTTATATAACAGAGAAACAAAAGAGAAGATTTGAGATTTATGGGTGACTTGACGTCCTGTGATTTCCTTTCTCACAAATGTGTGCCAAGAGAGGAACTATAGAGTTGAAGTGTAGCCCATGGGAACCTGCTTATCCTACAGAGCAATAAAGGTCAACTTCAGCGGAGTAAATGGAGTCCAGACCGGACTAATAGAAATGGAAAAAATAATTTAAGTTAAGGCGGGAAGTCACTCACAGATTTTGACTAAAGTCTTTGGGAAAAATTGACTAAGAAGAACACAGAGAACACGCTGTCCAATTGTAATGTAGCATTCTATGTATAAGTGCAGTTGTCAAAGTTTGGTACTCCTTTATGGGAAGTATTACAAAGAAACTGTTATGGAGCTTTTCCTCTAAGGTAGCAAATTTTACTTTATCTTCTGTGTGTGGTAGCTAGGCAGAGCAAATTAAAGATGAAATTATAACCAACCATTAAAAGAGAGATTTGGGTGCACTTAAATATCATACACTTAACAACAGAATTCTGAATGATCAGGATTTTTCTTGGGAGGAGGATTGACCCAAATTCTTAATGGACTTCAAGATGAATCTAAGTTGTGCATCTTAAGCAATTACAGTGTCTTACTTCATATGTAGAATTAGGTTCTAAGTAAATAGAATTTAGTGTGACTGTGGATTCAAACCCTGGCTCTACCTCTTATTAGCTTTACTTAATTAGTTTTTCTCCTTATTTAACTTAAACTTCAGGTTACTCATCCTATAAAATTAGGGTGATGACATTAGTATAACGATTGAATAATGCACATTATGTTTGGGACAAAGCCTGGCATATACTCAGAGCTTAATGTAATTATTAATACTATGTCTACTTTCTGTTCCCAAAACAACAAGGGCTTTTCCAAAGGTTAGCTTGTCTATATTTTTATGGAAATGTTCTAAAGGAGACAATTAAACTGGATAAATAATACCTTGAAAAATTTGAATACTCTTTTAGATGCTGGAATTCAAAAGTTGGTCTGCATTTTACTTGTGTTTAGAGATAACTGCCTGGTTGGAAAAAGAAAAATTTCAATGTGGTCTACTGTTGGGATAGTGGCATGGTTACTGTTGAGAACTTTTGGCCAGGTCTATATTAGAAATTAAGAGCAAAGAGCCAGCCAGGTGATATGAAACATTTGGCCAGAGGGGAGGCTATAGCAGAGCTTTGGGTTGCAAAGATGAAATAGAGGAGAACGTTGTTGTTAAGAACAGGACAAAGAAAAAATGAACCGAAGCCTTTCATCTGAAGATAAGAGTATATTTGAATTGCAGGAGATCTGTTTAGTCTTGCCGTGCATTGTTAAAAGTTAATGGGGAGCAAGGACTGTGATTGTAATAGTTCTTTTAATATGATCTTCGTGTCATTTTTAGATATGTATGTAATCAGGTTAGTTTGTGAAAATATTGTGTTTTAACCTTGAATTTTGATCACCCTTTGAATATTTTGCTTTTGGTGCAGGAATGAGTGCAAAAATAACTGTATATATGTATTGTCATATTAATGTAAATCTGAATAGACCAAGACATGTTCTTTTCATAAATCTGCCATTAGAGATTATAGTTTAAGGAAATGTGTATGGTTATCAAGTTGCCCAAGGGTGGATTGTGGTGGTTTGACAACTGGTGGTCAACTTGTGACACCCAACTGAACTGAGCCAGCGTGGTGCTGGGCATGGGAGGCCCACCTGAGGATTGTTGCCCACAGCGTAAGAGGCAAAACTGGAGAGAAAGTTTAGAGGCTATTAGGGAAGCTGTAGAGAGCTGTTGGTTTTCCTGGAGGAGCTTGTCATGCTGGCTTTTCCTGATGAACTTGGTTGTTCTCATTGTCGAAGGAGCTTGGGACCTCATTGTCACTGAGAATGGCCATGGTTCACTTTGGGGGAGCTCTGGTCCTCATTTTGAGCATAGCTTCTTGGCCCTGAGGGAGAAGATGGTGCATTGCTCAGTCTCCTGGAGAAGCTTGTCATGTTGGCTTTCCTGATGGAAACTCGGCTGTTCTCATTATCATAGGAGCTTGGGACCTCGCTGTTGTTGAGGATGGCTGTGGTACTTTCCGGGGGAGCTCTGGTTCTTACTTTGAGTGTTGCTTCCTGGCTCCAGTGCAGATCCCTCAGCCTGCTGGCACAGAGCCTTCATCCCACTGGTACAGACTTTCTAGTTTCCACCACTGACCACTGGGCCTTCCCAATGCAGATCTGTGAAACAGGTCTGCATGAAATATTGTCCTGGGTTTTAGGCCTCCAGCTGGACTTGTGGGAGGCATTGTTATGGGCTCTAGGCCTTTAGCTGGACTCATGCAGGACATTTCCATGGGATCTAAGCCCTCAGCTATATTCTTTGGTCTTTAGTGTGTGGACAGATTTACTGCACTCTCTTTGTATATGATTCTTTGAGTGACTATTATAAATAATCTTATAAACTATCTGACCTGTAGTATTGTTTCCCATGGTAAACCCCTGACTACAACAGCAGGGAAGGGCAAACTGGGTTAGGGTTGGTTAGTTTGAGTGAGCTCAACAGACCCTGGGGCTGCAGATCCGTCATCTCTAATTGTTGGGTGTCTGGTCCTAAGTTGAACAGGGCAGATGGGTAGTGGTCCAGCGTGTGAGCGCTCATAAAAAAGGAAAGTTGGATGGACTCTGGTTGGTTTGTATTTATGTAGGAGAGTTTTTCACTGTCTCAAGCAACTGGTTAATTCTGGGAGAAGCATTCTGTCTAGGGACAACAAGGCCTCAATTTTCAATATATTAGAACATAGAGAATGAAGGACATCATCAATGCGAGGGAAAATTAGAATACAAGGCAATTAGTAATTTTTATGGTGGGATAAATATTGACTGCCAAGTAGGAAAGAGTGATAGATAAGAACCTCAGTTCAAGTGTTAGAGAAAATACTGCTTTCTGACTCAAGGGTGCAGAAACTAATACTGAAAAAAAGAAAAGAAACAAAAATCTGGAGGACAGATCTTCTCTTCCACTCTTCTTCAAGGTTCAGTGTAAGCCCCATGCCAGAGGGCTGGAGGAAGAAATTAAAGTCTGGCAGTAAATGTATTAACCCAAAGGCTGAGTGTAGATTTTACCTTTAGGAGAGAGAATATCTTTTCTTTCTCAGTATTCAGTTGTTTTCTAATTAGTCTGCAAGAGTTAGGAAAAATATATACATAAGCCCACGTATCATCAAGCATAAAAATGTAGTGTCTTTTGTCTCTGAGGTATTGTACAAGGATGCTAGGGTTTTTGCTCCTTAGTGAATGCTGTCTCATTAGAAGAAGGAAAATATAGCAGAAAAAAAGTCAAAGAAAAACATCTTTTGTGTTGCACAGGAGCTCTAATTATTGTTCATTATATTCTGTGATGACAAAGTTGAGGCCTGCAGACAAGAGCCTGTGGTCAGTCACCTAGAGATGACATAAGCATTCCTTACTTCTGCTCAACAGCTATGAATGAGGGCTAGGGACACAGCTCAGTGGTACAGTGCCTGGCTGGCAAGCTCAAGGTCCTGAATTTGAATTCCAGTACCAAAGAATAACAACAAAACAAACCCCAAATATCAAACAAATGTGTACATATTCTGTACCAATCACTGCATGAGCAATAAATGAACTGGGTAAGGACCAATCTTTACCAAGTTAAGGTTTTAATCAGCAGAAGACAGTAACCAAAGGCCAAGCAGGATAATTTCAGAATGAGATAAATATTTTGAGGAAAATGAACAGAATGAAAAAAAAAAAACCAACAACAAAAGAGATACATAGGGAAAGAGGCCATTTTAGCAGGAGGTATCCAGGGAAGCTGGCTCTGAGGAATGACTGTTTGATATGAGGAAGGATAAAGGGAATCAGCTAAGGGAAGAGCAGGGGAGAGCTATACTCCAGGCTGGAAGAATGGCAGGTAGAAGACCCAGGGCGAGGAAGGGGCTGCTCTGCTCCAGCTGGTCAAGGAAGGTGCAGCAGCTTAAGAGAGAGAGAGAGAGAGAGAGAGAGAGAGAGAGAGATACAGAGAGAGAGACAGAGAGAGAAAAGAGAGAGAGAGGAAGAGAGAGAGAGAGAAAGGAAGAGAAAGAGAGAGAAAGGAACAGAAGAGAGAGAGAAAGAGAGAGAGGGAGAGAGAGGCATATGAGTTCCAGTCATTCCTGCAGCTTGACAAGCTACCTCACAACTCTGTAACTTAGACAACTGCTTCATGGTGTCCCAGATTCTGTGAAGCAGGAAGCAGGGAGGGCTTGGCTGGGCAATTCATTTGGTATTGCAGACATTGCTTGGCACTGAGCTCGGTATTTGTCTGGTCAGAAGGATGCAAGAAAGCTTCATTCCCCTGGGCTGGCACCTGGGTGATGTGATGGTTAATTTTTGTGGTGATTTGGCTGGGTCACAGTGCCCAGGCATTTGCTCAAACATCATCTTTAGTGTTTCTATGAAGGTGTGCTTTGGATGAAATTATCATTTAAATTGATGGGCTTTAAATAAAGCAGATCCTCTTCCACAATGTAGGTGGGCCATCCCCAATGGGTTGAAAGTTTTAACAGAACAAAGAAGGACCTCCTCACAAGAAATTCTGCCTGCCAAGGGCCTTGGGGCTTGACTTGAAGCACTGGCTTTTCCTTTATCTCCAGACTGCTGGCCAGCCTACAAGTTATGCCTTTCCAGCTTCCATAATTGTGTACACCAATTCCTTCAAATAAGTCTTCCCTTCTATATCAACATCATGTTGGTCCATTTCCCTGGAGTAGTCTGGCTAACACAACTGGGACAACTAGAAGACTAGACTATCAACAGGAAGCCTGCAGGGGGCCTCTCCATGCGACTTCATTCCTCCTGCCTTGGCTTCTTCCCTTCCTGGAGACTCATGGTCACAGGTGAAGTTTTCCATCATAGAGGGCAGAAACTGTGTTACTTTTTTGTGACATAACTGGGGAAGCCAACTGCCACCCCCTCTATCATATTCCATTGGTGAAAACATTCATAAGCCTGTCTAGGTTCAGCAGCAGTACTAAATAATCTGGGGACAGTATTTTGTAACTGCCATGGTTAGACTGAGCAGGTCCTGTGAGACATAGTGAATGCACACACACACACACACACACACACACACACACACACACACACACACAATGAGGCTGTGGAGGGTCTATACTGCCAGCTTCCACATTCCAGTTACAGAGATAGTTAGTTGGAGAGTGTGGGTTTTGCTATTTACCATTTTCTGTGTCCTAATTCTTCACTGTTGATGTAGTTTGTCTCTCCTCCTCAAAGCAAAGCAAAGCAAAACAAACAAACAAGCAACAACAACAAAAAAACAAAGAAGCTGGCCTACCCTTTGCAAACAGCTTCTCCGTAGGTGGAGGGATCAGGAAACAAGAGGACTGAGAACTGTCTTTCTCCTCTCCATGTATCAATCAGCAAATCCTACGGCATATAAGTGGGGGCGATCAGGATTGTCCTGGTGGGAAGGTGATTCTCAGCGAGGCAGGAGGAGCATCTGTGCTGGCAAAGGTCTTAGTTGTTAAGGACACTGCAGAATGGACAGTCTTCTAATCTCTGGGAAGCAAATGGCAATGCCCCACCTCTAGTTAGCAGGACAATGAAGACCGACCTTGGAGTGTAGTGAGCGGAATGCCTCTCTGGTGGAGAAATCACACTATCCCCCACTAATAGTCATAAACTCAGAGTGGGCTCTACCACTTCTCCTCCCCAACTAGCTGGAAAACAAGATATCCCTCTTCAGCATAACCTTCTTTCTACCAAATAGGAGAGACTATTCCTTGTATTCATAGCCAGATCTAACCTTGCTGCCAGTTCACCCAACTAACTATTTCAACAGTATTATTGTACTGCAGAGTTGTGAAAAGATGTGAAATACAGTCAGAATCCTGCCAAGTAACTTCTTTCTTTGTCAGTTTACCAAGAACAATGCTTTCATGATTTCATTATAGTTTCCCAAGAAAGATGTTTAGTGTGACCAAACTGAGACTTTCAGGTAAGCCAGGCTTTGTGTTCCTGCGTTATGAAATGCATGAAGTGAAGAGAGAGTATTTCATCCTCCTTCCAGCAGGACAGAGCCCTGAATGGATAACAAAGGAAAAACTGCTCAAAGCCCTGTGTGATTGATTTTAAAGACAGGAAAGTGAATACCAATGAAAAAGCTTGGGTATTTTTTTGTCAAATAAAAACCTTCTAAGCTTTCTTTCTTTGCCATTTTTCATAAATTTACTAAATTGTGGAACAGCACTGATGAATAATTCTCTAATTAACACTCACAGTCATGCCATTTGGAAAAGAAAAGAGGCTGAGGGACCTTGTGAGTGAATTGTAGGCAGTGCGGTCATTTGTCCCCTAATAATACTTGAAACATAGATATTTTTGAGGCAAGAAAATAAAGTACCACTGAGTAATGTACTGGTGCTTTCTATTGTGATTGGCTAAGGGTATACAGGTAGTTATTGTATATATTTCAGGTATAAAACATGATGTTTTGATATACATATATACAGTGAAATGATCACTGAAGTCAAGCAAATTAAAATACCATCACAGGTACCTGTTTGTGTGTGTGTGTAGAAAATGTACCTAAAATCTACTCTCTTTGCTAATTTTCAGCACATGATGTTATCAACCATAGTCCTCATGCTGTGTATTACATTTGTAGACTTACACAGTGGATTTGAAATAAATACTTTAAAATATGAGGCTCATAGAAATGTATCAGACTACGGCCAGTCTGATGATGAAAATCCTTTCTGCATCTTTTCATCACAGGTGATTTACACTCACAGCTCTGGCAGTTTGAGGCACATTTGAAGCACATTAGATCGTCAGTATCCTCCTCATCCTCCCATGATTTTACTCGTTTACACATTCTCAGTGCCAGGGTCCCAAACACTCCTGCCACTGTCTCATTTCCCTTTTCACTGAATTGAGGTTCACCCTGGAGATCTGTGGATAAAATGCAGAGGTGTTAAGTTTGTAGTGCAGTACCACTTTAATAGGGCACTAACCCTTCGCTCAGAGGCAAACTTGTAACACTGAATAAGGCCTTTATCTCTGGTCTGTGAGATCTCTGATTTCTCAGATCATTCTGAAATCATAATATTTACTTCCATTTTCCTAAGCTAATCCTTTGTGTTAGAGGGCAGATGTGTTATCTCTGAGTTCCTGGTATCCAAGAAGTAAGATAATAGTCACATCTCCAGGGAAATGTAAGTTGAACTTGAGACTGTCTAATTACTAGAAACCTTGTTTAACATGTTTGTTATGGAAAATTATATTTACTTACTATATGTTTGTTTGTAGAAAATTACATCCGTTAGAGTATTTGTTGTAAAAAGTAAGGTTTATTTACCCAGCTGTGAATGCACTGCAGTGCTATGATGAAAGCATTCCTCGGTAACTCTCCCCGTATTTGTGATAGGCATTAATTTCATTCAGTTTGTATTTACTGCACACCTAATTTGAGCCAGGCCCTACTTAAGGCCCTGAGGAAATGGCAGTATGTCAGTGTGTATTTTATTGCTGTGTAATAAATAACCGCAAATAACCACAAAGTTTTGGCTTCAAACAACACACATAAATGTCTCATAGCTTTGTGGTCAGAAGTCTACACATGGTTTCTCTGGGTTCTCTGCTTTGGGATCTCTTGTAAGGCCACGGCTCGGGCTGAGCGCTCGTATAAAAATATAACTCATATAAAAATGTGACTGTAGCAAGATCATTTTCTAAGCCTACTTCTGTGGTTGTTGGCTTAATTTAGTTTGTGAAGTACTATCCCTAGGGGCTCAGTCCTGAGCTGCTTGTGCTCCAGAACCCTTAGTCCTTGCCACTTGGGTTTGCCTGCCATGGCAACTTCATCAAAGCCAGCAAGAGACAGTCTGATAGCAAGACCAAAGGCTCGCTGTTCTGTAGCGTAATCACGGAAATGGGGTCCCGTGACCTTTCTCTATTGCTCCCTGGCCAGCCCACATTTGACAGGAGGGGAAGCACACAGAACATAAAGACATGAACCCAGGTGCGGATGTCATAAAAGGTCCCTTAGATTCTGCCCGCCACAAGGAGTGAACAAAACAGTTGCCCGCCACTTTTAGGTAGCGAGCATCCTAGCACAATTCAGAAAAGGTCAGGATAATTTGTCTGTGCTGGACTTTCCATAGGCCAGTTTGAAAAAAAATGTTTTTGTGTTTCTAACAGATTCACTGCTAAACACCACATGAAGCATCATTCGTTTTAAAATTAATCAACAGGTATAGTCCTGCCCTAAAATTCTCAGGGTATTTATAGCTAAAGTGTGGAACTAAAAAAATATATGTAAAAAATATGTGAACATCTCTGTGTGATCACTTTCTGAGCTTCCAGTCAATGAAGCTGACCTTTTCCCTTACAAATACATTAATTTTTGATTTCATATTTTTTTTCTTGCCCAGAGAAGGAAGTTTTATTATCCTGATTCCATTAATGGTAAACTCTTTAGGACATAAATCCTGTTTCCTTAGATTCTAGGAATATCAGAGAATATATAAACAGAGAATATATAAACAGCAGAGAATATATAAACTCCAGGGAATGAAGGTAAATTTTTTTTTAATTCATAGAATAGTAGCATTGGATGAAACTATAATTCAGGGAGGTGGAAGAAGTGTACAGATTCACCTCACTCACTCACAGACAGCCAGCACTGGCGCTTAATCCTCCCAGGGCCCAGGTCACCTCTTTCCCCACCAGTGTCCTTAGAGAACATTTAGAATGCATTCTTTTACCAATTTGCCTGATTTTTATCTCTTGACTCTAGGGAATAGTTATGCTTTTTTTTCATTTACGAGAGAGTGGTTGAACCTGAACAATCCCTACCACCCCAAAACTATTTGATTCTTTTTCTGTTCCAGTTGGAATGGTAATGCATTATCTGGTGCTTAGGCATTTAAATAGTATTATCTATTTTCTTAATATTTCTACGGATTCTGACGTGGCCCATTCTATTCAGTTTCTTGAGGTCTGAGACTGTGTTTTGGTCATTTCTGTAATTCTAGAAGGTACACAACAGGGCCTTTTCTGGTGAGTACACCTTTCAGGGCAGTTGTACTTTTTCCTTGGAAAATATGGACCTAGAATTTTTATAAGATTCATTCAGCCATTATTACAGGACCTAATTTGTCTATAACCTTTCTCATACATTAATCAAGTTCTCTACTTTTATTAGTTAATTTTGTTCCTTGGAACAAATTCTTCCTAATTAGAAAATGTCCCTAAATTTTAAAACAATAACATGACAAGTAAATAAAAGCAGTTAATTTGCAATGTCCGCTTCAACAAAGCATCCCATAGTATTTCAAAAATAATCTCCAGCTTTTCCGTTCTTTTCTCTCCTGATTCTTCCTTGAATGCTATTACTTGGCTCAGTTCATAGAGGACAAAACACATTTATGGTGTGTAGATGATGCCCATTTCTCAAAAATGTTCTGCAATTTCCAACAAACAGCGCTTCTTAGAAGACAGAGAAAAGACTTTTTCCATGGAGCTTAGGTCCCAAGCAATGGTTTCTTCACACTGTTTCATACTGAACAGCAGCCATTAAATATACCTTTATCAAACAAGCTTTGTTATTGGCAAGGAGGACGAGTGCGAAGTGTCATTTAACAATTACTTACTAGGCACCGTTCAGTGACCGGGCCGTTACACCATCTCACTAGTAATCCAAACCAGTTATTTTATATGGCCCTTATTCTTTATTGTTTGATCTAAGAGACCCAGAGTCTGATAGCAGTAGCTGGGGGACCCCGGAGTACCCAAACTTATGAAAAGGTACATTTCTGCCCTTGTGTTTCTTGACTTCATTCTTCTAGCTGTCTCTCTATGGATGTCACCACCTCTTAAATTCATAAAATGAAACTTCTATTAAAGATACCAAAATGTGAATATAGTAAGATGAGACATTTGACACAGAAGAATGAGAAGTAATAAAGCCTAGAAAAAACCATCAACTCATATATCATATCTGCTTTGTTAAAAAAACCTTTTTTTGTGATTGCCAAATATCACATTTTCTATCCAATAAAAGTACCTTATTGGACACCTATGTACCATGAAACTGCTCCTTTTAGGGTCAGGCTTTTCACTATTCACTTATTAATTACTAGGGGGAGGGACCTAGCTTTTTCAAAAAACTCTAATGTATACATTAGTATTCTGTGATTCTGAGATACCCACTCTTCCTAGCCCATTTCTGTTAAAACAGTGTATACCAACCATTTATTGGGGAATTAGTAAGTATATTTTGGGGATATGTTTTATGACAAGGGTCAAAAACTATGCTTTTAAAATTGACAGTCTTTAGAAATATCCTATGTGGCAAGACAATGTTATTACTAAATTTGGTGAGTAGTTGAAGTGAAGGTTTTTGGGACCAAAAAACCCCAACTGACATCCCTAATTTAAAGGTAGAGAGGCTTATTTTGGCCCATTAGTTCAGAAATTCCAGCCCATGATCAGCCAGCTCCAGGGCAGAAACAGCATGGGGAGGGGCATGGCAGAAGGAAACCACTCACCATATGGCATCTTTGAAATAGGGGAAGACCCAGAGAGGGAAAAATCATAGATAGTCCCCAAGGTTATGACTCCATGACCCAGATAGACACACCCCAAATTGTCTTCTGCTAATCTCCTAGAACTCTCTCAAGCCAAGCAAGTTGACAGTCAAGATTAAATATCACAAGTGGTGATGGTTTAAGTCTCCCAATTTTTCCTCCCTTTTGTAAAAAAATAATAACAGGCTAAACTAAAGCTTGTACTCTCAGCATGGCAAGACAAATAACATCCAAACTTCAGAAGACCTGAAAGTACAAAAATAAACACTAAATACCAGCCTGTCTTCCTCCTGCTGTGGCTCTTGTGAAGTACAAGAACAGTCCCTGAAAAATTGCACGGAAAAGAGAACTAGCAGCAGGCTTGATACTGACCATCATGATAAAGTCCACCACAACAGTGAAAATGCTGAGCAAAAGCAAAGTGGTCTAGGAAAATGACAGGAGGGAGGAACTGAAAATTGCATATAGTGCATCAAGAGGCAATCAAGGAGAGGTATTATTTGAGGAGAAAAGTTTAAAAGAGGCACTCCTTGAAAGCCACAGGCTGAAGAGAGAGAGATAAAAGCAGGAGAATACAATTGCTCTTCTACAAGCCAAAAGAAAGCAAAAAACAAATATCTCAGCCTACAACTGTCTCAAAAAAAGAGAAAACCAGCCGTAATTCCCTACTGTGATAGGAGAGACCACTCTTGAACTAGAAATCTCTTAAAGCACTCCAACCTGCAGCCCTGTACATAGAAATGCAGAGGAACAAATAGCCTTCAACTGTATATAACTATCATAAAAATGTAAAAGAAAGTAAGAATCAAATTAATTCAGCTCATGAAAATGCCACTCGCTAAATGAAATTGAATGAAATATTCTAAAGCAGAATACAGGAGAATACAGAAGTCTAAACTAATTAATAAATGAAAAGTAGACACTTGTGATGGTTGAATAGAAGAGGAGTCATGTTGGAATTACTCAGAGAAAATCATCAGAAAATAGAGGTAACTGGAAGAAAAGGAGGGACATGCATCAGATTTTAAATCTGAAATAAGAGACTTTCAGATCAAACTAAATATAGGCATAAGAAGGCATACTTCACAGAATGGTGAAGGTAGGGAGTGGAACAGCGCCACCCTTCCTGCTCTTCTTCCAGTGATGTGACACTGTGTGGGAGCAGGATGTGGGTTTAAGTATCCTTGGGCCACAGCGGGGCAATGCATGGGAGGTCAGTATTCTCAATGCCCTGATCCCAGTGTAGTGAGAGGACAGACATGTAGCATGAGAGAAGAGAGTCAATGAAGAAGAGAGGAGCCTGTACAAGTGTTAGGAGGGGCTAACTGTCCATGGGACTGGGAGCAGCCTCAGGCTGTCTCTCTCTGCAGTGCCACAGCAACTGGAAGAGCAATGCAGAGACACACAGGGTAAGGAGGCCTGGGCAGTCACTAAAGGACATAAGAAAGTTGCTGGCTGAAGATTCTGGCCTCAGAACCCACATATGGAGGTCAAGATCAGCCCTGCACCCAGTACTCATCCTACTACAGACTTGGCAGGGTTACCCAGCACAGATCTGGGCTCTGCCTGGGACACTACCATGGAACTGAGGGCACCATGGGAACTGAGGGAACTTTATTGTTTGTTTGCTTTTGCTGTTTGCCTGTTTTGATTTTCTTTTTTGTTGTTGTTTAGGATTTTACATTTATTGTTTTTTTGTTTGTCTTTTTTCTCTTTCCTCAACTCTCTTTCTTGATTTTATTCATATTTTCATGTGAGTAAACATTGTCTCTAATCTTTCTGGTTTGCTCAGTACTTTTTGCTTTCTCCTCATTCTTTCTCTCCTGTCTTCTCCAGCTTCCCAAACCTTGGATGATCATCCTTTGTCCTTCAACCTTGCTTCTACTATATTTCTCTTCAATTACCTCTCTTTTCTTCCATATCCCTCTTAAATTACCCTCTTCCACAGGGTAAAGTCATTCTACTAACAGGAAACTCACAGCACACACATTCCTGGTTTCTGTTAGATTTCATTATAACTGTACGTCTAGCTCCTACAGTTAAAGGTACCAAATTAATAGTTACCACAGTTTGTCAGTTTCTGTGCTGTGCTCAATGCTATTGTGATTGCTAATTATACTACTTTAGCCATGATGTCATACCTGTTGTAATCAATTGTTCTCCCTTGTATCATAACACTGTGACTGTCTGGGTTCATAATCATCACCATAGTCTAGTACCAAAGACTTTGTGCTCAGTCATATACATAGCAACTTCTCATCCCTAATTAAGTGGAAAGGTACGATCTTGGGACAGCCAAAAAAGATAAACAGCCAGCTACATCTAGAAAACATCTCTGAGGAATAGATATTTCCTAGGGAAGTCTTCATTCTAGTAATAAAGATACCTACCATAAGCAATTTACAAGCACTAATGCAAAAAAATTAAAATTTCAGAAAGGTAGAAAATGACAAGATGCAGAAAAAAAATGTAACCCCAGATCTTCAGCCCACCCAAGATAAGCCCAGAGGACAATGAGATAAAGGAAATTAGAGGCCACCCACTTGAATTTTCTGAAATGGTCAGAGCAACAGAAATAAAATAAACAAAAAAGGATGAATGAGGCTATAGAGAAAATCAGATAATCTCTCAAGGAAAAAAATGGTGATCAAAATGAAGGACTAAATCAGTGAATCTAGAGTACACACAGATAAAAAATAAAGGGGCTTAGAAAAATGATGGAAACTATGAATGACCAACATAAGAAAGAAATGGAATTCATGAAACAGATTCAAATAAATATCCAAGAGATTAAAAATTCCTCTGAAAGTATACATGAATAGCAGTGAGTATAGAATACTAAATGTAGATGACAAGATTGTGGTAAAATTCTTAAAAGGAAGATTTCTTAAAAATAGCAAGGTTTTGGTATAGGCATAATACTTCCCTCCAGGAATGGTTAGGGAGTATTGGTTCCATTTCAATTTCATTAAAGAGTTTGAGGAGTACTGGCATTAAATTTTCTCTAAATGTCTTGGAGAATTCAGCAGGGGATCCATCAGGACCTGGGCTTTGCTTTGTTGGTAAGGTTTTAATTACATTTTCAATTTCATTAACTGATATTGGGTTATTCAGAATTTTTATATCTTCTTCATTCAGCTTTGGTAATTAACATGTATCTAGGATCCTGTCTGTTCTGTGTTTTCCATCCCATGCAAGTGAAGATCTTCAAAGTAGGTATTGATGATCTGTATTTTTACAGGATCTGTAGTGATTTCATCCTTTTCATTCCTCAGTGCATGAATTCACTCCAGAAAGAATGGCTATTACCAACTAATCAACCAATAACAAATGCTGGAGAAGCTGCAGGGAAGAAGAAACATTTTTCCACTGTTGGTGGGAGTGTAGACTGGTACAACCACTGTGGAAATCAAAATGAAGATTCCTCAAAAAGCTAGAATTAGAGGTCCCATTCAACTCAGCTATTCCCCTTCTGGGAATCTTCCCAGGAGAATTAAAAACATCATACAACATTGGTGTATGTATACCCATGTTTGTAGCAGCACAATTTGTAAGAGCTAGATCTTGGAAATGACCCAAATGCCATCAACCAAGGGATGGATCGAAAAGATGTGGTATTTTTATACAATGGAATACTACTCAGCCATAAAGAAGGATAAATTGGAGACTTTTATAGGTAAATGGATGCAACTTGAAATCATACTCATAAATGAAATAAATCAGACTCTCATGTGTAAACATTGTATTGTCTCCCGGGTGTGAGAAATTAAAAGAGTAAGTAAGGTCTAAAATGTACAACAGCCCTTGTGAAATTGGAAGCAATTGTTTAAAAGGAAAAGGACCTAGATGGGGAAAGAGGAAAGAAAGGAAGGGAAAAGGTAGAAAAAATGCAAAGTAGTTCTACTATTAGTGTCTCTTAGTTCACTGAAAAGGAAGGTTTGTGCTAATATCAAGTGGAGAAATTTTATGTAACTACTTTGAAGATGACAGTATGCAATGTATTAACTATTGTTACTCTCCCACTATCTTGTTATAAAATTTTGCTTTACCATTTTTCTATTAAAAAATAGCAAGGGACCATGCGAAATCAATCTAACACCTGCTAGGTAATGTAAAGAAGAAAAAAATAGGCTTGATTAGAGTCAATGAAAATGCAGGAGGCAGCACAAATGATATAAAGAACCTTATATTAGAGAAATAATGGCAAAAAACTTCCCAAGTATGGAAAAAGAAATTGACATACAGAAAAATGAGGCATATAGAAATCCAAGTCACTATGATCAGAAACAATCTACACCAAAGCATACAATAACCAAGATTCCAGAAATTCAGCTGGAATCATGGTTGGACAATATGAAAAAGCATTTAGAGGAAAGACATTATCTATAAAGGGAAATTCATCAGAATCACAGAAGACTTTGAGACACAAACCCTTAAGTCAAAGAGAGCTTGGAACAAAGTATTTCAAGTTCTAAAGGAAAGCAGTGTCTAACCTGGATTAATGTACCCTACAAAAGTATCTTTCAAAATCAGTAGGGAAATAAAACTCTTCCATGATACAGAACAACTAAAGAAATTCATGAGCACCAAACCAGCTCTTCGAAACATTCTGAAAGAGTATTTAGAAAGAGATAATGAAGACTATAGTTCCTAAAAACCCAACAGAATAAATCCACCAGGCAAGGCAAGCAATTAAAGAGAGGAAACACAAGGAACCAACAATAGAACCATAACATGGCAAGGATAAGCCAATACATATCATTTATAACCATCAATGTAAATGGTCTCCATTCACTAAACAAAAAAACCAGATTGGCAGAATGAATCAAGAAACAAAATCCAACAATATGCTGCATACAAGAAACACATTAAATTAAAAAAATTATAGGCTGAAAGTAAAAAGTTGGAAAAAAATATTGATGCAACCTTGAAAAAAAACAGAGATAGCTATTCTTTTTGCAGACAAAGTGAATTTCAAGTCAAGACTAATCAAGAGAGATAAAGAAGGTTACTATATAAAGAGAACATTCAAAGATGGGAGAGAATCATATTTATGATGGGCTCCTTTATGGGTGATTTATTTCTTTTCTCTAATAGCTATTAGAGATAACAACCTATTCTTGTGTTGAATTTCTGGAATTTTGACTATTATAAGCCTCGATGTAGATTGTTTTGATCATCACTAATTGGAGTTCTCTATGCCTCATTTACTGTATGTTAAATTCTTTCCCCATGTTTTGGAAGATTTCTGCATTTACTTCTGTGAACAGTTTTTTTAAAATGTGATTTGCACTGTCTCATGCTTTTTCACTGACTCCCATAAAACTTATGTTATTTTCCTTTACATCATCATTTGCAGCTGATGGATTGATTTCTCATGGTGTATTTTTTAAGAAATCTTTCTTTTCATGATTGCTAACCACAATCCTGTCTTTTACATTTGATATTTTGCCCTCACATTAGCTCATTCTACTGCTTTTACTTTAAGTGTAATTATTAACCTTCTGGATATCTGTTTGAATTTGTTTCATGGATTCTATTTCTTAATTATATTGGGTGTTCATGGTTTCTATTATTTTCCTAAATTCATCTACTTTTTAAATTTCTTTATCTGCATCTACTCTAGAATCTCTAAGTATATCTTTCATTATGGTCACTATCTCTGTAGTTATCTGACAAATTATTTCTGATTAAATTTTTTGAGCTTCATTCATCTGCTTTGTCCCTTCAGAGAGTCCAGGTGAAGGGATGGCTTTCAGAGTATTCCACCTCATTGTCCCCTGGGTTTGCCTTTGGTGCACTGGATGTCAGGGGTTGCATCTTATTTGCCATTTCCTTTCCTTTCTTTTTTTTTAGTTTAATTCCTTGGTTGATGCTTGTAAATTACCTATGATGGGTTGCTTTATTGCTAGTATTTAGAACCATTAGGAAGTGATTACTTCTCAGAGTTGTTTTCTAGGTGCAGCTGACTTTTGGGTTTTGAGTCTGTTGCAAGATGCTATCTTTTCAACTTATTGGAGATGAGAAGTTGCTCTCTACTTGGCCCCACATTTAATTCTTTGGCCCTGGCTTATAGAATTTTTTAAAAGAGTGTTAGGCATTCTCAGTCATGGTATACAAGGAAGAACAACTGATTAGAAAAATTATCTCATTTTGGTTCAATGGTACAAATCAGCAATAACAACAGCATGAAATTCAGCATAGAAAATGACACACTGAGGTGACTTTTTTAATTTTTTATTTTAAATAGCATAATAAAAAAAGCAATAGCAAAATACCAACAACATAAGCAAAAATAAAACAAAGCAAAAACAATAAAAATGATACAGGGATTTTGGAACAAAATGATAGGAATTAACAGTGGCTGTTATATTACATATTCTTATCCTCAACAAATTACTTATATTACCAGATGTAAGAATGAAAGATTGATCAAACAATTAAAGAGAATAAAAAATAAAACAAAAGAAAATTAGAAATGATACAGGGTTTCACTAGACAAAATGGTAGGAATTCATCATTGGTTGTTATATTGCATATTGTCTTCAGATTAATTGTTCACATTAGCAGATGTAAACATGCAAAATTGCTGAAAAAGAAAAAACAACTCAGGCATTAAGTTTTGCTTTCAATAAACCACTAAACTTCAGCAGTATAGTTATCCCAGCTATCCTTATATAAAATATATATATATTTCCCCTTCCTTCTTCTTTTCTCTTTTCCCTAATTCCAGTTCTTCCTTCCTTTGAGCAATTTCTTTCCCTTTCATAATATCTATTGTATGTTCTAGGTTTTATTTACTCTTTTAGGCTCCTACAGTGGGGAGACAATATGATGTTTACACATATGGGTCTGATTTACTTCGATTATGAGTATGGTGTCTAGTTGCATCCATTTACCATTTAAAAGCCTCGAGTTTATGCTTTCTTATAGCTGAGTAGAACTCCATTGTATAAAAATACCACATCTTTTTTATCCATTCCTCAGTTGATGAGTTGATGGGAATTTGGGTTGTTTCCAAGATTTAGCTTTAACAAATTGTACTGCTATAAATATGAGTGCTTGTATATTGCTGTGGTATGATGTTTTTAATTCTTTTGGGAAAATAACCAGAAGGGGAATAACTGGGTTAAGTGGGACTTCTAATCCTAGATTTATAAGGAATTTCCACACTGATTTCCTTAGTGATTTCACCAATCCACACTCCCACCAGCAGTGGAGAAGTGTTTCTTTTTCCCTACAGCCTCTCTAGCATTTGTTATTGGTTGATTTCTTAATGATAGTCATTTTTTGTGGGGTGAGATGGAATCTCAGTGTTGTTTTAAATTGCATTTGTCAAATGACCAATGATGTTGAACATTTATTTCCCATTAGTATTTCTCCTTCTGAGAAGTGTACATTCATCTCAGATGCCCATTTTTGGATTGGGTCTTTAAATTTTGGGGACCTGATTTTTCTTAATTCTTTACATGATCTAGATAGAAGTCCTTTGTCTGAGGGACAGTTGGCTAAAATTTTTTCCCACTCTGGGTTTTCTTTTTACTCTGTTGGTGATTTCTCTATATGTGCAAAATCTTTTCAGTAAGATGAAATCCTAGTTATTGATTCTTTGAAGTATTTCCCATGCAGTTTGGTTTTTGTTCATGAACTCTCTGCCTACCCCTATGTCTTCCAAGATTTTTATTTACTTTGTCTTCTGGCAGATTTAGTGTTTATGTTTTAATATTTAGATCTTTGATCCACTTTGACTTTAGTTTAGAGCATGGTGATAGGCATGGATCTAGTTTTAGTCTTCAGCATGTGGAAAGCCATTTATTAAAGAGGTTATCTGTCTTCCAGTGAACATATTTGGCCCCTTTGTCAAAGATAAGGTGGCTGAGTGTGTTTGTGATTGTGGCTATATCTTCCAGTCTGTTCCATTGACCCTCAGATCTCTTTTTTTGCCAGTACCATGCTGATTTTTATCACAGTAGCTTTGTAGTATATTTCAAGTCAGGGAATGTGATGCCTCCTGCCTTGTTTTTGTTTCTCAGGATTGCTTTTGCTATTCTAGGCCTCTTCTGGTTCCAGATCAATTTTAGCAATGTTTTCTCTAGATCTGTGAAGTATACTAATGATATGTTAATTGCAATTGCATTGAATCTGTACAACAATATGGGGAATATGGCCATTTTCACAATGTTCATTCTTCCTGTCCATGAGCAAGGAATATCTTTCTATTTTCTGAGGTCCTCTTTGATATCTTTTTTCAGAGTACTGTAATTTTCACTGTATAGATCTTTTACTTTCCTTGTTAGATTGATTCCTAAGTATTTCATTTTTAAAGAAACTATTATGAAAGTTGTGGTTTCCCTAATTTCTCTTTGTATGTCTTGTGTATAGGAATGCTATTGATTTTTGAGTGTTGGCTTTGTATTCAGCTATGCTACTGAATTTGCTTATTAAATCTATAAGCCTTTTGGTGGAGTTTTTGGGGTGTTCTATGTAGAATGTCATGTCATCTTTGAATAATGATAATTTCCCTTCTTCCTTTACTGTTCTTATTCCTTTTATTTCTTTCTCTAGTGAAATTGCTCTGGCTAATACTTACAGAATTATGTTGAATAAGAGTGGAGACACTGGACATTCTTGTTCCTGATTTTCAAGAGAAATATTTCAATTGTTGTCCATTTAGTATGATGTAGGCCATTGATTTGTCATTGATGGCTTTTATCAGATTGAGGTAAATACCATCAATTCCTATTTTCTGTAGGGTTTTTATCATGAATGAATGTTGGACTTTATCAAAAGCTTTTTCTGCATCTATTGAGCTGATCATGTGATTTTCATCATTGGCTCTGCTGATATGGTGTATTACCTTGATTATTTGTGTATATTGAACCATCCCTGCATTTCTGGACTGAATCCCCCTTGGTCATGGTGTATACTCCTTTTGATGATTTATTGCATTCTGTTTGCTAGTATTTTATTGAGAATTTTTGCATCTATATTCATTAGGGAGATTGGCCTGTAGTTCTCTTTTTTGGTTGGATCTTTCTCTGCTTTTGGTAACCAAATAATACTTTCCTCCTGGAGTGAGTTAGAGAGAATTCCTTCCCTTTCAATTTCTTTAAAGAGTTTGAGAAGAATTGGCATTAAATCTTCACTAAATTTCTTGTAGAATTCAGCAGTGAGTCCATGAGGACCTGGGTTTTTCTTCATTGTTTTTTTTTTTATTACATTTTCAATTTTACTGGCTGATATTGAGTTATTCAGGATTTTTATATCTCCTTCATTCAGCTTTGTTAATTTATATGTATCTTGGAATATGTCCATTTCTTCTGTGTTTTCTATCCTATGAGAGTAAAGATTTTTAAAGTAGATATTAATGAGCTTCTGAATTTCTATAGAATCTGCAGTGATTTCATCCTTTTCATTCCTTATTGCATGAGTTTCAGTTTTTTCTTTCCTTTTTTGATAAGCTTGTCTAGAGGGATTAGGAATTTTACTTATTCTTTCTAAGAACCAAGTCTTCAACTTATTAATTCTTTGCATTATTTTCTTAGTCTCAATTGCATTAATTTCTCCTTTGATCTTTGTAATTTCTTGCCTTCTTTTTGCTTTGGGCTTGACTTGCTCTTCTTTTTCAAGAAGCTTGAGGTGGGGCTGGGGATTTAGCTTAGCAGCACAGCACCTGCCTGGAAAGTGCAAAGTCGTGAGTTTGATTCCTGGTACTGGAAGAAAAGCAAAAACAAACAAACAAAAAAAAAGAAGCTTGAGGTGCAGCATAAGACTGTTTATTTGTGCTTATTCTGTTTTGCTAATGTGGGAATTCAGAGCTATAAATTTCCCTCTGAGGACTGCTTTCATTGCATCCCACAGGTTCCTGTAAGTTTTGTCTGCATTTTTTTGATTGTGCATATTGTTTAATTTTTTCTTTACTTTCATCTGTGATCCATTGGTTGTTCGGGAGGTCTTATTAAATTTCCATGTGTTTATGGAGATTTTGTGATTCTTTTGTCATTAATTTCCCATTTTATTACACTATAGTGTGATCATACACATGAGATAATTTCAATTCCTTTGCATTTACTTAAGCATGTTCTATGTGGTGGTATGTGGTCTAATTTAGAGAACATCCCATGTGCAGCTGAGAAGAATGTGTATTCTGATGCTGTTGGGTGAAACACTCTGCAAAGTTCTAAGTTTATTTGTTCACAAGTTTGGTTTAATTTTGTTATTTCTTTGCTGATTTTTTTGTCTAGTTGACCTATCTCCTTATGACAATGGGGTTTTAAAGTCTCCTGTTATAATTGTGTTACTGCTTATTTCATTTTTCATGTCTGTTAAAGTTTGCCTCGTATAGTTGGGTGCTCCTGTTTTTGGTGCATAGATGTTTATGATTGTTATCTCATCCTCTTGAAGTTTTCCCCTAACAGGTATGTATTGACCTTCTTTATGTCTTTTGATCATTCTTGATTTGAAGTTCACCTTGTCTGCAAACAGAATACCTACCCCTTCTTTTTTCTGGGTTCTTGTCTCATGGAGTACTGTTTTCCATCCTTTGACTTTCAGTCTATGAATTTCATTTTGAGTTCAGTGTGTTTCTTATATACTGCATATTATGGGATTTTGTTTCTAAATCTACTCTAGAAGTCTGTGTCTTTTAATTGGTGAATTGAGACCACTTACATTGATGGTTATAACTCATATGTATTGACCTATGTTTGTTATGTTATTTTCTTGCTGTTGGTTCCTCCTTTTTCTGTCTGTTTAATTACTTACTCTGCTTGGTGGTTCTTTTCTATTGTTGTTCTTGAAATTGTGATCATTTTTATCTCTTTCCAGCATATCTTTTAGTACTCTTTGTAGGGTTGGTTTGGTGCTCATAAAGTTCTTTGGTTGAACTTTATTGTGGTAGTATTTTATTTCTCCATTAATTTTGAAAGATAGTTTCACAGTGTATATCAAATTTGGTGTGAAGTTGTTTTCTTTCAGGACCTGAAATACCTCACTACAAGTTCTTCTTGACTTGATGGTTTGTGTTGAGAAGTTTGCCATGATTCTGATGGGCTTTCATTTTTAGTGGTATGTTTCTTTTCTTCTTTTCTCTAACAGCATTTTTTTTTTTTTTTTTTTTTTGGTACCGGGAATCGAACTCATGACCTTGCACTTTCCAGTCAGGTATTTATGCCATTGGGCTATATCTCTGACCCTTCTAACAGCTTTTAATATTCTATTGTTTTGCTGAATTTCTGAGATCTTGATCACTATATATCTGGGTGTAGATTTATTTTGATTATGGTTAATTGGAATTCTATATGCCTCACTTAATGTATGTCTGATTCTTTTTCCATGCTTGGGAAACTTTCTGCTATTACTTTTGCAAATAGTCTTTTTATGTCACTTTTGTTGACTCCTATTAATCTTACATTATTTTTTGGTGACACCTATTAATCTTACATTATTTTTCTTTGCTTTGTGTTTCAGCTGTTGAATTGTTATTTCCTGGTTCCTTGTTATTTATTTATTTATTTATTTTTTGTGATACCAGGAGTCAAACTCATGACCTCATGCTTGCCAGGAAGGTGCTTGCACCACTTGGCTGTATCCCTGGCACTTGTTATTTTAAAGAGATCCTGCCTTTCACAGTCTTTAGCTGAAACACTGTTTTCAAGGTCTGAAAGTCTATCTTCAGCTTTGTTCAAGTGGTTTTGCCAGCTTTTGATGGAAGTTTTAATTTCCTGAATATTTGTTTGAATTTGTTTCATGCATTCTTATTCTTTTCTATATTGTTCTTTCAAGGTTTCCATCACTTTTCTGTGGTCTTCTGTTTTATTACATATGTTTTCTTTAGATGTGCTGAGCAATTGTTTCATATTATTGTCTTTTTTTTTACCTGAGAGATTATTTCTGATCTGATATCTTCTATGGCCTGATGGAGTTGGTTCTTTCCTTCAGTTGCTATCATTTCAGAAATTTGAGTTATATGACTTCCAAGCTCTTCTGTGGCAATATCTCCTAGACTTGTTCTGGGTGAGGTGGAGGTCTGAGATTGCATTTTGTATCTTTGTTTTGTCATTTTGAAAGATCTGTAGGTTCTCTGGAGCCCAACCTCACTCCCATAATGTTGTAGAAGTGGTGGGGCAAGGACCTGAAGGTCTCTGGTGCTCAATGTGCCATGGTGTGTGGTGGCAGGGTGCAGTTGCCAATGCTCCTGAATCTTTACAGATTTCAGTTGGCTCCCACACTAGCGGAGGAGGGGTGGGTGCACAGTCGCTGAAGCTTCTGTAGCTGTCTAGGGCTCAGCTTGGTTGCCACATGGGGTTCCCGAAGCTGTCTGGAGTTCAACCCTGATTCTGTGAGGGTCACTGAAGTGACAAATTAAAAGTTACCAACTTTAACCATATGAACTAGATTTGTGGTTATATAACAAAATCTAAAACCAACCAGAAAATTGCATGGAGTAAGTAGGTCTTCATTATGACAATTTTACCCTCAGGGGAGCAGATTTAAAAGTGCTTACATAGAAAAATAGAGAAGTAGAGGAAAAAGAAGAGATTAGAAGCAAGGTTGGAGGACAAATGAAGATTATGCAAACTCTGGGAAAAGAAGAGAGGAGGGGAGATGGAAGTAAGAAATAAGAATAGAACAGAACAAGGATAAAAAATTAGAAGCCATGTTCACAGTCATATAAAGATAAGAACAAACAATGAAGCAAAAACAAAATCAAGACAAGCAGAAAATAAACAACAGAAAGAAAATAATTAAATCAATAAAAGAAAAATTTTAAAAAAGTGCAGTTCAAGGTTTTTCTATGCTGTCACTGATAGACTATTTGAGCAGACAGAATACAGATCTTAGTTGATTAATCCCAGCAAGCTAGCTGTAGCTTGATGGCTGGGAATATTGACCCAAATAACAACTGACGCTGAAATCTATCTGAGAAAACTATTAGGTTTTACAAAGATTTTTAAAACATCCTCAAAGATAAGGCAAAAAGACACAATATCTTATGCAGACAAGAGCACTCCAAAAACAGTAATAGTTATTTAAAAATAAGATACAATGTGCAGTAACAGCAGAGCAATATTGTCATGCTTACAAATCTACAGAAGTTCTTCAATTTGTATCTGGGAGCTCAATTTGAAAATCTACTTGAAGTACACCAAGACAAAAAAAGATGTAATTAATAAGGCTAAATCTATTTTGGTTCTTTTTTCTTTCCAATAATGGAGATTGAACCCAAAGTCTTATCACTGAATCTCATCCCCAGCTATTTTTTATTTTTTAGTTTGAGATAGGGTCCTGTTAAGTTGCTAAATTGTCCAGTTGAGCTAGAACTTGTGATTCTCCTGCCTTAGCCTTCTAGAGTGTCAGGACTACATATGTGTGCTACCATGCCTGGCTTGACTGGCTTTTGATAAAATTAATAAGATACAGAAATCACTAACTAATGGGCATAGAAAGCACAAATGCTCAATACAGGAATGAGGTAAAGGGAAATAATCATTGACAGAGGATACTTCTTTAAAAATGAGACATTGTTTTGCCAACATGTGTGCAAATAAATTTGAAAATTATGGAATGGTATTCAGTCAGTAATGAATGCTAAAGACACCAATTTACATCAAAGAAACAGAGAAGGCTATAAGGGAATCATTCTACAAGAAAAGAAAACAAATTTTCAAAGACTATTTAGAAAATATTAGCAAACAATCCAACACTCTTGTAAAATACTGGTAAATCATTATTAAGTGAAAAGTATTACAAGAATGCAAGCTTTGTACACTACTAGAAAATCTAGTAAAGTAATGCACATGTTGTCATATCTATGAGGAAATAAGAATTATGTGAATATCTCCAAAAGTGATCAAAAGTCTTTGGACAAAGTCAAAATTAAACTGGAAACAGTGTCATGCTGGAACATTGAGTATCCATTACTCTGTGTTTCATCTGCACAAGGAGGAGTCATGCAGCTGTAAGTAAACAAACGAGGCCAATATCTCCTGTAAACTATCCTGAAGAGAGTTCTAGTACAAGAAACAAAGTAAGAAGTAATACAATCCAATACCTTTCATATAGGAAGGGAAAGTAAGAAAGCATGTGCATCTGAAAGTTTATGCTAGAAAAGGACAGAAAGGAAGAATAAATGAATGAATAATGTCATTGATCACCTAAAAGCACTGGTCAGAGATGGGGTAGAAAAGCAGAAATAATTGGAGGCAAGAAGGATTGACATTTTAAAAGCTGTGCTTTTGGAACTGTGTTAATGTTTTCTATAATTAATAAAATCAATATACATAAGGAAAGTTTAAACATGGAATGCAATCAGAAATAAATTGGGCTATATTTCAAATGAATAAGAAATCACAGTAAGATTCTCTGAGAGGAACAAACTGGGGAAATAAAGGTTGTATGAATTCTTAGACATCTTCTTGTCAGAAAATAATTTGAGTGAATGGAGAAAGAGGTTTTAGAAGAGAAAATGACCTCCTATACTCCAAACCTGGAGTGTGGAGCTATGATGAAAAGACAGGGGAAGGACAAATGGCTTTGTAAATTTAGTTTATGACTAGGAGAATGTAGTTTGTACACACACTGAACTTGCAGTGCAGCTGACAGATACAGTATCATAGGTTATCACTCTTTTGCATTAATATTTTTAATTCTGGTTTCAATATAGCAATGAATAGCTAAAATAATAGGCTGAACCACACTGGATAAAACTGTAACATTTACAAGTAGAAAAAAGGTTAACTTTTGAGCTCTGTTTTAAGTAACTATCTTCAAATATCAAATATTCTTTAAACTATACTAGAGTGTTTGCAAGTAAAAATTAATTCAGAGAGTGTGAAGGTAGCCTAAATATTATTTTTTGCTTTATCTTGAAGTAGTATGATTTTTGTAAGTTAAGTGTCACCATTTTATATATATATATATATATATATATATATATATATATATATTTTATTTTAACTACAAAAAACCCAAAATTTCAAAACAAGAAGTTTGAAGTTCACCATTAAGTTTTTTATTCGTGCTTTCTCTGTTTTCCTGATATGGGTATTCACTGCTATAAATTTAACTCTTAGAACTGCTTTCATTGTGTCCAATGAGTTCAGCTATGTTATACTATCATTATCATTTAATTTTACAGGCTAATTTCTTCTTTAATGTCCTCTCACCCATTGGTTGTTCAGGAGGGTGTATTTAATTTCCAAGTGTTTTTGAAGTTTTTATAGTTTCTTTTGCCATTGATTTCCAATTTCATTGCACTATGATCAGATAATATGATGGGGAATTTCAATTTCTTTGCATTTACTTAAGCATGTTGTATGAGTCTATTTTGGAGAATGTCCTGTGTACAGCTGAGAAGAATATGCATTCTGATGTTTTGGGGTGGAACACTCTGTAAACATCTACTAAGTCCTTTTATGTAAAAGTTTGACTTAGTTCTAATATTTCATTGTGGATTTTTTTTTGTGTAGTTGATCTCTCTTTTTATGACAGTGGGATATTGAGATCCCCCAATACAACTGTATTAGTGTTTCTTTGATTTTTCATGCCTGTTAATATTTGTTTTATATAGTTGGGTGCACTGGTATTTGTTGCATAAATATTTATGAATGTTGTCTCTTCCTCTTGGATTGTTCTCTTTAAAAGGAGATAGTGACTTTCTTTACCTCTCTTAATCAGGCATGGCTTGAAATTTACTTTGACTGCAAATAGAATACCTATCCCTGTTTTTTTCTGTGTTCCTGACACATGGAGTATTGCATTCCAGACTCTGACTTTCACTCTATGAATTTCATTTTTAATTAAATGTGTTTCTTGTATGTAACATATTGTTGGGCATGGCTTCTTGATTCCATCTGCCAGTCTGTGTCTTTTGATTGATGAATTGAGCCCATTAACATTGATGGTTATAACTAATATGTATTGACTTATCCTTGTGATGTTATTTTCCCGTTGTTGGCTCTCCCTCTTTTTTTTCCCTCCCTCTGTTTAATTGTTTGCCTTACCTGGTGGAGTCCTTCTGGTGGTGTTCCTGGTGTTGTAGTACTTCTTATCTCTTTTTAGAATGTCCCTCAAAACATTTTGGAGTGATGGTTTGGTGATCTTAATTTTTTCAGATGTTCTTTGTCATGGAAGTATCTTATTTCTCCATCAGTTTTGAAAGATAGTTTTACTGGGCACATTAATTTGGTTGCAGGTTGTTTTCCTTTAGAGCTTGAAATACTTCACTTCGAGCTCTCCTGGACTTGAGGGTTTGTGCTGCAAAGTCAGCTGTGATTCTGATGGGATTTCCTTTGTAGGTTATTTGTTTCTTTTCCCTAACAGCTTTTAAGACTCTATCCTTGTGCTAAATTTCTGAAATCTTGGTTATGATATGCCTTGCTGTAGATTATTTTTGATCATGGCTAATTGGAGTTATTTATGCCTACATATCTGTATGTCAAATTATTTTTCTCTAAAGGGGAAGTTTTCTGTCCTGAAGTTTGAGAACATTTCTTTTATATCATTTGTACTATCTTCTGCTTTTTCATTGACTCCAATCTTGAATTATTCTTTTTTGCTTCATCTAGGAGCTGCTGTATTGATTTCTCATGGCCCCTTGCTATGTTTTAGAAATCTTTCCTTTCATGATTGCTAACTGCAAGCCTGTCTTCTATATCTGAGATCCTGTCCTCACATTGGCTTAATCTGCTGTGAATACTTTCAATGGAATGTTTATTCTCCTGGATATCTGCTTGAATCTGCCTTATTAATTCCATTTCTTTCTTATGCTGAACATTCCTGGCTTCCATAATTTTCTTAAGCTCTTCTGGTTTTTTTTGTCTGTATCTGCTCTAGAGTCACTAAGCATGGTTTTCATTTTGGACATCTCTGCCATTATCTGAGAAAGTCTTTCTGATTTGTTTTTTTCTAGAGCCTCATTCAATTTATTTGTTGTTACCAGTTCAGAAAGGCCAAGCAGGTGGCTTTTGGATTATTCCACCTCATTGCTCCCTGGGTTTGCCTTTGGTGAACTAGATGTCTGGGATTGCATCTTATCTAAGTGTCTTCTCATTTTCTTTATTCTTTTTTAGTTTAATTCCTGGTTTGATGTTTATAAACTGCCTATGATGGGTTGCTTTATTATAGTCTTTAGAACCTTTAGGAAATGAGTACATCTCTGAGTTATCTTCCAGGTTTAGCTAGTTTTTAGGTTTTCAGGTGATTGCAAGGTTCCATCCCTTCAAATTTTGATGATGAGAAGTTGCTACCTGTTTGCACCATTCCTGGTTCTTTGGCAATGTGTCACAGTATTTTCTGTGACCCTTAGTCAATCCCAGTCTTGGAATACCAAGAAGAACAGCTGTTTAGAACAATTATGTCACTTTTGAATATAGTAGTACCAATGACGGTAGCAACAGACACAGCCTAGAAAATGACAAACTGAGATAATCATTAATTTGCCACCTTTAATTATATGAACTAGATTTGTGGTTATATAACAAAATCTAAAACAAATCAGAAAATTGTATGCAGTGTTCAAGTCCTCAATATATCCATTTTGTCCTCAGAGGTTAAAATTTAAAATGGGTTAGGGAAAAAATAGAGAAGTCGAACAAGAGGAAGAGATTAGAAGTAAAGCTGGAGGACAGAGGGAGAATCACACTAACTTTGTGAAACTGGGGCACAAGACTGTAAGGAAAGAGAAAAGGAAGAGATAAAAAGAACAGAACAGAACAGCAATCACAAGGAGGCTAGAAACCATGTTCATCCTCGTAGAGAAACAAGGTCAAGTAATGAAGGAGAAAAAAACAAAAACAAAAACAAAAACACCACAACTACAAAAAACAAAAGAGAAAGAAAAAACAAACAAAATAGTCCACTTCCATGTTTGTCTCTGCTATCACTGGTAGATGATGTGTGGAGACAGAGTCCCCCATCTGTGCCTATCTATCCCAGCAAGCTGGCAGCAGCTTTTTGGTGGGGTAGTGGATAATCTCAGTGGACATGGACCTTCTGGTGGAAACCAGATTCATTTGGCCTGCAGCCAGCAATGCACCTTCTGTGGGCCTGAGCCCAGCTGGGAGCCACTAAATGAAGCCAGCAGCTACTCTGAGTTCTGAGCTCAATTAGCCCCACTCCAAAATGGTTCCTGGCCAATTGCCGTCTCACATGAGATGGCCGAGCCCTCTACACTCACTGCCAGCTAGTGTAGTCCTTCAAGTTCCCCTCCCTTGCTGCATCTCTCTGTGGAGGCCTCTGAGGTCGCCAGCACTCACCCTGTGTCCACAGGTCTGAATTGCTCCTCTCATGCAGTGAGTCCCATCTCAGGGAGAAGATGGCACCAATTACCTGCTTTTTTGTTGAAGTTTCTCTCTTCACTTTCTCTGTGGGCTTCAATTTGTGCCTAAAATCCTTCCTGGGTCCAAACTTACATTATGTGGGTGAATGTGGACTCTAGTCACACATGTCCTTACAGAGAGAAGCAGGAACACTGTGAACCCAGAGGGAGAGATCGAAATGCTGCGGCCATAAGTCAGAATGACTGGATCCACCAGAAGCCAGAAGCATCAAGGAATGAATTCTGCCTTAGAGCTTCCAGGAGCAGTGCAGCCCTGCTGACATAGATCTAGGCCTTCTGACCTCCAGAACCATGAAAGTATCACTTCATTTTTTTTTGAAACCATATAGTTTGTCATAATTTATTCCAGCAGCCGCAGGAAGTGAATCGATCAAATAATTAAATCCATGTTTTCAAGGTATATCGATATGATTATTTTAAAACAAAACATAACTGTCTGGATAATTTTCTCTTTCAATTTTACAACCGCATGTCTCTTAGTAGATATAGGCAAGGCCTCCCAGTAGAATTTGTCTCACCACATCTTGGTGTATGGGCAGCCCAATTATATTTTTTTGAAACTACACATGGCTCAATATTCCTCTGTACTTTGGAGTTAAATATTGAACACCTATGGACCACGGGTAACCTCACAGAGTTGGAAATCCAAGAAATATTTGCTCAGAGAAGAATAAATCATAGTAATAAAGATACTTTTCTTTGAGACAGACACTTGAAAATATTTCTGAGTATAGGAAAAACCTCTGAGTTTTATAATATAGAAAGGTGAACTGAATAGTTTCAGACCATGTGAACTAAATCTACCCCTAAATTTAAGAGGAGACAACATGTTCTATTGGGAAAACCGATAGATTGAGTCAACTTATTCATTTGATTCAGACATTTCTTGGTTCTTTCCAAGAAATTTAAAAGCTATATATCATCACACCTATGACGACATTGGGAAAAGTATCTCTTATTTTAAGGAAAATAATTTCTTCTAAAAGAAGTGGAGCTGTTCTTTAAAGAAATTTATGAAATCAAGACTGATGACATGAAAGCTTTTGACTGAAGTTAGGAATAGAAGAGTTGGGTTAATAAAAACCTGGGAATGTGTTGTAGAATTCCTGGCCCAGTGGAAGACATGAGTAGCTGCTTCATGTTGGGTAGCAAGCACCATTCAGTCTAAAGGAGATCCAGAAGTGGTGAGAAGATACAGAAGTTTAGTTAACTGTGTACCCAACAATAAGGGTCTTGAGTCATCTGATATGTGCTCTGATATTTTATTGAATTCCTTTGTTGACCATATCTTCTTCTAGAAAGCATAATAATTAATCCAACTGAACTCACTAGGAAAAAATTTTCAGAGATGTATATATGATGAGAACCTTGGAAAAAACTGGTTCTATTACAGGTTTAACATTCCTAATCCAAAAATTGAAACATGAAATACTCCAAAATCTGAAACTTATGTATATATAAATACTTGAAAATCCAACAACATTTCAGATAGGGGATCCTTAACCTGTATAGCCAGGAATTTTAGAATGGGTATATAACTGTCTTCCAAGATTGAAAACAAAATTTTCTATCAGATTTGGATGTCATAAAAGTTAAATTCTGATAGAATAACTGGCTGTAATTCTAGTGAATGATAAAGAGTTGATCTTATTAAAGCTTTGTATGACTTCACAAGAAACTCTGGGAGAGAATTTTAACTGACCATAAATATAAAGTATAAAGAGAAGACACAAATCCAGAGACAAGTAATTGCTTGATACAATTACAGTCAAGTAATTCTTGATGTAAGAAAATTTTCAAAAAGAATCTAGATAAATTTGAAATTGGGGAAACAAAAGTAAAACTCAAAGAAATGTTTTGCCTATACAAACTGTCATCTTGGATGACAAATATTCATTGGAATAGAGAAAGTAGACTCTATCTTGGTTTTCTTTCTCTAATACAGATCAGATTTCCAATATGGATGGGAGAATGGACATGTTCAGTGATAAGCAGTTCTTATGTTGGAATTTGGAGACTCTCAAGAAAAACATGGATAGATTTCAGAGTTCAGAAAGTTCATGAATTTAAATGGGAAAAAATTATTTTCACTGACTTGTAGCTGAAATTTAATATTACCTACAATTTTGAATGTAGACAATAAACCACAGCACTATCACCTTAGGTTTTTCCACAAATGAAGTCAATAATATAACCCTTGTAGTAGCCTGAAAATATTTTTACACGTCAGTGATTCAAAATTATGGTATCTACTACAACCATAGATAGATCTTCACTATTATTATTATTATTATCATTATCATTATTATTTTGTGGTACTAGGGATTACACAGGGCTTTCACACTGAGCTACATCCCGAACCAATTTTTATTTTCATTTTTATTAGTATATATTTGCAGTACATAATGATTTCATTCATTGTGCAAAGTTGATATATATGTACATAACACTTTTCAATTTTTTTAAAATTTTCTTCCGCTCTTCTCCACCCCTTGGTCATCTGTTCTTTTGCTGCTGATGGACATATAGGTTGCTTCCAAGATTTAGCAACTATGAGTTGTGTTGCTATAAACATGAATATTCATGTATATGTAATAGCTTGTGTTTAGATGTTCCCCCAAAGCCTCATGTGGTCATAGGGGGCTTTTTCAGAGGTAGCTGGATCTAGAGTATGTGGTGCTAGAATTGATTCATGGTATAATACTAGGATCAAGGGCACTAGGATTAAAGATGTGAGTTCTACCCAAGTAACATGGATAAGATATATGGGATAGCAAGAGGTGAGGTCATCCATTGTTGCTTTATTACCATCTGCCCACCATAAACTGTTTTTTCCTCTGCAATGCCTGTCTGCCTTGCCACCCTGCCGTGGAACCAGCTGATTATAGACTGAAACTTCTACAAACTGTGAGCTAAATAATCCTTTCCCCCTTTAACCTTGGGTTTCAGGTATTTTGTCTTAGCGATAAGAGAAAAATAACTAAGACAGAATCACTATAGTGCAATGTCTTTAACTCTTTTGGCAAGATATCCACAAGGGGGAATATCTGAAGGAAACTGAATTTCTTTTTAATTTTTTTTTTTTTTTTTTGTACCGGGAATCAAACTCACAACATTGTGCTTGCCAGGAACTTTTTTTTTTTAATTTGAGAAATCTCCATATTGATTTCCATAGTGGTTGTACTCATTTACACGCGCATCAACAATGTAGAAGGGTTGCTTTTTTTCCCTGTAGCCTCGCCAGCATTTGTTATTGTTTGATTTCTTGATGATAGCCATTCTTTCTGGAGTAAGATGGAATCTCAGTGTTGATTTAATTTGCATTTCTTTAGTGGCCAGAAATTTTGAACATTTTTCATGCATTAGCCAGGTGTATTTCTTCTTCTGAGATCAGATAAAATTGGGTGCATTCAGGGTGGTATGGCTATAGACTCTTCTTAGAAAAAAATTGTCCTTTAAAATTTTTTTATTTTGAGACAAAGTTTCGTCATGTTGGTAAGTTGCCCAGGCCAGGTTTGAACTTGTGATCATTATGCCTTAAGCTCCCAAAATACTGCTGACCGAGAATGCTAGGTCAGATGCATCACCACATCTGACTTTTATTTGATTTCTTAAGACAGCACAGATATTATTATATTTGGAGAACTGTATTTCAGTATTAGTTTTCTTAATAATCTTGTGTATTTTATTTCTATGCATTTAAAATTGTTGTTTTGAGGAAGGACCCGGTAGGTTACACAAGACTGCTGGAGTCCACAGCATAGCAGCATGCGAGAACTCCTGAACTTGTTTTTCCAAATGAGTCTGGACTTGGATAGCCCAGTTGTTTTGAGAATGGGAAGAATTACAAAACACACTTGGTTATTTTTATGGAAGATGGAGAGTCACTGAGGTATAAAACAATTAGAAATAAATAAATGCTTTAATTAAGTTTAGATTAGTTAATATAGTCTTAATATTAAGCACACTTTTACATTGGATCTTTGAAGGGATAGATTGGGAGGGCTTGGAGTACATGGGATAGATTGGAGTACCTCATGGAGGAATACACAGTGTTCCTATGACCTACTTCGAAAGTGGATCAGTATTGTATGGTTGATAGTACAACTTTACATTATGACCCCACATCTCATTTTGAAGTCAGCTAAAAATCTATCAGGACTTATAGCCCCTCTTTAGCAATCACTCCTACTACCCCTTCTTTAAGGTGCCCATTGACAGTTTTCCTGAACAGTTCACATTTTCTCACCATCTTTGGTAATTTACTGTTTTGGGGGAAACCTCAGTAATTCAACATTTAATTTCATTTGAGCCTTATTCATTAATGCCTCAGTTCATGAATGCTTCTGTTCATAAACAATTTGGTTCTCAAACAAAAGCCTCCAACAAGATTTTGCTTCTCTTCACAAACTTCACATAAGTTGACAAACACAACTGTTGTCCTCTTACCTACACAAACACAAATGTGCTGCCTCTTCCACAAAATCATAAAACAAATTAAGTTTGTGAACTGGGGTACCACTGTACTACCTTGGCCACACTGTGCAATCTGTTACCCACCAAAAATATTTCATGTCTGAAATCTCAAACTTTAGTATCTTACTAATTCAACAACTTGGCCTTTTCTTTAAACAAATGTTTACAAAGAATAGCTGAATTAATAGCCAGAATTTTAAGATTGAGAATTACACAATGATAATTTGAATTCTGGGAGGTCTTTTTTTTTAATTGGAAGACTTACTACACTAGCACTAAAATCTTGTGTAGAACAGGATCCAGGAATGAATAGGGTCTGTAGATGGGATCTGTTTTTTCTAAATGCACTTATCTCTGTTATCTCCTATCCTCCTTATTTTTCTTTGACCTTCAGGCACAAATGTCTGTTACTATTATTTCTTTTGTTCTTTTTTCCCATTAACCCATCTTTGATCATTACACCCTTTTTTTTGGGTAGGTAGACATTTGAATTGGCAAAATTTCAATTTAGAATTTTTACTGTTATTTTACGTGTTCAAGAACCTAGACCTTAAACTCCTTTTTCTATCACTATAGAAATTTACTTGTTTCTTTTATATCCTGTGGCAATCCCGAAGTTCATCACTTTCACAGCTTCTTTTTATCATCACCCCCAAAGCTGCTCACATATCATAGCATAAAAGTAGAAATCAAAACCAATATTTTAAAAAGTCTCTTCTATCTGGAAATTTAGAAACAGACAAAACTATTATTAACTCTTGGGTCATAAAAATAAAATTTTAAACATATTAAAAATAATGAAAGTAAAAACAGGGTATATAATTGTGAGCTGTGGCTAAAGTAGAAAACAAAGGGAATTGATCACAGTAAATTATTTTATCAATGAAAAGAAAATAGCTAAAATAAATAAATTAAATACCAGCTCAAAAATTATAAAATAACATTCAAACCAAAAGAAAGCAGAAAGAAGTAACTAGAACTAAAAAAAGTTAATAAATCAAAAAAGCTACAAAACATTTTCTTGTTTTTTTTCTTTGAGAAATACCAATAAAAGAAACTATTAGCTAATCTAGAGAAAAAAGAGAAAGCACAAATATGCAAAACCAGAAATGACAAAGAGATAGATATTTTTTAAAAAACCCAAACTTTAAAGAATTATGGGACTACTTTATATTTTATGAAAATAAAAAATGCATTTTAAATAAAAATAACTTAAAAATGCATCATATGAAATTGACCTTATTAACAACAAATGCTTCAAGCAGAACAATTAACATAAAGGAAAATAGAGGAAATAAATATTTAAAGGGCTGTCTCCAAACAGGCACTGGGCCCAGATGGTGTTGCAAGAGAATTATCAAATCTTTAAATGAATCAATAGTATAAGAATACTGAAAGTATTCAAAAGCATAGGAGAGAACATCTCAAATGATTTTATAGATCTTATCATTCTACTTATCATTGTCCACCCAAAATGATAATGATTGCACTAAAACATTATGGACCAGTGGTAGGTAGGAATATTGATGTAAAAAATAAAATTAGTAAATAGACTGCAATAGAATATTTTTTAAAATAACCAACAAAACTTTATTCTAAGAATATTAGGAAGTCCAATAATTGAATGTTTCATTTTCGCAGAGCTAAGAAGCAAAAAATTGTCTTATCTCCAGAGATGCAGTAAAGGGACATGACAAAGCTCAACACCACTCATGTTACTGTGCTTCTGTTGAAAGGCTAGTAAAAGGGGACTAATTTGAGTCTGCACACTATTTACACTACTCTCTGGTGCTGTACTTAAGGTATTTGCTAATTAAATTAGATGAGAAAGCTATTAGAAAAATAATAATTAGAACCAAAGTGAAATAGAAACCATCTCTTTTCATATCTGAAACAAGCTGAATCAATGAAAGAACAGTGCCAACAGGAACAGAATTTCCTTAGTAACTGGTTACAAAACCAGCAATGAATACTTGTGTAAACAAGTTAGGAGATAAATAGGAAGAGAAGACTCCATTTATGAGGATAAAAAGGAAAGTAAAATATCTCCTTGAAAACCTGGTGAGTTATACATGGAAACCTATATGTGAAATACTCTTAATACTTTCCTGAGGACAGCAAAAATAGCCTTGAACAAAAGGAAAGATACCCTGTGTTCTTATTAGGAAAACTTAGTATCAGAAAATGTTAGTTCCCCCTAATTTGACATGTAGATTTAACTCAAATCCTCCCAAATACAAATAGTGCACGAGCGTATATGTGTGTGTGTGTGTGTGTGTGTGTGTGTGTGTGTGTGTGTGTGTGTGTTACTCCTTGGAGACAAGCAAATTATTTATAAAGTTCACATGGAAGAAGAGTAATCAAGATTAGCCAGGAAAATCTTGAGAAATGGACAGGTGGGGATTGGCCTATCAGACCAGCCCTATGTACTACAAAACTCTAATAATCAAAGAAAGTCTGTGTGTGCAAGCAAGCCAGTTACTGAATATATATACAGTAACACCAATTACAGTGGTACTTTAGTTCACAAACTTCATTTGTTTTACTATTTTGGAGAAGATGGCCACATTTGTGTTTGTGTGGGGAAAATGGCTATAACTGTGTTTGCCACTGGGATATGGAGTTTGTGAACAAAAGCAAAATTTTGTAACACTTTTATTTGAGAGCCTAATTGTTTATGAGCAGAAGCATTTGTGAACAAAGGTATTACTATGTATACATAAATCTGACAACCTATAAAGTGATAACTCAAATAATTGAAAACAGATGAATGCTGTTGGTATACTTGGATAGACATATGAAAAATGATAACTGGTTGCACTTCTTACATGTACAACAGGTTAAATTCACAGATTAATTGTAAAACTGGAAATCATGCAAATAATGGCACAAAATAGACTCATATCTCTACACAATGGGAATAGAGAAAACTTTCCAAAAGACTCAAAATTCAGATGTAGTAAGGGATAAAATGTATACATTTAATATGCTAAAAACAGCTCTTGCTTAGTAAAACACCATAACATAGTCCACAAGATAGGGGACAATCTAGGGGCAAGATCCTTGAATCTTAGAATACAGATTAAGGGTTAGTTTTTCTAAAAAAAGAAAAAATAGAGAATAGATGGAAAAAATAGAAACAAGGCTTGCATAAATGAAAAGAAGAAGGGTTGAAGGGAGTGGAAGGGAATGGGGAAAAAAGAATCAAGATATATTATGTACAGGTACAAATTTCCTATAATGCACATTATCATTATGTATATCAAAAGTGTACAAATAAAATTAATTTTAAAAGATCAAATGGAAAATTTCAGAATGGAGCCACTCATTCAGACAGGAAGAGGCCGTATTACCTGCGTGCAACCTCATTGGTTGAGGGAAACCACACCCCCACCCCCTGCTGCCCTCCAGGGATCAGGGCATCTGACTTTCTGTAGAGCAAGGAGAATGGCTCTTGAGGACGTCCCCCCCAGGACGCCAACTGCCCAGGGTGGGAAGTGAGCCCAGCGTATGTCAAGGTCTGAAGTCTGAGAACTGGTGACACTCAGCTCAGCCACCTTGCAAGCTGGCACCGGATACATCCTGGTCTCCCCACAGGAACAGCTGTAGGCAGCCAGGCACTTTCCAGCAGCAGATGGCAAGCAGCGCTTCCTTTCTGTCTGTGGCCACTGCCTTGACGTGAGAGCTCATGGCGTCCCAGTACAATGTGAGTAGTCACGCGTGAGTCTTATGCATTGGAGGGGTATGTCCCTCTGAAGAAGACAGCCAACCACATTTGTTTACAGTGGAAACAGTGAACTAGATTTATTGAAAAACAATCACCACGAGCCTCTGTTACATAGGTGTAAAATACTTAAAACAGCCTTTTGTGGGTGTGACTCTTCAAATGTATGACACATCGAGGGACGTTTAGTATATGAACACTGTGTCATTTGGCATTGAATCTTTACCATTCAATTGAATCTTTTTTCTTTTTCTTTTCATCCACAATTGTCCAGTTAAATATATTGGGAGGAAAAAATAAAATCACAACAGAAAAAAAGGTTAGTTTTTCTAATGTGTAAAGAGATCCTGAAGTAGAGTTTTTTTTTTTTTTTTTTTTTTTTTTTCTGAAGCAGAGATTTAAGAGACTCACAATTCAGGAAAAATCGACTAGAGATACAAGTGTACCATTCACAGAAAGGCAGATGTAGATGGTTCTTATTCATGTAAAAAGGGACCAACTTTGATCAAAGCAATAAAAATGCAAATTAAAATTTAACTGATACACTATTTTTCACCATACACACTTAGAAAAAATTTCAACTTTTAGTCGTATGCTTCATTGGCAAGATTGTGAGGGGAAAACAGTCCTCGTACACATTGTTGGTGCAGGGAATGTAAAATGATATCATATACGCATTTACCCACTTCTGGGAATCTTTCTAAAAGATACAGTGGCAAAAATTTAAAAGAATGAGACAAGCCCATTCTCTGCACCACTGTTTATTATAGTAAAAGATTGGAAGCGGCCATGGTCATCACTAAAGAAGTGAATTATCAATAATGAGAGATACTATGCAGCTACAAGCAGGCATGGAAAATAAGAATGCACACCACACACACACACACACACACACACACACAGAGCTGTAGGGGGATCTTCAGGACAGCGTGTTGTTCAATGAAAAAAGTGAGAAAGGATGTACTGTATCCTCTCTGTTTCTCTCTCTTGTTCCCTCCCCTTTCGTTCTCTCCCCACCCCCAGTTAGCTTTTGCTTAAATTTAAAGGTAACAGAATGATAAACCCTAAAAGAAAAAAAATACCAGATCACAATGCAGTACTATTTATCTTTCTAGAGAGGAGCATATTAGGTGTCTAATATTTTCTTCGATGTGTGAATTACGTATTTTTAAACTCAGCTGCATTTTCTTCTTTTTTCTACTACTTCCCCCCAAATTCTCACAGTTACATAGTAAGATGAAATGTACCTCATCTTCATTTTCTAGCCACTTTCTTGCTGGGAGAGAAAGAGTTATAACTGGTCAAAATCTGGGTACAAGGGTTCATAAGATACCATTACATGGTATTAGAGAACGTGGTATTAGCCATTATAAATACCTGAAATTGGAGCGAGCTCATTTTGAAGGTTTATTTCCTCATTTTCCCCTCAGTTTTGTTCAACTGGATTGTTGCCTTTAGTAAAATGACTAAGTAGCTAAATTTTAAATTTAAAACATTTTTCTCCACTGGAAAATTTATGAATGTGCAAATAATTATTTTGTGGAAGACAATTTAAAGTAGTTATGAAATAAATACTGACTGAAGAAGATTTAAGGGAGGGTTGGACTCTGGCTACACTGCTCGCTAGCTGTGCATATCATTTAAACTCTTGGTGGCTCAGCTTTCACCATAAAACTGGGATTATTTAGGCAAAAACTTAATTTATAAAAAGCATTGTTAAAATTATACAAGGTCCCCAGTTAAATGTGCCATGGTTGATGGTTTAGAATTTAGCAAACATTTTATATAAAGTTCCAGATAGTAAATACCTTAGGTTTGGGGGACTACATCCGGTCTCTGTGTTGTACATGTATATGTGGTATAGCTTTTCTTTGTAATTGTGAAGAGTGGTTAGCTCATAGGACATGCAAAACCAGACCTTGGATGCATTTGGCCCATAGGCTGTAGTTTTCCAATCCTAGTTTATGCCACCTACATGTTATTTTTTGGTGCCCTGAAGGTTGAACCTTGTTTGCTGATTTTCCCTGTGTATGCCCTTGAGCTATGCTGGGTGTTTGCGGGGTATGGCAGATTCTATTGATATGTCCCATCAAGCACATGTGGTAAGATACAATATGGTATATCTAGTGTAAGAAAGTTTATTACTTACATACATAGTTAGAGGTAGAGTACCAAGGTCGCTAGACTTCTGATTCCCTTTTCCACATACAGAAAAGGATAACATCAAAAAGGGGACCAATAACTTTAGTGTGAATTGTAAGGTCTCCCATTGCTGAGGGGCAAATTCTCAGTATCAGCCAGTTTTATACTGTGCAGAAATATGCTAAAAGCAGTGGAGCATAGAGCCTTCCACCTACTGAGAGCCTGGATACAATTTACAGTTCTCACGAGAACTTTCTTGAAGATACTTTGAATGGAAAATGGCTTCAAGAAAGTTCCTCACAAGCCACCTGTCTTCTTGTGTTTGATGATGATGATAGGACAATCTACCAACATATGCATTAGTTGCAGCACAAGCTTTGCTTGCATTATCAAGGCAGATACAGGTATAATTGCTATGGTATTATGGAGGATCCATTTCCTATAGTTTTCCAATAGTAAAACCTTTTTTTCCTTGTTGACATAATCTCAGTGTTGATCATACAAGAACACAGCCTCAAGAAATGAAGGGTGCTTAATGCAAACCATTCACGGCAATCCCATTCATGGTCAGTGGCTGATTTAGGCTTAGCCATGTGTCTTCCTCAATCTTGCTATAACAAAATATGAGTGAGTCTGGGGACTTTACAGAGAACAGTTTTCTTTTGCTCTTGGCTTTGGATACTAAAAGCCCAAGATTGGATGACTCATTCATTTGGCTTCTGGTGAGGGCCTCCTGGCTACATTACAACATGGCAGATGGTATCACATGGCCAGAGCTTGTGTGGTAAGAGAGGAAGTAAGAGACTAGGCAAGGACTGGGCTTACTGGTTTACCATAGCTTGTTTTCACAGGAACTAATCCACTCGTGAAATCTAATGTATTCTAAGAGACCAGCACTGACCCATTCATGAGAGTGGCCTTGACTTAGTCACCTCCCAGTAGGCCCTACCTCTTAAAGAGCTCACTACCTTTCAGTATCAGTTTGCTAGCAAATAGACCATTGATTTATATCCAAACCATAGTAGCAAGTTACCCAGTTTTGACCCAGTGAGATGTAAGAGGAGATATGTTTAGGGCTTCTGGAAAATAATTTATGTTCTAGTCAAGTGGAAGACCCTTTAAAAAGATCCTCTTCCTTAATATTTTCTTCCTGCTTGGATTATACTTGTGTGATTTATTTGAAGTAACCATTTTGGGACTACAGAGAATAAGCCTGAAGGTGTCAATCAAGGCATAAGTGTGGCCTATCAGAAGAAAGAAAAGAATCTCAATCTCCTGATGACAGTTATCAACTGCTAAATGACCTGAGACTTTCAAGCATATGGAATGCAGTTATAGTAACTGATTTAATGCCCTTGTCTCTTAATTATAATATTTGTAACAATCTTGAGTTGATTTTGATTAATTTTTATCCTCATATTTTCTTCTTTTTATGCCTGGTAATTTTTGATTGAATTCCAGATGCAATCTTTCTGTGTCTGTCTGTCTGTCTGTCTGTCTCTGTCTCTGTCTCTCTCTGTCTCTGTCTCTCTGTCTGTCTGTCTGTCTCTCTCTCTCTCTCTCTCTCTCTATATATATATATATATATATATATATATATATATATGAATATTCTAAACTTGTTGGGTACTGAATATTTTCATGTTCCTATAAAATATTCTTGAGTTTTTTTCCCCCTGGAATTCCAAGTTTCAGTGCAAGGTGAGTTACATCCTATTAATTAGACAATATGTCTCTGGCAGCTCTAGTGAGAACAGACTCTCTGATGTGTTTCTACTCATTCTTTTGGGTGGTTCTTTTCCTTTGCTTAAGCTGTTTTCTTACATGCGTGCATAAGTTGCTACTCTGTGGAGTAGCGATTATTCTTTTCTGTACGTGATTTTTTCTCTGCAGTTTTCTGCTTTCTGGTAGTCTGGACTGTGCACTGGAAATGCATTTTGTTCCCTGGACTCTCTGCTCTACCTCTTTGCCACACCTGGCCTGTGCTCCCTGACTCTGAGCTGCAGCTGGAGACCCTCAAGGCAGTGAGCAGAGCAGTCCTATCCACATCTCTTTCCCAATCTCACTATTTTTTGTTGAAGAATGTCATTTTTCTTGAGAACTGTTGTTCCAGTTGTTTTAGGTGGGAGCATAATCCAATCTCTGTAAACTCATGGCTGGAAGCAGAGATTAACAGTGAGCTTTTAAAAAATATCATGTTAATGGGAACATATAGGTGAGTGACTGAGGTACATCTGGTTGGCAATTGGTCTGTTTTATCTTCATTTGGCTTTTTCCAATGATTAGGTCAGTTGTTGCCTAATTATCTGTTTTGTTTTTGCTTTTGTTTTTTGTTTTTGTGGTACCAGGGATCGAACTCATGACCTTGCGCTTGCCAGGCAGGCACTGTGCCTCTGAGCTCTATCCCCGGCCCTAATTATCTTTTAAAGAGATATTTTAAAATATTTTGTTTGTCCTCTATCTTTTTAAAAGATATACCACTAATGCTCACTTTGGCAGGATATTTACTAAAAAATACATTTCGAGTGCTATTAATTCTTGTGTTGATCCAAATTTTCATTGGGTATTTTCTTTCTGCTTGAAGAATTTTCTTTAATGTTTCATTGAATATTGCAGGTATGATGACAATAAATTATTTCAGTTTTTGACTGAAAAGGCTTTATCTTTATTTAAAAATATATATATATATTTATACTGGATATATAAGCACATAGTCTAGCTAGGCATGGTGATGCACAACTGCAAGCACAGCACTTGGGAGGCTGAGGCAGGAGGATTGTTGCAAGTTTGAGACCAGTCTGGGCAACAAAGTAAGCTCAATGCCAACCTGAACTGCATAGTGAACAGGAAAAAAAATAAAACACATAGTGACAAGTTCTATTTTATTCAACACTCTAAGGGTGTCTCTTTGAGGTCTTCTGGATTGCACAGTTTGGATTAGATATTTTCTGTGTTCTTTTCTTTGTTTCATTCTATGTAATACTGTCTTTCAAAAAAAAAAAAAAAACACTGCTTGCTTGATTTCTCAATTTTGTCTTTGATTTTTAACAGTTTCACAATGATATGCCTGAATGTGTTTTTTGTACCAGACAAAAATTTGAATGGACACAAGAGTTAATAGCACTGGAAGTGTACTTTTTAGTAAATGTCCTTTCAAAGTGAGCACTGAATGTATTTATATTCATCCTTCTTGGAATTTTTGAGCTTGTTGGATGTGAGAAATTCTTAGCCATCTTCTTTTCAAATAGATGGACACATTTCCTGCCTTCTTTTCTTCTTTTGAGCTATGGCTCTGCATACATTAGGTCCTGTGATCTCCCTCACTGCTGTTGGATGCTCTGTTCTGTTTTCATCTTCCTCATTTTAAAAAAAGTTATAGAAATCTGTTAATCGAGCTTCACATTCAGTGATTTTTTTTTTTTTCTGGTACCGGGAATCGAACTCATGACCTCACGCTGGCCAGGCAGGCGCTGTGCATCTGAGCTAAATCCCCAGCCCCTCACATTCAGTGATTTCAATGCTGTGTCTGTCTGCTCCTATTCTTTTAGAATTATTCTTCATCTGTATTGTGTTATACATTCTAGGATTTTCATTTGATTCTTTTTGACAATGTCCATCTCACGTTGGACATTTCCCAATTGTTTGTCATTTATCTTTTTCAATAAGACATTTTAATATTTTAATCATAGTTATTTAAAATTGTTTGGCTGACCATTCCCATTTATGGGGTATCTCTGGGCTTGATTTTACTCGTGCTTTTACACCTTGAAATGTTTTCCTTTTTTGTCTTTCTGCTTTCTGCACCTCGGCTTTCATCCTGCGTTGCGTGGTTGTCCCTGTATGACTGTTACTTGTCACCCGTTGCCATATTTATTTATGGTGCCGAGTGAGGAGTGGTGATTTCTCAGCACTTCTGCATCCAGCTCAGAGGTATGAAGACTGTAGGCCTGGGTTCCAGGGCAGGGCTCCCTAGGCATCTTTCTCCTTCCTGCAGAGGCAATCTCTTTTTGTTTAGTCTCTGTTTATACTGAAAGCAATTTCCGCCTTTGCCCTCATTGCAGCCTAACTCTGCCTTGTATTATGCTCTGCTGCACAAGTGAGTTCCCCTTGCATCAGTAAATGTTTGCTTTATTTCATTACGGAAGTTGTATCAGTAGGCTTCTTGCTCGTTTTCCATTGGCATATGATTTTCCCTGGTATCAGCATAGGACGAGTGGTAGGCATTCTACCCCTCCAGTGTGGTAGACAATTTTTGTCCGGGGTGTTTCCTGTCTTTCCCCCAGGGGCAGATGTCGGTTTCTGTCAGATGAGGGTCAAATTCTGAGCTTACCTGTTTCTTGCTCCTCTCCCAGGAATGGAAGGCTTTAGTTCCACATCAGAAGAAAATCTGGTTTGCAGATAGGGTTGTGCTTGTGTCCCCGATGCATGTAATTACAAGTTCACACTCATTTGAGCCCAAGCACACAGGCAGACCTCCTCCGGTAACCCTGCTGCTCTTACACCTCACCAGGCCCTGGCCCTGTGCCATCGGAACAGTGTGAGGTGCTCATGAGCTTCCTGGCCTTTCTTTGGTCTTTCTTATGAGCACCTAATGAAGCCCCATGGAGTTGATGAACTGCTGAGATAGTGAGGACTTCACTTGTGCCTAGGGCTCCCGGGGAGTCTAAACTGTCACACTAGCTCACCCTGTCTTTAGAAATTAATCTCTCAGTTCTCCTTTTCTAGTTACTTTTAAGGTTGCCGCTTCTTTCTGCCATGATCTGCCAAGAATGAGACAATGTGTGCCAGAGAGTTTGGCACCCTTTTAAATTATTAGGCAACTCTGGTTGCCTTATAACCTCAACTCTTCAGTGTAAGACTGTTAGGTAGGGCATTCCCTTGTGCTGTATGCATGCAAAGCTTGGGAATTATAGTTTATTCATCAGTACATCACTCTATACAGATGTAGTAATATTAGTAATATTCTTATTGCTGGCATAAACTAGAACTTTTAAAATAATGTAATATGGGAAGATCCCCCGTTTCTGTAAAGAAAATCTCTATATTTATTCTTGGTTCCCCTCTTGTGGTAGCATTCTAAAAACAACTGGCAGTATTTGTTAGTGAATTTTCTGCAGTATTTCAAGCGATGAAAGAATAGCAGTAACAGAGAGGCTATAACCGATAAGCCAGTACACAGAAGAGAAACAAATACTTTTAGGAACAAATACATACTGCTATATTAAAGAAAGAAGTCAGCTGGGTGTGGTGGCACACGCACGCCTATAATACCAGCACTTGGGAGGCTGATGCAGGAGGATTGTTGCAAGTTTGAGACCATCCTGGCTACAAAGTGAGCTCAAGGCCAGCCTGAACTGCATAGGGAGACCCTGTCTCAAAAAGACAAAAAAAAAA